>NW_024070211.1:133991626-134580021 GCF_014754425.2 Oryx dammah
GGATCACACTTATCAATGATTACCTTAAATGTAAATGGGTTGAACGCCCCAACTAAAAGACAAAGACTGGCTGAATGGATACAAAAACAAGATCCCTATATATGCTGTCTACAAGAGACCCACCTCAAACCTAGGGACACATACAGACTGAAAGTGAAGGGCTGCAAAAAGACATTTCACACAAATGGAGACCAAAAGAAAGCAGGAGTAGCAATACTCATATCAGATAAAATAGACTTTAAAATAAAGTCTGTGAAAAGAGACAAAGATGGACACTACATAATGATGAAAGGATCAATCCAAGAAGAAGATATAACAAGTATAAATATATATGCACCTAACAAGGAGTACCGCAATATGTAAGGCAAATGCTAACAAGTATGAAAGGGGAAATTAACAGTAACACAGTAATAGAGGGAGACTTTAATAGCCCACTCACACCTATGGATAGATCAACTAAACAGAAAATTAACAAGGAAACACAAACTTTAAATGATACAAGGGACCAGTTAGACACAATTGATATCTATAGGACATTTCAACCCAAAACAATGAATTTCACCTTTTTCTTGAGTGCACACGCAACTTTCTCCATGATAGAGCACATCCTGGGCCATAAATCTAGCCTTGGTAAATTCAAAAGAATTGAAATCATTTCAAGCATCTTTCTGATAACAATGTGATAGAATTAGATGTCAACTACAGGAAAAAACAATTAAAATATAAACATAGAGACTAAACAATACGCTTCTGAATAACGAAGAAATCAAAATATGTATGGAAACAAATGAAAATGAAAACACAACAACCCAAACCTACAGAATTCAGTAAAAGTAGTGCTAAGGGGAAGGTTCATAGCAATACAAGCTTACCTCAAGAAACAAGAGAAAAGTCAGTAAATAATCTAACTTTACACTGAAAGCAACTAGAAAAAGAAGAAATGATGAACCCCAGGTTAGTAGAAGGAAAGAAATCTTAAAAATTAGGGCAGAAATAAATGAAAAAAAAAAAAAACAAAAAACAAAAGAGACTATAGCAAACATCAACAAAACTAAAAACTGGTTCTTTGAGAAGATAAATAAAATAGAAAAACCATTAGCCAGACTCATCAAGAAAAAAAGGAGAGGAATCAAATCAACAAAATTAGAAATGAAAATGGAGAAATCACAACAGACAACACAGAAATACAAAGGATCATAAGAGACTACTATCAGCAACTATATGCCAATAAAATGGACAACTTGGAAGAAATGGATGAATTCTTAGAAAAGTATAACCTTCCAAAACTGAGGCAGGAAGAAATAGAAAATATTAACAGACCCATCAAAAGCAAGGAAATCAAAACTATAATCAAGAATCTTCCAACAAACAAAAGCCCAGGAACAGATGGCTTCACAGGTGAATTACACCAAAAATTTAGAGGAGAGCTATCACCTATCCTACTCAAACTTTTCCAGAAAATTGCAGAGTAAATAACTGGGAAACTCATTCTTTGAGGCCACCATCACCCTAATACCAAAACCAGACAGAGATGCCACATACACCACACACACACACACACACACACACACACACACACACACACACACAAACTACAGGTCAATATCACTGACGAACATAGATGCAAAAATCCTTATGCAAAATTCTAGTGAACAGAATCCAACAACATATTAAAAAGATCATACATCATGACCAAGTGGGCTTTATTTATCTCAGGAATGCGAGGATTCTTCAATATCTGCAAATCAATCAATGTAATACACTACATTAAAAATTTTAAAGATAAAAACCATATGATTATCTCAATAGATGCAGAAAAAGCCTTTGACAAAATTCAACATCTATTTATGATAAAAACTCTCCAGAAAACAGGAATAGAAGGAACATACCTCAACATAATAAAAACCATATATGACAAACCCACAGCAAATATTATCCTCAATGGTGAAAAATTGAAAGCATTTCCCCTAAAGTCAGGAAGAAGACAAGGGTGTCCACTCTCACCACTAATATTCAACATAGTTTTGGAAGTTTTAGCCACAACAATCAGAGAAGAGAAAGAAATAAAAGTAATCCAGTTTGAAAAGAAGGAGTAAAACTCTCACTGCTTGCAGATGACATGATCCTCTACATAGAAAACCCTAAAGACACCACCAGAAAATTCCTAGAGCTAGTCAATGAATATAGTAAAGTTGCAGGATACAAAATTAATACACAGAAATCCCTTGCATTCCTATACACTAACAATGAGAAAACAGAAAGAGAATTTAAGGAAACAATTCCATTCAGCATTGCAACGAAAAGAATAAAATACTTAGGGATAAATCTATCTGAAGGGAAAAAAAAAAAGACCTATATATAGAAAACTGTAAAACACTAGTGAAAGAAATCAAAGAGGACACAATCAGAGGGAGAAATATACCATGTTCATGGATTGAAGAATCAATATGTGAAAATAAGTATACTACCCAAAGCAATCTATAGATTCAATGCAATCCCTATCAAGCCACCAACTGTATTTTTCAGAGAACTAGAACAAATAATTTCACAATTTGTATGGAAATACAAAAAAACTCGAATAGCCAAAGCAATTGAGAAAGAAGAATGGGACTAGAGGAATCAACCTGCCTAACTTCAGACTATACTACAAAACTACAGTCATCAAGACAGTATGGTACAAGCACAAAGACAGAAATATAGACCAATGGAACAAAATAGAAAGCCCAGAGATAAATTCACTCACCTATGGACACCTTATTTTTGACAAAGGAGGCAAGAATATACAAGGGAGAATAGGTAATCTCTTCAACAGTGATGCTGGGAAAACTGGTCAACCACTTGTAAAAGAATGAAACTAGAACACTTTCTAACATTATGGACAGAAATAAACTCAAAATGGATTAAATATCTAAACTTAAGACCAGATACTATAAAACTCCTAGAGAAAAACATATGCAAAACACTCTCCAACATAAATCACAGCAGGATCCTCTATGACCCACCTCCTGGAGTAATGGAAATAAAAGCAAAAATAAACAAATGGGACCTAATTAAACTTAAAAGCTTTGCACAACCAAGGAAACTATAAGTAAGGTGAAAAGGCAGCCTTCAGAATGGGAGAAAATAAGAGCAAATGAAGCAACTGATGAAGAATTAATCTCAAAAATATCCAAGCAGCTCATGCAGCTCAACTCCAGAAAAATAAACAATCCAATAAAAAAAAAAATGGGCCAAAAAACTAAATAGACATTTCTCCAAAGAAGACATACAGATGGCTAACAAACACATGAAAAGATAGTCAACATCACTCATTATCAGAGAAATGCGAATGAAAAGGACAATTAGGTACCATCTCACACCAGTCAGAATGGCTACTATCAAAACGCCTACAAACAATAAATGCTGGAGAGGGCTGTGGAGAAAAGGGAACCTTCTTACATTGTTGGTGGGAATGCAAATCAGTACAGCCACTAGGGAGAACAGTGTGAAGATTCCTTAAAAAACTGAAAATAGGACTGCCATACGACCCAGCAATCCTACTGCTGGGCATACACACCAAGAAAACTGGAATTGAAAAAGACACATGTACCCCATTATTCATCACAGGACTGTTTACAACAGCTAGGACATGGAAGCAATCTAAACGTCCATCGGCAGACTAGTGGATAAGGAAGCTGTGGTACATATACACAATGGAATGTTACTCAGCTATTAAAAAGAATGCATTTGAATCAGTTCTAATGAGGTGGATGAAACTGGAGCCTATTATACAGAGCAAACTAAGTCAGAATGAAAAACACCAATACAGTATATTAACACATATACGTGAAATTTAGAAAGATGGTAATGATGACCCTATATGCGAGACAGCAAAAAAGACACAGATGTAAAGAAGAGACTTTTGGACTCTGTGGGAGAAGGCAAGAGTGGGATGATTTGAAAGAATAGCATAGAAACATGTGTATTACCATATATGAAATAGGTTGCCAGTCCAGGTTCAATGCATGAGACAGGGCACTCAGGGCCGGTGAACTGGGATGACCCTGAAGGATGGGTTGGGGAGGGAGGTGAGAAGGGTGTTCAGGGTGGGGAACATATGTACACTCATGGCAGATTCATGTGAATGTACAGCCAAAACCACCACAATATTGTAAAGTAGTTAGCCTCCAATTAAAATAAATTAATTAAGTTTTTAATGTAACTAATACAAAAAGAATATTGGAATAGGTGGCCATGCCCTCTTCCAGGGGATCTTCCCAACCCAGTGATCTAACCCACTTCTCTTATGTTGTCTGCATTGGCAAGCAGGTTTTTCACCACTAGTGCCACCTGGGAAACCTATCTAAGTCCTTGTGCAGATGTATATTTGCATTTATCTTGGGTAAGTACTCTATTAGAGAAACATCCCAAAGCTCACCCATTGTTCATGCAGGGCCACCTGAGCCCACAGAGCTTAGGCTCATCTGGCTTCCTGGGCCTGCTTTCCTCCTGTCCTCATATCCGTCCTGCTTTCTGGCTGGCAATTATAATCCTTTCCCCAGGGACCAGTATCTTGCTCAAGGCCTTGTCCCTTCTGTATTAGCTGGAAGCTTACTCAAGGAGGACTAATGAAAATTATACCTATTTATCCACCACAGCTATGAAATCATAAATTATGGCTCCCAGAGCCCCAGATCATTGTACTGTGACAAATAGGATTGTTTCCTTGATTGCCCAGAGTGAGAATGGCACAGAAGGAAAGGCATCGCACATCTTCCTCTCTGCTATCTGATTATCAAAGAGAATAAGCTAGGATATTTTATCAGAAGAATTCAGCTTAGGATATTTTAAAAGTATTAATCAGGTGCTTGTTAGGCATTTCAGTGAAAAGAGGCCTCTGCATCAACATACAGCCTGCCAAATTTAACACAGAATTCCAAAGTAAACAATACTTCACAGAGAGGCCACCATGGAAAGGTGGAAACATTGTCTCCCAAACCAGGAGACCCTAGGTTGTCATTTCAAGCTCCTAGAGCTCCCCCTACTGACAGGTTCAGGGGCTGTCGCGAGAAAAATGCAGTCACCGACCATGCAGGGGATGAAGAGCCCAGAAGGTGGGGTACAACTGGGCACTCATGGATCAGGGAATCAGGTGATGGAGGAATCTCACAGAGTATGGGAGGGGCCTGTCATCCCAGCTGCCCCAAAGGAGGTTTCTAGAGAAGCCAGCTTTTGAGCAGAGCTTTAACATGTGAGAACACAATTTTATATGTCAACCATATCTTTAAAAAACTGGGGGAAAAAAGACATGAGAACCCCATGAGAAAGAGAAATTCTGGTGAAAAGAGTAGAAATATCTTTCTGGTAGGAGAAGTGTCTTTTGTGCAAAACCACAGTATCCTGAGAGACCTATTGTTCAGAGACTTCCCAGATAATGGTGATTGGAGGACAGATGTTGGAGCGGGGGCCATGCACAGGAGCCAAGCCAGGTGGGGATGTATGATCCATGATAATACAGAGAGCCTAGGACATAGGCCAGGTGAGACCCAGGCAGGAGGGTGTGCTCTGTGTGTGTGAGAGAGTAACTATGTGAGAGTATGTGTGTGTTTCACCATGTGTCAGTTTGTGCAGGTCCATGAGTCTGTGTGAATGTATGTGTGAGAGTGTCTGTGTGTGTGTGTCTGTATTTGTGTACATGCATTTGTATGGTCTCACTCCTGCTTCTGGCTAGTTTCTCTGCTGATTGCTCACTTTTTAAGATGGAACTGGGGCCAGTTTGTACTCATGGGGTCCCTGGAGAGCCAGAGCTCATGGGGTTACATTCCACCCAGCAGCATTGCTAGCACTTCTTAAACAATGTACACATTTCTCATTAACCCTCACAGACAACTATACATTTTCACTCTACAGAGGAGCAAATTGAGGCCCAGGGGTGGTGCCAGTCAGGGAAAGAGCTCCATGCTCATTTCTGTCCCATCTCTGGCCATCAGCTTCTTAACACAGCCACTGCACCAAACAAGGACCTTAGCCGTCTCTAAAAGCCCTGCCTAAAGCGGAGGGTCAGCTAGGTGCTGGCCAGCAAGCATTGTGCTGAAATGGAAAGAAGCAGAAGATGGAGGAGGGGCCAGAGTAGAGGAGAGGCTCTACAGCTCCCTTTCTGGCTTCTCACCCTCTAACAGGTCAGCCAGGGCAGCTGACACTAAGTTTATGATCCTGAGATGGCTCAGCACAAGTGGCATGAGGCGTGAGGTTGCTGTGTATCCTCAGCCTCTTTGGAGCCACATTCAGTATATTATCCAAGAACAGACATCTTCTATTTGTGGGGGCCACGGAGGCTCTGGATTTCTGATCTAGGAGTGATTGCCCCATGGTTGGAGGAAGCCTCATGCTACCCAGACACAGAGAAACCCAGGGCTCCTGCCCAAAAATTCAACCTCAGTCACTGTTTTCTTCTGCTTCTGCCTTTCTTTGTGCTTTGGAAATTTCCATTTAAAAATAATTTTCACTGTTTTCAGGCCTGGTTTAGTGAATTATTTATTGAAAGTCTTCCAGGTAACCAGGAGCATGCATGTAGGTAGAGGAGGCTTGTCACCTCATGGAGTTTTCTCTGGTCTCTGAAGTTTACTGTCAGCTTCCATGGAATGATTTCAGACTCTTTGCTTCTGTGATGAAAACCCTCTGTGGAAGGAGGGCAAACAGTGTCAACAGGGCCCAGGAGCCACTAAGAGCCATGAGATAGTAAAAACCCACAAGACACAGCTATACCAATTCCTCCCCAGGGAATAAGGTGGAGGTTAATTGACTTGAGATTGGCTGGAAAACGAAGTAATGTAATGGGTCACACACTCTCCTGAAAATATATATTTTTTTTTTAATTTTTAAAAACACAGAGCAATCATTAACCTGCCCCAGGGCAAACCTGTCAGCTCCATCCTAAAGAACCAAAGCTCAAAAGTCAGGTCTCAGCTTCCTTACAGGACAGGATACTAAGCAGGCACCCTGTTATTCAGTCTTTCAGATTTGGCTCAGCTCATCAATTACCAGAGCCATCTGAGTTGCCAGCACAGAGAGATAACAAACATGCAACCCAGCCTTCACATCTGGTGTTGGGAAGTGACCTGAGACAGAGAGCTTCCTTCATGCCAGTCATCAGTGAATTTAATCTATTCAACTGATATTTACTGAGCATTTTCTGTATACTTGAGACAATTCAATCAACAGACAAACATTCTGCTCTCATAGAACTTATGTTGAGTGAGAGGAAGCAAAGAATAAACAATAAAGAAGATAAACCAGTGGTACAACAAAGGGTGATGTGTACTAATTGGAAAGATTAAAACAGGGAAGCAGTAAGGAGTGCCAAGGAGGGGTGGGTGTCGCACATTTAAACATTTTATTTTTTCTTTTATTTTCTTTTTGTATATGCTGGAGTATAGTTGATTCACAATGTTGTGTTTGTTTCAGGTAATCAGCAAAGTGAATCAGTTATATACATACATATATCCACTCTTGATTAGAGTCTTCTCCCATATAGGTCATTACAGAGTATTGAGTAGAGTTTCCTGTGCTATATAGTAGGTTCTTGTTAGTTGTCTGTTTTATATATAGCAGTGTTTAGACATTTTATTTATTTTTTTTATTTTTTAAATTTATTTATTTTTTATTTTACTTTACAATTCTGTATTGGTTTGGCCATACATTGACATGAATCCACCACGGGTGTACATGCGTTCCCAAACCTGAACCCCCCTCCCACCCCCCTCCCCACAACATCTCTCTGGGTCATCCCCACGTACCAGCCCCAAGCGTGCCATGTCCTGCATCGGACATAGACTGGCAATTCGATTCTTACATGATATTATACATGTTTCAATACCATTCTCCCAAGTCATCTCACCCTCTCCCTCTCCCACTGAGTCCAAAAGTCCGTTATACACTTCTGTGTCTTTTTTGCTGTCCTGCATACAGGGTCATCATTGCCATCTTCCTAAATTCCATATATATGTGTTAGTATACTGTATTGGTGTTTTTCTTTCTGGCTTACTTCACTCTGTATAATTGGCTCCAGTTTCATCCATCTCATCAGAACCGATTCAAATGTATTCTTTTTAATGGCTGAGTAATACTCCATTGTGTATATGTACCACTGCTTTCTTATCCATTCATCTGCTGATGGACATCTAGGTTGTTTCCATGTCCTGGCTATTATAAACAATGCTGCAATGAACATTGGGGTACATGTGTCTCTTTCAATTCTGGTTTCCTCAGTGTGTATGCCCAGCAGTGGGATTGCTGGGTCATAAGGTAGTTCTATTTGCAATTTTTTAAGGAATCTCCACACTGTTCTCCATAGTGGCTGTACTAGTTTGCATTCCCACCAACAGTGTAGGAGGGTTCCCTTCTATCCACACCCTCTCCAGCATTTATTGCTTGCAGATTTTTGGATTGCAGCCATTCTGACTGGTGTGAAGTGGTACCTCATTGTGGTCTTGATTTGCATTTCTCTAATCATGAGTGATGTTGAGCATCTTTTCATGTGTTTGTTAGCCATCCGTATGTCTTCTTTGGAGAAATGTCTATTTAGTTCTTTGGCCCATTTTTTGATTGGGTCATTTATTTTTCTGGAATTGAGCTGCAGGAGTTGCTTGTATATTTTTGAGGTTAGTTTTGTCAGTTGCTTCATTTGCTATTATTTTCTCCCATTCGGAAGGCTGTCTTTTCACTTTGCTTATATTTTCCTTTGTTGTGCAGAAGCTTTTAATTTTAATTAGGTCCCATTTGTTTATTTTTGCTTTTATTTCCAGAATTCTGGGAGGTGGATCATAGAGGATCCTGCTGTGGTTTATGTCGGAGAGTGTTTTGCCTATGTTCTCCTCTAGGAGATTTATAGTTTCTGGTCTTACATTTAGATCTTTAATCCATTTTGAGTTTCTCTTTGTGTGAGGTGTTAGAAAGTGATCTAGTTTCATTCTTTTACAAGTGGTTGACCAGTTTTCCCAGCACCACTTGTTAAAGAGATTGTCTTTACTCCATTGTATATTCTTGCCTCCTTTGTCAAAGATAAGGTGTCCATATGTGTGTGGATTTATCTCTGGGCTTTCTATTTTGTTCCATTGATCTATATTTCTGTCTTTGTGCCAATACCATACTGTCTTGATGACTGTGGCTTTGTAGTAGAGCCTGAAGTCAGGCAGGTTGATTCCTCCAATTCCATTCTTCTTTCTCAAGATTGCTTTGGCTATTCGAGGTTTTTTGTATTTCCATACAAATCTTGAAATTATTTGTTCTAGTTCTGTGAAAAATATCGCTGGAAGCTTGATAGGGATTGCATTGAAGTTGTAAATTGCTTTGGGTAGTATACTCATTTTCACTATATTGATTCTTCCGATCCATGAGCATGGTATATTTCTCCATCTATTAGTGTCCTCTTTGATTTCTTTCATCAGTGTTTTATAGTTTTCTATATATAGGTCTTTAGTTTCTTTAGGTAGATATATTCCTAAGTATTTTATTCTTTTTGTTGCAATGGTGAATGGAATTGTTTCCTTAATTTCTTTTTCTACTTTTTCATTATTATTGTATAGGAATGCAAGGGATTTCTGTGTGTTTATTTTATATCCTGCAACTTTACTATATTCATTAATTAGCTCTAGTAATTTTCTGGTAGAGTCTTTAGGGTTTTCTATGTAGAGGATCATGTCATCTGCAAACAGTGGATCAATCCAAGAAGAAGATATAACAATTATAAATATATATGCACCCAATATAGGAGCACCGCAATATGTAGGACAAATGCTAACAAGTATGAAAGGGGAAATTAACAACAACACAATAATAGTGGGAGACTTTAATACCCCACTCACACCTATGGACAGATCAACTAAACAGAAAATTAACAAAGAAATGCAAACTTTAAATGATACATTAGACCAGTTAGACCTAATTGATATCTATAGGACATTTCATCCCAAAACAATGAATTTCACCTTTTTCTCAAGTGCTCATGGAACCTTCTCCAGGATAGATCACATCCTGGGCCATAGATATAACCTTGATAAATTCAAAAAAAATTTGAAATCATTCCAAGCATCTTTTCTGACCATAATGCACTAAGATTAGATCTCAATTACAGGAGGAAAACTATTAAAAATTCCAATATATGGAGGCTGAACAACACGCTTCTGAATAACCAACAAATCACAGAAGAAATCAAAAAAGAAATCAAAATATTCATAGAAACTAATGAAAATGAAAACACAACAACCCAAAACCTGTGGGACACTATAAAAGCAGTGCTAAGAGGAAAGTTCATAGCAATACAGGCATACCTCAAGAAACAAGAAAAAAGTCAAATAAATAACCTAACTCTACACCTAAAGCAACTAGAAAAGGAAGAATTGGAGAACCCCAGAATTAGCAGAAGGAAAGAAATCTTAAAAATTAGGGCAGAAATAAATGCAAAAGAAACAAAAGAGACCATAGACATTTTATTTAGAAGGATGGAGAAGTTTCAGTTGATAAACAACATCTGCCAAGCCATGCAAACTGTTTGACCCAAGCCCTTACTAAGATTTGCTCACTATTGGGAACAATCCCATGGCCACAGCAGACACCTCCATTTCCGCTGCCAAGGCTGAGATCCGACATTGGTGTGCAAGACCATGTGATGCTCAGGCAGTCCCCAAACTCCTCTGTCATCTAGTAGAGACATGCTGGCCACTGTACTGACATGCACCTTATTTTATTAAAATTGCCTTCATGCTATTTCTTTTTTATGTCACCCAGAGTATAATACAGTTTTTTGAAACTGTGAATGTAGGTGGGTGGGTTTCATTTCTGGACAGAGAGGAGGATTACCGAGCATTGGCAGGGTGAGATCCACTGCCTTAGAGCCTCTGGGCAGAGCAGTAACATATCATGACCTTGCTCAGGTTTGAGCAAAGTTACCACAGGCTGCTCCACGGGCTGGGCACATGGATAGGAGTAGTGAGAGGTTGGTGCCAAACCTACTGACAGAAGGTGGTGGCCTGAGTGTGAGCAGTGCCTGAAAAGGTGGACAGCAGTGGTCACATTTTGGTCATATCTTAGAGGTAAAATTTATGGATTTGCTGATGGATCAAATATAAGTGTGTGAGGGGGAAAAAGGAGTCAAAGACAACTCCAAAGATTTTTTCCTGAGCAATATGAAAGAGTTGTCATAAACTGAGATGGGGAGGATTAAAGAAACACAGGGTGGGACTGAGGATGGGGTCAGAGATTAGATTTGGATTGTGAAGTTGAGGTCACCTTTCATGGAAATGGCAAATGGGCAAAGGAAACAATTGCAGAGGAGGCTGTAAGAGCAGAGAAGGGAAGCACATAACTCAGCCTGGAAGACAAGTAGCCTCCTGGAGAAGGAGACACTTGGACAGGGTCTTTAAAGAGTCAATAAGAGTTTGCTGGAGTAAGACATCCCAAGCAGAGGAAATAAACAGCAAGACCAAAGGAGGTGACAAGGCGGGTGTGCAGGACCTTCACATCATTCAGGTAGGCAAAGGTCTGTGGGTTCAGGACTCAAGAGCGGGAGCTGGAACTGGAGGGCCACAGGGCTCAGGTGTTCATCCTACAGTCAAGGGGAGCTCTGAAGCCCTCACACAGGTCCAGTTCTTCCATCTCCTAAGACAATAATACTGCTCCAGCCTCCATTTCCTCACTTCTGAACCAACATCTACTTACACATTTTAGGGCATTTTGTTTTGTTTTCTCCAACCAGACTATAAGCTCCTTAGAAGGAAGGGGCTGAGTTTTAGGGAGCTTGGAAATGACAACTGCACAGCACTGGAGGGCTTGGAGACCCCCATTGCACAGGGAGCTGCGTGGGGCACAGCCCTCCAGGTGGGGAGGGTGCCCATGGTTCCCCAAGTCAATGTGTGTAAGTGCCTGCGCCCAGCACCAAGTGAGGGCCCTCCCGGGTGACCTCCTTGGCTATGTGGGACACAGGCAGGGGGCAGGAGGAGTGGGGAGGGTGGGGAGGCCAGGGAACACCAAGTGCCCCCACTGTCCTTGCAGCCTGAGGACTCCCATGTGTTAGACCCCTTCTGAGTACTTCTCCATCTAACCCTCTCAGCACCTGCAAAGGACAGCCTCATAGGGACAGCCTCATACACCCCACGTCACAGGGAGCCAGTGAGACCCACAGAAGTCAGGCCCCAGATGATGGCAGATACTAGAAGGCTGGGCAGCTTATGCAGCTGCACAGCTGGGCCACAAGCATGGGGTGGAGCAACAAGGCCTGCAGGGCCCCATCTGAGGGGGAGGAGGAGGAGGGCTGTGTCCACTCAGAGCATTCCTGCCCCCTCATTCAGCCTTCCTGTTGGGGATGCTGGGGCAGCACTTGGCTGCAGTGAAGGTTGACTGGGCACAGGGGCGCCTGGGAGCTGACCCTCCAGTTGGTGCCTGTGCCCTTCCAGAAAAGAGGGAGCAAGGTGGAGTCAGCCTGGCTGGGGTGCCCTGGGAGTGAACCTTGAAGGCTGAGCAGTAATGATTCTGCTCAACAGGTAGGGTATGGTGGTTGCATATGAAGGTCAGGGAGTGAAGGCAGAGATGCCACCCCCACCCCTGCCTGGCAAGCATCCCTCCCTCATGCATTCCCTGGGCACAAGCCGAGGGCTGAGAGCCCCACGGACCAGGCTCTGAGCTGACTCCAGGGACCCTGGTGACGAGCAGTCCTGCCCGCACAGCATCCCAGCCATCAGAGCTACTCACCTGTATCCATCTCCCTGGGAGGAGCCTTTCTTGGCAGGACCACTATGGCCAGGCCCAGAGGAGCAGCCCAGGAGGGACATCATAGATTGCCACACAACAGTGCTTCCAGGATGCAGGCATCATAGGAGACACTCGGGGTACAGGAGGGAACTCCTGGAGCCTCCCAGCAGCTCTGAGATTCTGCAGTGGTTCAGGAAACCAAACTCATACAGAGATGCTGAATCTTCCCTGGGGCTGAGTTCCCTTTGACTCAGAAAACAGACTCATGCATTACTGATTACAAATGTGATGCAAACTTTAGCAGCCCAGGGAACAGAAGTTGTACAGGTGGGCTCACAAAGTAATAATCCACTGAAAAAAAATTTCTGCCTCTTACTTCTTTGTCATTGCAGCAGAAGCCCATGGTATGTGAGGTCACACCGTTTGTCACTCAGTTGTGTCCGACTCTTTGTGACTCCATGGACTGCGTCACACCAGGCTTCCCTGTCCTTCACCATCCCAGAGTTTGCTCAAACTCATGTCCATTGAGTCAGTAATGCCATCCAACAATCTCATCCTCTGTCATCCCTTTCTTTTCCTGCATTCAATCTTTCCCAGCATCAGGGTCTTTTCCAATGTGTCAGCTCCTTGCATTAGGTGGCCAAAGTACTGGAGCTTCAGCTACAGCATCAGTCCTTTCAATGAGTATTCAGGGTTGATTTCCTTTAGGATTGACTGTTTTGATCTCTTTGCTGTCCAAGGGACTCTCAAGAGTCTTCTCCAGCACCACAGGACCTGGGGGTTTGCATATTTCATAATCCTTAGAGATAAGAGATTGGCGTGATTCCGGTGCCGGGAATAAATACGAAAGGAATTGGGGGTGGGTGGCGGGTCAGACATTTCTCCAGCAGTCAGCAGATCCCAGCCCTAACCACCCCCTCCTCCACCGCCCCAGCCCTGAGTCCCAGGTATAACCTATACTTCTACCATTTCATTTTGCATTTTAAAATATTGCTTTCAAAGTGACAGTTGTAAGTCACAAGTCTTTTTGTCTAATTCTATGGTCTTTCTTTCACTAAACCTCAAATCTCACTGTGTCTGGAGAGACCTTCCACACAGTGGCATGATTCATACACACCATGTGTTTTCTCTTGGACTGGAAATGATGGGGCTAATTTCTTGAGAGAGAACATGTAGATTTTGAATGCTGGTGAGTATGTGAGTGTGTGTACATGTGCATGAGCAGGTATGAATGCCTGAGTGTGTGAGTGTGTTTTTGTAGGCAGCATTTGGTAGGAAATGAGACAGGAGGTAGAAGGGCCCCTGGGCAGAGCAGTTGGAGTTTGTCAAACAGAGTAGATTGGAGTTCTATTCTCCCTGACACTCTAAGGACAGAGTTAATGGCAGGGACTGAGAGATAGGAGGACCACATCTATCAATCCTGAGGTCAAGGAAGACTCCCTATCTGCACATGTGCCGTAAAGCTCCTTGAGGCTCAAAAAGGGAGGGGTGCCACTCCATAATAAGTGTGGACATATTCCCACACGCCTCCGCACTGGAATCCATCTCGGCATAAAGTTGCACACTCATGTTGGGGGGGGGGTCCTAAGGCAGGGCAGGTGTGGAAAAAGAAACCAGATAATTGTCCAAAGGTAAACAAAGACCCAGAATGACTGCCCTATATAAATGATTTAACCACCTCTTTGTACTCTTCCTCTTCAGGGAAGATGCCCAAACCCTTTCTCTCCTGTTCTGTAACTCTGCCTTGCTTCTGTCTTAAACAAACTGTGTCTCTGTGTGCCCTCAGATTGTGCTGTGTATCTGATAATAAATTTTGTACTTGTTTTTGCAGATTTTGTGTCTTAGAGAAATTTATTTTTCTAGCAGAGCAAGAGCCAGGGTTACTTTTCTTCCACACTCTAGACCCTGGTACTCTTGACTTTCCTCCAGGCCTTGCGCATGCTTGTGTGTGCATGCTAAGTTGCTTCAGTTGTGTCCAGCTCTTTGCTACACTATGGGCCCACCAGGCTCTTCTGTCCATGGGATTCTCCAGGCTAGAATACTGGAGTGGGTTTTTGTGCCCTCCTCCAGGGAATCTTCCCAACCAAGAATTTGAACCTGACTCAAGACCACCCTCTGCCATCTCTCTAAGATCAGAAGGTGGTCTTTGCAGGAAAGAGCTATCTGCAGGAGGTCCCTTTGGTCTAGTCACTAACCTTTAACCAGGCACCCTCTCTCCATGCTCTACTCATATCCTGCCCTACCACACTTTTCAAATCTTTTGATCATGCAATATCTTGCCTATATTCTTGGTTCTTTTCTTAGATCAAAGTAGTAGAAATGAAGAATAAGTAACTAGAAGGTGATCCAATCTGTTCCCTTGCTTCCCCTTCAGTAATATCTAAACAAACTATGTGAACTTTGAAAGAAATATCACAAGTCCACATGCCTGAATACAATGGGGAACAGTGACCCCCATCTCAATGATTAACTTACTTCCTTTTTTTCCCTTTAAAAACTTTCACGGCCTAAGAGAATCTTTATTTTGGAGGGGATACTAAGTCTACTATCTCCCCAGATAGCTGGCATCCTGATTAAAAGCATTCTTCCTTTCTACCAAAATTTGCCTCTCTCTTGGGTATTGATTTTCCATCAGTAAGCAGTCAGACCTGAGTTGGGTAACATTTTCTCTTCCATGCTTAGGAATTCAAGCAGGCTTTTCATCTCCTCGTCTACCCACAGACACTAATAACTCCACAGCTGGAGAAGTCATTTCTCAGCCGAGTACTGTGAATAACTCATTGATGGAAAGAAGAACAAATGGGCAGTGGAGTTCCTTCCTTGGGTGCTGGGGCAGAGCTGGATGGTCAGGCCCTGCAGGGGCCTGAGCAGGACCATCAGGGGCTCAAAGCCAAAGGCCTGCACCCAGATGTTCCCTCACAGGCCTGTGCAATCCTTATAATTCCTCTAAAAGTGAGAGCCACCACTTTCTGAAAAGCAGAAAATGTGCCAGTGATCCATCTCCCAAACTTCACAATAACCCAGGTAGCAGGAAGGGGAGCCTCAGGGAAGTCATTGATTTAATTATTGCTTTGTTTGTTCTGGGAAGTCTTTCTGCATTCACTGCAAAGAAAGAAACTAAATGTAGGTGGGGGAAGAGGCAATAGGAAAATGACTGACAGTAAAAAAGTGTAATGGAGATAAGAGCATATGAAGAAACATTATTGTCTTGTTGAAAAAGAACCATGGCCAGCAGGCTCAGCAGAGAGATGACCCACTAGTGCTGCCTGAAGTGAAGTAAATCTTATGGTCCATGCTGACAGAGGCTCTTGGTGGCAGTCCAGAGGCAAGATGATGGATATTCTCTACTTGAGCTTCAGGAAACACCTTCCCCCCATGACTCCTCTCTGCACACAAGACCCTGCAAGATGCCCCAGTGAGCCTATACCACAGAAGACATGGAATGGGTCAGTAGACTTTTGGGTCAGACAGCAGTTTGAGCACAACTTTGGTCCAGGCTTGGTCTCCTGGCTGGTGGCCTCACAGTGTGCAAGGGCTGGGGAACATCATGAACTTCAAGATGAAGCACAAGCTGAATTGCAACCCTGTGGACTGTAGCCCACCTGGTTACTCTGTCCATAGGATTCTCCATGCAAGAATACTGGCATGGGTTGCCATTCCCTTCTCCAGGGGATCTTCTCAACCCAAGAATTGAACCCACAACTCCTGTGAGTCTTGCATTGCAGGCAGATTCTTTACCATTGAGCCACCACAGACCTGGGCTGAACCCCAGCTCCAGTGCTGTTGATGGAAAAGGATTCAACCTGGAACCTCTGCTCCACATCTCTAGGACATAACAGTAGTTTTGCCTGTGATGTCTTCCAGTAGCTCAAAAAATAGTCCTTTCCATCTGCATTTTCCATTGTAAAGAGGCAAGCTTCCAGGAGGGAATGGCATGTGTGGCTAGGGGAGCCCCATGCCTGTTAAGAAATCTGTCTGGCTGGTGAAACCAGTGAGAGAAAATGGAGCATGTTGTTGGGGCACCTTCAAGCCCCCTAGGCATATCTTGCTCATCTCTTCCATCTCCCTGAAGCTGATGATTCAGATGACTCCCCCACTCCTTCATTTATTCAACAGGGATTTTTGAGCTTCTACCCCATGCCAGGTGCTAGGGGAACACAGCAGTGAAGAAGGCCCTGAAGTCCTGTCCTGTGAGCTCTACAGCGTGCTCTTATCCCCACTTTCCAGCCCACCTTCCCATTTGTGTTAGCCCATCTCCTGAACTGGCTTCTCCCATCACTACAAATCAAAAACCCATCTTTCCCTCAAAACCAACTTCAAATGGACCAGCTTCAGTACAAAGTCCTCCCTGACTGTCCCATTGGAAGGGATCTCTCACCCTGCTATCTCAAAAAGACATTTTTTTCTGCCCCTTTTTCATGGCTTTTAGCATTGGGGCGTTTTCTTTTTTTTAATTTAAAAAGAGTTTCGGGTTTTCCCATGATAGCACCTTGTAAAATTATTTGTCCATCTCATCCCTTGCTTACATCTCACTCTCTCTCTACCTAGTAAACTCTACTGCTTCCAGAGGACTCCAGGGATCGATCAACAAGCTTGCTGTGAAGACAAGGTAAGTGGAAGTCCCTGTCCCAGTACACAGCCCACAGTGGGCCACCTTGTATTGGGGGCTGGAGAACAGACATATTAATATGGAAATATGTTTCCCCAAAAGAACTCATTAAAATGAGAATATTAATTTACAGCCTTCTGATCCCTTATCACAACTGTAGTTAAATAATTCTTGGTGATGATTTTGCTAAGTTTGCAAAGATTCTGTTTTGGTGGTGGGTACACATCAGGGGCAGAGCTGAGCTAGCATTCCATAATCCACAGAACATAGCTATATCTTTATTAGTATTTATTTATATTTCTATTTCTAGATGTTACATAAACATGTATATAGTTATCTATAACATGTTTATAGACATATCTATAACATGTCTATATCTATATTAGTATTTATTTATATTTATATTTCTAGGTGTTCCCTAGAAATATAGGAAATATAGATAGCTCCCATTTATTTCTTACTCCCATTCTCATTCCTCAAATGCACTCAAAGAATTTTGATATATGTCCTTAAATATGCACAAATCTTTGTAAAAGATATAGTATTGTTTTATATCTGTATGTACATATATCTATGTAAATTACATGAGTTATATTAGCCTTTAAACTTCATTCTGTTTCTTCTGATATTTTCACTTGACCATAAGTTTTGAATTTACATCATTTCATTCTATGCACATCTAGATTATGGCTTCTCAATGCTGTTGACAGTTATTTCACAGCTAGCTTCCTCCTTATTTTATTTCCAGCACCATACAGTGGACACCAAGTTGCCCCTATTTCATTCCATCATAAATGAAAAGAAAGCTGATCTCCCAACAGGCCATCAAAGATTCTCTGAGGCACTTAGCAAGAGTTGGGTTGCTGTGCATAGGGCACATGCTCTAAATTTCACCAAGTTCTGTGGGATACTCACGCAGTCCACACTCCAGAGTTCCTGTCTACCCACATCCTTATCAACACTTGATCTTGCCTCTTGTCTAATTGTAACTATTCTGTTGGATGTGAAGTAGTTTTTTGTATTGATTCTAACTTGCCCTGTGAACATCTCTTCATGGGTTTGTTAGTCATTGGTGCTTCCATGTCTATGAATTGCCTACTCACTTCTTTCACCCATTTTTCTACTGGAATGTCCCTTCTTTTCCTTGTATTTTGAAGGAATTCCTATTGTCTTTTCCCACACCTATTGGCTTTCACTACTATTACTCTTGTTAAACAGAAACCCCTAATTTAGAGGTAATGAAAAGTTCATTTGCTTTATGGTTATTATTTGACAACTTCATTCAAGTAGTTATTTGCTTCACCCTGTTGGCTGGCAGTTTTGTGTTCCCAGTATCTACAACAGTGCTTGTTACACCAATTCGTGAATAAATATTTGGGAATGAATGAGGCCAGCACCTGGCTTAGTGTAGGATTTGATAAATAGAAGATATTATTTTTAACAAATGAGGTGTTTCCCAAGCAAAGATTCTAAAGAAATGTAATGAAGCAATCTTCTTCAGAGAGAAATACAAAATCAAAACAAGACAAACAAAAGCTAAAATACCAGTGAAGCTCAGAAAATAGGAAGGGTTTCCTCTTAAGAGGTTTGAATGATTTTCTTTAGTTCAGGAAGGCTCTGTGAGGAGTAGATGCAGATTTCTGACTTGGGAACAGCATTGTCACAAAAGAGTTTTGTTTGCTTTCATTTTAGTTGGTTTTGCTTGTTTTGATTTGGTTTGATTTGAAATAGAAGTGTTACAGTTATGCTTGAGTAACGTGGAAATTCAGGATAATGTTTCATGTCCCAGTGACTTCAGGACTATGGATTCTTGTTGGAATCCACTTAGAATATATGATTAGCTCCCCTAATTTGATAATAACATCCCATGGATAGAGCATTGCCTCCTCTAGATTCTTTGGGAGTCACCTGTGAGGTCTCATGCATTACAGCTGAATTGCCACATGTCTAAAGTTTTATAGCAGGAAAAAGAATTGCATCTATAACAGCTTCAAGGAGTACAGCCCTGTACACAAGTTCCCCTAATCAGGTGGGACCCCCACAGCTTTTCTCCCTATTATCTGGAAACTGTCTGAAGTCAAAATGGACATAAATGTGGGACACAGGTCAAGTCAGTGAAGATAATAATTCTGAAGGTCAGTTCCAGTACAACAGCACGAGGCACTCCACTGAACTGCTCGCTAGTAAAAATAATGCAGATTATTTTTTAAAATATATTCATGTAAAGCCTCTAAAAATGGTCTTAAGGATAAAAAGCCAATGAAGAATTACATATTCAAGAAAATCTACACAAGTTTGGTTAGGGGGTCTATGGTGTTTCAACCTAGACAGTTCCCTTCCTCCCTTCTCCAAGCCCAGCAAAACAAATACTCCACTCCAGACTACTTGCAGCCAAGAACCCAGGGCTCCCTCTCCCCAGCTCCCTGCTAGAGGGCTTCTTTCCTTGGGGGAGCTGAACATCAGTGTTTCTTATCTTTTCCCCAATTACCTATTGCTGAATGTCTGCAGTTGTCAGGGGGACCTCCATTTTTCCAACCAGTTCTCACTCATGGAATCGAGGTTTTATTGTGGGGGCAGTGAACTGAGATTACCAGGCCTGTGATGGCTCTTCCTCCAGCTCTTAGGATGGTGTTTCCACATCAGGAGAGGCAAACCAAAAGGAACTCAGTTCACCACCTCCTCTCCATCAAGAATTCAGATCCTAAAGCACATGTGTCACTTAGAGAGAAGCTTGACATTGTCCCCACCTCCAGCCCAAAGCTTTAATTAAGAGATTTTCCCTGGTGGGAAATTAGTAGACATTAAACATACAACTCTTAATTTCTTACCAAAGGAGCTGACTATTTGCAACAGAGCATGGAGAAGTTCAAGCTTAAAAGTGCTCACAAGAATAATGGAAGTTATGGTGACAGGCAATTTGAAAAGAAATGCATGAATTTAATGAAGATACTGCCCAGACTATAGGCTGGTTAGTTTGAAGGAGAGAACTAAGCACTAAGTTAGCAGAGAGAAGCCCTCTTGGTACAAAACAGACATCAACAGAAACTAGGTTTTAAAGGAAGCCACAGAGAATAGACTTATGGACATGGAGAGAGGGGCGGAGAAGGTGAGATGTATAGAAAGAGTAACATGGAAACTTACATTGCTAAGTTGCTGCTGCTAAATTGCTTCAGTCGAGTCCAACTCTGTGCGACCCCATAGACGGCAGCCCACCAGGCTCCCCCGCCCCTGGGATTCTCCAGGCAAGAACACTGGAGTGGGTGGAAACTTACATTACCATATGTAAAATAGATAGCCAAAGGGAATTCGCTGTATGGCTCAGGAAACTCAAACAGGGGCTCTATATCAACCTAGAGTGGTGTGATGGGGAGGAGATGGGATGGAGATTCAAAAGGGAAGGGATATATGTATACCTATGGCTGATTTGTGTTGAGGTTTGCCAGAAAACAGCAAAATTCTGTAAAGCAATTATCCTTCAATTAAATTTTTTTAATTTTTTAAAAAAGGAGCCACAGTTTGATTGGTTTAGTTTCAAGGTTAATTTATGCCCTAGGACATTGTTGAAATGAAGACATACAAATGACCAATAAGCACATGAAAAGATGCTTAACATCATTAGTCATCAGGAAAATGCAAGTGATGACAATAATAAATATCACTTCACACCCATTACGTGGCTAGAATATAACAGTCAGATAATAACAAGTGTTGGTGAAGGTGTGAAAAAATTTATTATTCAAACACTGGTGGTAGGAATGTAAGATAATCCAGCTGTCTTAGAAAACAGTGTGAAAGTTCCTCAAACAATTAAACCTGGAGCTACCCTATGACTGAGAAATTCCACTAGTAGGTGTATACTCAAAAAAGAAGAAAATGAATGTTCACATAAAAACTTGTACACAAATGTTTACAGCAGCATTATCTATAATAATCAAAAAGCATAAACAACCCAAATATATATTACCTGATGATGGATAACAAAATATGGCCTAATCTGAAACCATAAAACTTTTAGAAGAAAACATGAAAAGTACACTCTTTGGTATCAGTCTTAGTAATATTTTTCTGGATATGTCTCCTCAGGCAAGGGTAGTGGTGGTTTAGTCACTAAGTCCTGTCCAACTCTTGCAACCACATGGACTACATAGACTGCCAGCCTCCTCTGTCCATAGGATTCTCCAAGCAAGAATATTGGAATAGGTTGCTTTTAACAAATGCAAAAATAAACAAATGAGCACTCACTTTGGCAGCACATATACAAATAAATTGGAATGATACAGAGAAGATTAGCATGGCTCCTATGCAAAGAGGACATGCAAATTCGTGAAGTATTCTATATATTTCATCACTATTCACAATAGTCAGGACATGGAAGCAACCTAGATGCCCATCAACAGATGAATGGATAAGGAAGTTGTAATGCATACATACAGTGGAATAATACTCAGCTGTAAAAAGGAGTAAGTGTGACTCAGTTGAACTGAGGTGGATGAACCTAGAGCCTGCCGTACAGAGTGAGTAAGAAAGAGAAAAACAAGTACCGTATAATAAGGCATGTGCATGGAATCAAGAAAAATGGTACTGATGAACCTATTTGCAAGGAAGAAATGGAGATACAGGTGTAGAGAACAGACTTATGGGCACAGTAGGGGAAGGGGAGAGTTGGACAAATTGAGAAAGTATCATTGATGTATATGTGTATAATAGATAGCTAGCTAGTGGGAAGCTGCTATATCACACAGGAAGCCTGGCCTGGTGCTCTGTGATGACCTAGAGGGATGGGATAGGGAGTGGATGGGAGGCACAGGGGGGAGTGATTCATGTTATTGTATGGCAGAAACCAACACAACATTATAAAGCAATTATCCTCCAATTAAAAAATAAATTGAAAAGGAAGTAAATGAGACTACATCAACTAAAGAGCTTTTGCACAGTGAAGAAAACTATCACCAAAATGAAAAGGGAACCTAGTCAATGGGAGAAGATATTTGTAAATGATATATCTGATAAGGGGTAAATATCCAAAATATATTTTAAAAAGCTAGTACAACTCAACATCAAAACATACACACACAACTTGATTTTAAGAATGAGCAAAGAATCTGAATAGACCTTTTTCCAAAGAAGACATAAAGATGGCCAACAAGCACATGTAATGTTCAATAGCACTACTTATTAAGGGAAATCCAAATCAAAACCACAATGAGATATCACCTCATACCTGTCAGAATGGCTATGTTTGGAAAAAACAGCATATAATAAACGTTGGCAAGGATGGGGAGAGAAGGAAGCCCTCATACACTATTCATGGGAATATAAATTGGAGCAGTCACTATAGTAAACGGTATCATTTTTTCTTTGAAATATTAAAAATAGAACTACCACAGGAACCAGCCATTCCACTGACTCCTTTACCCAAAGAAAGTGAAAATAATCTGAAAAGAATATTCATCCTTATGTCCATTACAACATTTTTTATAAGAGCCAAAATATACAAGTAGTCTAAGTGCCCATCAATAGATGAATGGGTAAAGAATATTATTCAGCCACAAAGAATGAAATCTTGGCATTTGTGACAACATGGACAGACCTAGAGGATGTGCAAAGTGAAATGAGTCAAGCAAAGAAAAAGTACTGTATGGTTTCATTTCTATGTGGAATCTAAAAAATAATGAGCAAATATAACAAATCGGAAACAGACTTATAGATACAGAGAACAAACAGGTGGTTGCCGGGGGTTCCCTCCCCTCCCGGAGGGGGAGGGAAGTGAATGGATGACACAAATATGTGAGTGGGATTAAGAGGCACAGACTTCAAGTTACAAAATAAATGAGTCACACGGATGAAATACACAGCATGGGGAAGAGTCATTAATGATGCAATATCTCTGTATGGCAGCAGATGGTAACTAGACTTATCATGATGAACATTTTGTAATATATAAAAATACTGAATCACCATGTGTTCTAGGAACTAACATTGTATTGTAGGCCAATTATACTTCAAAAATAAACAAACTCATAGAAAAAGAGATCCTATTTGTGGTTTCAGAAACAGAGGCAGGACAATTGGATAGTGAAGTGAAAGTCACTCAGTCGTGTACGACTCTTTGTGACTCCACGGACTATGTAGTCCATGGAATTCTCCAGGCCAGAATACTGGCGTGGGTAACCTTTCCCTTCTCTAGGGGATCTTCCCAACCCAGGGATTGAACCCAGGTCTCCTGCATTGCTGACAGATTCTTTACCAGCTGAGCCACAAGGGAAGCCCAAGAATACTGGCGTGGGTAGACTATCCCTTCCCCAGGGGATCTTCCTGACCCAGCAATCAAACCGGGGTCTCCTGCATTGCAGGAGAATTGGATGAAGGTGGTCAAAATGTAAGAATAGTTATAAGACAAATAAGTACTGAGGATATAATATACAACATGATTAAAATAATTAACACAGTTGTTCTTTTCATGTTATATATGAAAGTTATGATAGCAAATCCTGAGAGTTCTCCTCACAAGGAAAAAAGCACTTTTTTCTTTTCCTTTTCTATCTATATGAGATGATGGATATTCACTAAGTTTATTGTGATACTCATTTCATGATGTATGTAAGTCAAATCATTACGCTATTCACCTTAAACTTATAAAGTGTTATATGTCAGTTATATCTCAATAAAGTGTTATATATCAATAAAACTGGAATAAAAAATAAAATACATTTTTTAATACTTTAATGTGGTCTATCCATAAAATGGTATAATTTTTGGCCATAAATAGGAATGTAGTACAAATACATGCTATATCATGGATAAACCTTGAAAGCATGCTAAGTTAAACAGCCACAAAAGACTACATATTATGTGATTTCATTCATGTGAATAGCCCAGAATACAAAAATCTGAAGAGATAGAAAGTAAAATAGTAGTTGTTTAGGGCTGGGAGATGGGAATGGGAAGATAAGAGCATAGTAGCTAACAGGTACATGGTTTCTTTCTAAGGTGATGAAAATACTCTAAAATTAACCAGGGTAATGGTTTGCACATCTATGAATGTACCAAAAACCAATGAATTGTACTTAAATGGGTGAATTTTATGGCATGTGAATTATACCTCAATAAAACTCTCAAAAAGAAAGCCTTGAGATGTTTCCACAAGTATACACATAGAGCAGAACCTGGTAAGGTTGAGCTCAGAAGATTTCTACCAGAATTTTCAAATGATAAACTGAGGTATGGCTGAGTCTACAGCATGTTACCACTGTGTTCAAATATGAGGATGTGCTTGCACTTGTTTGTTTAAAGTATCTCCACATGGATGTATAAGAAAGACACTGGCAAGACACATGTCTCTGAAAGGGGAGCTTCATGGTATGCAGACCAGAATGAGAAGAGGTACTCATTTTTCAGTCTACCCTTTGCATATTTGTATTTGAAAGTGCATATTCAAAAGAGTGGTAGCTCAGATGGTAAAAAACCGCCTGTAATGCAGGAGACTCTGGTTTGATTCCTGGGTCAGGAAGATCCCCTGGAGAAAGGATAGGCTACCCATTCCAGTATTCTTGGGCTTCCCTGGTGGCTCAGATGGTAAAAAATTGCCTACAATGCGGGAGACCTGGGTTCAATCTCTGGGTGGGAAGATCCCCCTGGAGGAGGGCATGGCAACCCACTCCAGTATTCTTGCCTGGAGAATCTTATGGACAAAGGAGACTGGTGGGCTACAGTCCATGGGGTCACAAAGAGTGGGACACAACTAAGCAACTGAGCACAGCACAGCACAACACATTCAAAACAGTAATGAAATTATAATAAACAAAATTCAGTGGCTCCTTGTGGTATTCACAGTGAAACCACATTTGCAAACTGGCATAAAAGTCCTTTCATGATCTTGATTCTATCCTGTCTTCAGCTTCTCCCCAGCACATCTTCTCTTCCGTTCCCAGACTTGGACACCTCTGAGCTTTGTCTTCAGAGTATGCTCACTCCTTCAATCTCATCTCCCCCTGGCCTTAAAGGAACTACACAAGCACTCTGAGAAGACTCCCCTGACCTGCCAGACCATATCAGATGTCTGTCTCTGAGCTCTAACATCTCTCTGTGCCCTAACATTCATCAAAACTGGCTGAGGGCAACCAGGTTTGGAGCTCCTGGCACAAGGCCTGGAGCACAGGAAACAATTACTGTGTGTCAATGAACGAGTGAGTGAGAGAATGAGTAAGTGAGTGAGTGAATAAGTGAATGAAGGGAGAGGAGTGGATGCCTCTTAGGACCCACTCCCACAGAAATAACCAGCAGACACAGCAGATACACTGAACTGAACAGTCCCCATATGTCTAGCAATGTATTAACACCACTTCTGAATGAGCCCCCAAAAGAGAATACCTTAATCTATGTCCATGTTGAGGGTTAGCAAATTCACAGAAACAGCCCAAACTACACAGCATCAGCACTTCATCACGGACACGTCTTCTTACACACTTTGCTAACATGCCCATGAAGGTAGCATTCAACTGTACTAACATACCCACAAAGGTACCATTCAACAGGTGAGGATCCCACAGAGAGGTGAAATGACCTGCTCAAAGAGGTGTATCTGGGACTCAGAGCTGACTCCAAAGCTAGATTCTTTCTACTCTGCCATTCTGCCTTCCAAAAGCTCCCCAACCCCCTAAAGAAGGAAATTAACAGCTTTTAAGGGATTTTCCTTTGTTTTCTTGGGTCCTCCTCACCAAATTTTTGAATCCTCTTTCAAAACATCTGTGTACATCTTTCATCATTTGGACTGACAGAGGTTTAGAATTTTATTTCCTTGATTATTTCAGTCCTTTAAAATTCTAGATGGAGAATTTTCTGATAAAAATATCAAAAAATGAAAAAACTCTACTAACCAAGTTGTCAGGTAGTCAGTTCAGTCACTCAGTCATGTCCAAGTCTTTGCGATTCCATGGACTGCAGCATGCCAGGCTTCCCTGTCCATCATCAACTCCCGGAGCCTGCTTAAACTCATTTCCACTGAGTTGGTGATGCCATCCAACCATCTCTTCCTCTGTCACCCCTTCTCCTCCTGCCTTCAATCTTTCCCAGCATCAGGGTATTTTCTGGTGAGTCAGTTCTTCACATTAGGTGGCCAAAGTATTGGAGCTTCAGCTTCAGCATCAGTCCTTCCAATGAATATTCAGGACTGATTTCCTTTAGGATGAACAGGTTTGATTTCCTTGTAGTCCAAGGGATTCTCAAGAGTCTTCTCCAGCACCACAGTTCAAAAGCATCACCTATTTGGTGCTCATCCCTCTTTATGATACAAATTTCACATCCAAACATGACTACTGGAAAAACTGTAGCTTTGACTAGACAGATCTTTGTTGGCAAAGTAATGTCTCTGCTTTTTAATATGATGCCTAAGTACGTCATAACTTTTCTCCCAAGGAGTAAGTGTCTTTCAATTTCATGGCTGCAGTCACCATCTGCGGTGATTTTGGAACCCAAGAAAATAAAGTCTGCCACAGTTTCCATTGTTTCCCCATCTATTTGCCATGAAGTGATTGGACCAGATGCCATGATCTTCATTTTCTGAATGTTGAGTTTTAAAACAGCTTTTTCACCCTCCTCTTTCACTTTCATCAAGAGACTCTTTAGTTCTTCTTTGCTTTCTGCCATAAGGGTGATGTCATCTGCTTATCTGAGGTTACTGATGTTTCTCCTTGCAATCTTGATTACAGCTTGTGCTTCCTCCAGCCCAGCATTTCGTGTGATGTACTCTGCATATAAGTTAAATAAGCAGGGTGACAATATACAGCCTCAACGTACTCCTTTCCCAATTTGGAACCAGTCCATTGTTCCATGTGCAGTTCATACTGTTGCTTCTCGATCTGCATCAGGTTTCTCAGGAAGCATGTAAGGTGGCCTGTCATTCCCATCTCTTGAAGAATTTTCCACAATTTATTGTGGTCCACACAGTCAAAAGCTTTGGCATAGTCAATGCAGCAGATGTTTTTCTGGAACTCTCCTGCTTTTCCATGATCCAACGGGTGTTGGCAATTTGCTCTCTGGTTCTTCTGCCTTTTCTAAATCCAGCTTGAACATCTGGAAGTTCTTGGTTCACATACTGTTGAAGCCTAGCTTGAAGAATTTTGAGCATTACTTTGCTAGTGTGTGAGATGAGTGCAATTGTGTGGTAGTTTGAACATTCTTTGGCATTGCCTTTCTTTGGGATTGGAATGAAAAGTGAGCTTTTCCAGTCCTGAGGCCACTGTTGAGTTTTCTAAATTTGCTGACATGTAAGTGCAGCACAACCAAGTTGTATAATATGGCATTTATTCCAAAAAATAGTGCTGATATATTTTGGTTGTTATCATTTACTGTGGCTTTCTTATGGGGTGTTCCACCTCCTGATAGCTCCTAGGAAAAAAGATGCTCACCTGGTCACTTCTAAGTCATGGTCCCAGCCGTATGAAAGCACTCTGTGATCTGGCACAGAACAAGAAACACTGGATGAATATGTTAGAATGCAGTAAGTGATATCAGTGATACTCAGAGAATGTGAAGGCCAAGCATCTCAGTCTAGTTGGGATGCCTCTGAATGCCACTCAAACCCCAGCACTGCCTGAGTCAGCAGAAGCTGTCAGCAGCCTTCCCAACACTGGATTTGTCCCCTTCCCACTCTTCGGTTCAGTTCAGATTCTCAGTCGTGTCCAACTCGGCAACTCCATAGACCACACCACACCAGGCTTCCCTTTCCATCACCAACTCCGAAACTTGCTCAGACTCATGTCCATTGAGTCGCTGATGCCATCCAATCATCTCATCCTCTGTCATCCCCTTCTCTTCCTGCCTTCAATCTTTCTCAGCATCAGAGTCTTTTTCCAGTGAGTCAGCTCTTCAATTCAGGTGGCCAAAGTTGGAGCTTCAGCTTCAGTATCAGTCCTTCCAATGAATATTCAGGGTTAACTACCTATAGGATTGACTGATTTGATCTCCTTGCTGTCCAAGGGACTCTAGAGAGTCTTCTCAATCACGATAATTTGAAAGCATCAGTTCTTTGGCACTCAGCCTTCTTTATGGTCCAACTCTCACATCCATACATGAATACTGGAAAAACCATAGCTTTGACTAGACAGACCTTTGTCAGCAAACTAATGTC
This sequence comes from Oryx dammah, assembly GCF_014754425.2. Lineage (NCBI taxonomy): Eukaryota > Metazoa > Chordata > Mammalia > Artiodactyla > Bovidae > Oryx > Oryx dammah. The sequence continues at coordinate 134,020,087 of NW_024070211.1, forward strand.
TCTGCTCTCAAATACACTGTCTAGGTCTGTCAAAGCTTTTCTTCCAAGGAGCAAGCATCTTTTAATTTCATGGATGCAGTCACCATCTGCAGTGATTCTGTAGCCCAAGAAAATAAAATCTGCCACTGTTTCCATTTTTCCCCATCTATTTATTTGCCCTGAAGTGATGTAACCAGATGCCATGATCTTAGTTTTTTGAATGTTGAGTTTTAAAGAAGCTTCTTCACTCTCCTCTTTCATCTTCATCTAAAGGCTCTTTGCTTACATGAAAGTGAAAGTGAAGTCGCTCAGTCGTGTCTGACTCTTTGTGACCCCATGGACTGTAGCCTACCAGGCTCCTCTGTCGATAGAATTTTCCAGGCAAGAGTACTGGAGTGGGTTGCCATTTCCTTCTCCAGGAGATCTTCCCAACCCAGGAATTGAACCCAGGTCTACCATACTGCAGGCAGATGCTTTACCGTCTGAGCCACCAGAGACTATTTTCATTACATGAATATGTCTCAAAAAAGAATATCCAGTTGTTGCAGGAACTTTCTCTACTATATTTCCTTTGTGTTTTTGTCAAAATAAGCTTGGTCTGTTTCTTAATTTTTATGGGCCCAATTCCATTAACCTATTATTCTGTGTTTATTGTTTATTACTGTAGTTGTATAATAAGTCTTAAAACCATGGAGTGTTAGCTTTTCTATTCTCTACTTTAAGTTGTTTAGGCTATTCTAGATAATTTGAATTTTAATATAAACTTTAGGATTACTTTGTCATTTTCTATCAAAGAAATTCTAGTACTGTTTTCTTTGGGATATCCTGGAATCCTAAGAATCTATTTGGGGAGAATTGGCTTTTAAGAACATTAAGCCTTTCAACCTCTAAACATGGTATATCGCTACACTTATTTTGGTCATTTTTATTTCTTTCAGTAATATCTGGTAGTTGTGAATGTACCCAGGCCTTTCATATCTTTTATTTTGTTTATGTCTGAGCATTTCATCAGTTTTATATTATGTCAATAGAATAACTTCTGATTAATTATTACTAGTATATAAAATTACCATTGATTTTTCTATGTAGATCTTTTATCTTGCAACCTTGCTAAACTCTTTATTAGTTCTGCTGGCTTTTTTATTGATTCCACTGGATTTTCTTCATATTCAGGTACATGCCCTCTGTAAAAATAACTTTACTTATTTATTTCCAAATTGGATGCTTTTTATTTATTTCTCACAACATAGTAGATGGGCTAGAAATTTTAGTACAACTTGAAGATACAAAATCAGATGTCTTTGGTTTTTAGCTCATCTTTGAGAGAAAGCATTCAGAATTTCAAAATTAATTATGCTGTCACATTTGATCAAACATGCCCTTTATCAGATGAGGGAGTTTCACTTTTATTTTTATCAAAAATGGATATTAAAGGATATCAAATGGTTAGTGATATATAATTACATTTGTAATATACACTTCATATATATAATGCGTATATTATCCATACATTCATTGGTGGACACTTAGGTTGTTTCCATATCTTAGTGACTATAAACAATGCTGCAATGAACACAGGGGTACATATATCTTCTTGATTTAGTGTTTTCATTTCAGTTGGGTAAATATCCAGAAGTGGAAGAGCTGGAACCTATAGTGGTTCTATTTTTTACTTTTTGACGACTCTACACATTGTTTACTATAGTGCCTGCACCAATGTACCTTCCCACCAGCAGTATACAAGTACAACCTCACTAGCCCTTGCTATTTGTTGTCTTTTTTTTACTTTTTCTAAATTTATTTATTAATCAAAAGATAATTACTTTACAAAATATTATTGTTTTCTGTCAAACATAAGCATCAATCAGTCATAGGTGTGCATATTACTTCCCTCCCTCTTGAACCTTCCTCTTATCACCCTCCCCTTCCCACCCCTCTATGTCTGTACAGAGCTCCTATTTGAGTTCCCTGCATCATACAGCAAGTTCCCATTTTGCTGTGCTTAGTCATTCACTCGTGTCTGACTCTTTGTGACCCCATAGACTGGGGCAAACCAGGCTCCTTTGTCCATGGGGATTCTCCAGGGAAGAAAACCGGAGTGTGTTGCCATGCCCTCCTCCAGGGGACCTTACCAGCACAGGGATGGAACCCACATCTCCCACATTGCAGGAGGATTCTTTACTCTCTGAGCCACCAGGGAAGCCCAGTTCCCGCCAGCTATCTAGTTTGTATATGGTAATGTAAGTTTCCATGCTACTCTCTCCATACATCTCACCCTCTTCACCTCTCTCACCCATGTCCATAAGTCTGTTTTGTGTGTCTGTTTCTCCATTGCTGACTGCAAATAAATTCATCAGTACTATATTTCTAGATCTCTGGTCTTTCCCATTCTGTTCTTTCCCTCTAATTCATTGCATTGATCGCTGAAGAAGGCTTTCTTATCTCTTCTTGTTATTCTTTGGAACTTTGCATTCAGATGTTTATATCTTTCCTTTTCTCCGTGGCTTTTCACTTCTATTCTTTTCACAGCTATTTGTAAGGCTTCCGCAGACAGCCATTTTGCTTTTTTGCATTTCTTTTCCATGGAGATGGTCTTGATCCCTCTCTCCTGTACAATGTCACAAACCTCATTCCATAGTTCATCAGGCACTCTATCTATCAGATCTAGGCCCTCAAATCTATTTCTCACTTCCACTGTATAATCATAAGAGATTTGCTTTAGATCATACCTGAATGGTCTAGCGGTTTTCCCTACTTTCTTTGATTTAAGTCTGAATTAAGTAATAAGGAGTTCATGATCTGAGCCACAGTCAGCTCCTGGTCTTGTTTTTGTTGACTGTATAGAGCTTCTCCATCTTTGGCTGCAAAGAATATAATCAATCTGATTTCAGTGTTGACCATGTGTAGAGTCTTCTCTTGTGTTATTGGAAGAAGTTGTTTGGTATGACCAGTGCATTTTCTTGGCAAAATTCTATTAGTCTTTGCCCTGCTTCATTCTGTATTCCAAGGCCAGATTTGCCTGTTACTCCAGGTGTTTCTTGACTTCCTACTTTTGCATTCCATTCCCCTATAATGAAAAGGACATGTTTTTTGGGTGTTAGTTCTGAAAGGTCTTGTAGGTCTTCATAGAACCGCTCAACTTCAGTTTCTCCAGCATTACTGGTTGGGGCATAGACTTGAATAACTGTGATATTGAATGGTTTGCCTTGGAGACAAACAGAGATCATTCTGTTGTTTTTGAGATTGCATCCAAGTACTACATTTCAGACTCTTTTGTTGACCATGATGGCTACTCCATTTCTTCTGAGGGATTCCTACGCACAGTAGTAGATATAATGGTCATCTGAGTTAAATTCACCCATTCCAGTCCATTTTAGTTTGCTAATTCCTAGAATGTCAGCATTCACTCTTGCCATCTCTTGTTTGACCACTTTCAATTTGCCTTGATTCATGGACCTGACATTCCAGGTTCCTATGTAATATTGTTCTTTACAGCATCGGACCTTGTTTCTATCACCAGTTACATCCACAACTGGGTATTGTTTTTGCTTTGGCTCCATCCCTTCATTCTTTCTGGAGTTATTTCTCCACTGATCTCCAGTAGCATATTGGGGACCTGCTGACCTGGGGAGTTCCTCTTTCAGTATCCTATCATTTTGCCTTTTCATACTGTTTATGGGGTTCTCAAGGCAAGAATGCTAAAGTGGTTTGCCATTCCCTTCTCCAGTGGACCACATTCAGTCAGACCTCTCCACCATGACCCACCCATCTTGGGTTGCCCCACGGGCATGGCTTAGTTTCATTGAGTTAGACAAGGCTGTGGTCCTAGTGTGATTAGATTGACTAGTTTTCTGTGAGTATGGTTTCAGTGTGTCTGCCCTCTGATGCCCTCTTGCAACACCTACCATCTTACTTGGGTTTCTCTTACCTTAGGCGTGGGGTATCTCTTCATGGTTGCTCCAGCAAAGAGCAGCTGCTGCTCCTTACCTTGGATGAGGGGTATCTCCTTACCACCGCCATTCCTGACCTTAAACATGGGATAGCTCCTCTAGGCCCTCCTGTGCCCCCGCAGCCACCACTCCTTGGACGTGGGGTGGCTCCTCCCGGCCATCCCTGTGCCATCACAGCCTGGCAATTTCAGCCACTGCCTCTGACCTCGGATGTGGGGTAACTCCTCTTGGCCACTGCCCTTCGGGCATGGGGTCCTCCCAGCTTCTGCCCCTGACCTCGGACATGGGGTAGCTCCTCTCGGTGGTGCTTAGTGCGCCAGTCACAGCTGCCTGCGCTTAACAGAATGGGAAAGACTAGAGATCTCTTCAAGAAAATTAGACATACCAAGGGAACATTTCATCCAAAGATGGACTCGATCAAGGACAGAAATGGTATGGACCTAACAGAAGCAGAAGATATTAAGAAGAGGTGGCAAGAATACACAGAAGAACTGTACAAAAAAGATCTTCATGACCCAGATTATCACGATGGTGTGAACCCTCATCTAGAGCCAGACATCCTGGAATGTGAAGTCAAGTGGGCCTTAGAAAGCATCACTATGAACAAAGCTAGTGGAGGTGATGGAATTCCAGTTGAGCTGTTTCAAATCCTGAAAGATGATGCTGTGAAAGTGCTGCACTCAATATGCCAGCAAATTGGGAAAACTCAGCAGAGTCCACAGGACTGGAAAAGGTCAGTTTTCATTCCAATCCCAAAGAAAGGCAATGCCAAAGAATGCTCAAACTACCACACAATTGCACTCATCTCACATGCTAGTAAAGTAATGCTTAAAATTCTCCAAGCCAGGCTTCAGCAATACGTGAACCATGAACTTCCTGTTGTTCAAGCTGGTTTTTGAAAAGGCAGAGGAACCAGAGATCAAATTGCCAACATCCAATGGATCATGGAAAAAGCAAAAGAGTTCCAGAAAAACATCTATTTCTGCTTTATTGACTATGCCAAAGCCTTTGAATGTGTGGATCACATAAACTGTGGAGAATTCTGAGATAGATGGGAATACCAGACCACCTGAACTGCCTCTTGAGAAATCTGTATGCAGGTCAGGAAGCAACAGTTAGAACTGGACATGGAACAAGAGACTGGTTCCAAATAGGAAAAGGAGTACATCAAGGCTGTATATTGTCACCCTGCTTGTTTAACTTCTATGCAGAGTACATCATGAGAAACGCTGGACTGGAAGAAACACAAGCTTGAATCAAGATTGCTGGGAGAAATACCAATAACCTCAGATATGCAAATGACACCACCCTTATGGCAGAAAGTGAAGAGGAACTAAAAAGCCTCTTGATGAAAGTGAAGAGGAGAGTGAAAAAGTTGGCTTAAAGCTCAACATTCAGAAAACGAAGATCATAGCATCTGGTCCCATCACTTCATGGGCAATAGATGGGGAAACAGTGGAAAGAGTGTCAGACTTATTTTGGGGGGGCTCCACAGTCACTGCAGATGGTGACTGCAGCCATAAAATTAAAAGACGCTTACTCCTTGGAAGAAAAGTTATGACCAACCTAGATAGCATATTCAAAAGCAGAGACATTACTTTGCCAACTAAGGTCCGTCTAGTCAAGGCTATGGTTTTTCCAGTGGTCATGTATGGATGTGCGAGTTGGACTGTGAAGAAGGCTGAGCGCCAAAGAATTGATGCTTTTGAACTGTGGTGTTGGAGAAGACTCTTGAGAGTCCTTTGGACTGCAAGGAGATCCAACCAGTCCATTCTGAAGGAGATCAACCCTGGGATTTCTTTGGAAGGAATGATGCTAAAGCTGAAGCTCCAGTACTTTGGCCACCTCATGCGAAAAGTTGACTCATTGGAAAAGACTCTGATGCTGGGAGGGATTGGGGGCAGGAGGAGAAGGAGACAACAGAGGCTGAGATGGCTGGATGGCATCACTGACTCGACGGACGTGAGTCTGAGTGAACTCCGGGAGTTGGTGATGGACAGGGAGGCCTGATGTGCTGTGATTCATGGGGTCGCAAAGAGTAGGACATGACTGAGCGACTGAACGAACTGAATTGAAGATCTTTTTTGTATAGTTCTTCTGTGTATTCTTGTCACCTCTTCTTAATATCTTCTGCTTCTCTTAGGTCCATACCATTTCTGTTTTTATTATGCTCATCTATGCATGAAATATTCCCCTGATGCTCTAATTTTCTTGAGGAGATCTCTTGTCTTTCCCATTCTGTGGTTTTCCTCTATTTCTTTGCATTGTTCAGTTAGAAAAGCTTTCTTATCTCTCCTTGTTATTATTTGGAATTCTGCATTCATATAGATATATCTTTCCTTTTCTACTTTGCCTTTTGCTTCTCTTCTTTTCTCAGCTATTTTAAGGCCTCCTCAGACAATCATTTTGCTTTTTTACATTTCTTCTTCTTGGGGATTGTTTTGATCACCACCTCCTGTACAGTATTCATGAACAATGTTCATTTATCATGAAACTCTGTCCATAGTTCTTCAGGAACTATGTCAGATATAATCCTTTGATTCTATTTTTCACTTCCCTGTATAATTGTAAGGTATTTGATTTAGGTCATACGTGAATGGCCTAGTGGTTTCCCTACTGTTTTAATTTTAAGTCTGAATTTGGCAATAAGTACTTTGTGATCTGAGCCACAGTCAGCTCCTGGTCATGTGTTATTTATAATATTTATCTTTCTTTTTCTCACTTATTTCACTCTGAATAATAGGTTCTAGGTTCATCCACCTTGTTAGAACTGACTCAAATGTTTTCCTTTTCATGATTGTGTAATAGTCCGTTGTATATGTACTACAGCTTCTTTACTCACTCATTTTTCAACAGACATCTAGGTTGCTTCCATGTTCTAGCTATTGTAAATATTGCTGCAATAAACACTAGGGTATATGTGTCTTTTTCAGTTTTGATTTCCTCAGGGTATATGCCCAGGAGTGAGATTGCTAGGTCATATGGTGGCTTTATTCCCTGTTTTGTAAGGAATCTCCATACCATCTTCCATAGTGGCTGTATCAATTTACATTGCAACCAACACTGCAAGAGGGTTCCCTTTTCTCCCCACCCTCTCCAGCATTTATTGTTTGTAAACTTTTTGATGATGGCCACCCCGACTGGTGTGAGGTGATACCTCATCGTAGTTTTGATTTGCATTTCTCTAATAATGAGCTTTTGAACTGTGATGCTGGAGAAGACTCTTGAGAGTCCCTTGGACTGCAAGGAGATCCAACCAGTCCATCCTAAAGGAAATCAGTCCTGGGTGTTCATTGGAAGGACTGATACTAAAGCTGAAACTCCAATACTTTGGCCACCTCATGCAGAGAGTTGACTCATTGGAAAAGACTCTGATGCTGGGAGGGATTGAGGGCAGGAGGAGAAGGGGACAACAGAGGATGAGATGGTTGGATGGTATCACCGACTCCACGGACATGAGTTTGAGTAAAGTTCGGGAATTGGTGAGGGACAGGGAGGCCTGGCGATTCATGGGGTCGCAAAGAGTCCATGGGACACGACTGAGCGACTGAACTGAATAATGAGCAATGTTGAGCATCTTTTCTTGTGTTTGTTAGCCATTTTTCTTATATGTCTTCTTTGGAGAAATGTCTGTTTCAGTCTTTTTCCTGCTTTTTGATTAGGTTGTTTTTCTGGTGTTGATTTGTATGAGTTGCTTGTATATTTGGTAATTAATCCTTCGTGAGTTTTTTCATTTGTTACTATTTTTTCCCTTTCTGAAGGTTGTCTTTTCACCTTCCTTATAGTTTCCTGTGCTGTGCAAAAGCTTTTAAGTTTAATGAGGTCCCACTTGTTTATTTTTGTTTTTATTTCCATTACTCTAAGAGGAGGGTCATAAGGAATCTTGTTTTGATTTATGTCATCGAATGTTCTGCCTATGTTTTCCTCTAAGAGTTTTACAGTTTCTGGTCTTATATGTAGGTTTTTAATCCATTTTGAGTGTATATTTGTGTACGGTGTTAGGAAGTTTTCTAATTTCATTGTTTTGCATGTAGCTGTCCAGTTTTCCCAGCACCACTTATTGAAGAGACCTTTTCCCATTATATATTCTTGCTTCCTATGTCAAAAATAAGGTACCCATAGATGTGTGGGTTTATTTCTGGGCTTTCTATCTTGTTCCATTGGTCTATATTTCTGTTTTTGTGCCAGTACCATACTGTATGATGGCTGAAGCTTTATAGTATAATCTGAAATCAGGAAGGTTGATTCCTCCAGCTCCATTCTTCTTTCTCAAGACTGCTTTGGCTATTTGGGGTCTTTTGTGTTTCCATATGAACTGTGAAATTTTTTGTTCTAGTTCTGTGAAAAATGTCATTGGTAATTTGATAGGGATCACATTAAATCTGTAGATTGCATTTGGTGGTATAGTAATCTTCACAATATTGATTCTTCCTACCCAGGAACACAGAATAGCTCTCCATCTATTTATGTCTTCTTTAATTTCTTTCATCAGTGTCTTGTAATTTTCTATATACAGTTCTTTTGTCTCCTTAGGTAGGATTATTCCTAGATATTTTATTCCTTTTGCTGCAAAGGTGAATTTCCTTAATTTCACTTTCCGGTTTTTCATTGTTAGTATATGGGAATGTAGGTGATTTCTGGGTATTGATTTTTTCTCCTGCGAATTTGCTAAATTCACTGATTAGTTCTAGTAATTTTCTGATGATGTCTTTGGGGTTTTCTATCTATAATATCATGTTATCTACCGACAGCGAGAACTTTATTCTTCTTTTCCAATCTGGATTCCTTTTATTTCTTTTTCTTCTCTGATTGACATAGATAGGACCTCCAAAACTATGTTGAATAATTGTGATGAGAGTGGACACCTTTGTCTTGTTCCTGATCCTAGAGGGAATGCTTTCAGTTTTTCAACACTGAGAATGTTTGCTGTCAGTTTATCACATATGGCCTTACTCTATTGAGGTAAGTTCCTTATATGCCAATTTTCTGAAGAATTTTAATCATAAATTAGTGCTAAATTTTGTCAAAGACTTGTTCTGCATCTATTGACTTGATCATATGGTTTCTATCTTTCAATTTCTCAGTACGGTGTATCACATTTATTGATTTGCATATATTGAAGATCCTTGCATTGCTGGAATAATCCCAACTTGATCATGGTGTTTGAGCTTTTTAATGTGTTGTTTAATTCTGTTTTCCAGGGTTTTGTTGAGGATATTTTCATCTATGTATATCAGTGCTATTGGCCTATAGTTTTCTTTTTTATGTTGTCTTTCCAATCCCAAAGAAAGGCAATGCCAAAGAATGCTCAAACTACTGCACAATTGCACTCATCTCACATGCTAATAAAGTCATGCTTAAAATTCTCCAAGCCAGGCTTCAGCAATATGTACACCATGAAATTCCAGATGTTCAAGCTGGTTTTAGAAAAGGCAGAGGAGCCAGACATCAAAATGCCAACATCCACTGGATCATCAAAAAAGCAAGAGAGTTCCAGAAAGAAAAAAAAAAAACTATTTCTGCTTTATTGACCCTGCCAAAGCCTTTGACTGTGTGGATCACAATAAATTGTGGAGAATTCTGAAAGAGATGGGAATACCAGACCACCTGACCTGCCTCTTGAGAAATCTGTATGCAGGATAGGAAGCAACAGTTAGAACTGACATGAAACAACAGACTGGTTCCAAATAGGAAAAGGAGTACGTCAAGGCTGTATATTGTCACCCTGCTTATTTAACTTCTATTCAGAGTACATCATGAGAAATGCTGGGCTGGAAGAAGCACAAGCTGGAATCAAGATTGCCAGGAGAAATATCAATAACCTCAGATATGCAGATAGATATGCAGATATGCAGATGACACCATATGCAGAAAGTGAAGAGGAACTAAAAAGCCTCTTGATGAAAGTGAAAGGGGAGAGTGAAAAAGTTGGCTTAAAACTCAACGTTCAGAAAACTAAGATTACAGCAGCCAGTCCCATCACTTCATGGGAAATAGATGGGGAAACAGTGAAAACAGTGGCTGACTTTATTTTTCTGAACTCCAAAATCACTGCAGATGGTGACTGCAGCCATGAAATTAAAAGATACTTGCTCTTTGGAAGAAAAGTTATAACCAACCTAGATAGCATATTAAAAAGCAGAGACATTACTTTGTCAGCAAAGGTCCATCTACTCAAGGCTATGGTTTTTCCAGTGGTCATGTATGGATGTAAGAGTTGGACTATAAAGAAAGCTGAGCACCGAAGAATTGATGCTTTTGAACTGTGGTGTTGGAGAAGACTCTTGAGAGTCCCTTGGACTGCAAGGAGATCCAACCAGTCCATCCTAAAGGAGATCAGTCCTGGGTGTTCATTCGAAAGACCGATGCTGAAACTGAAACTCCATTACTTTGGCCACCTGATGAGAAGTGAGAACTCATTGGAAAAGACCCTGATGCTGGGAAAGATTAAGGGCAGCAGGAGAAGGGAACGACAGAGGGTGAGATGGTTGGATGGCATCATCGACTTGATGGATATGAGTTTGGGTGAACTCCGGGAGTTGGTGATGGACAGGGAGGCCTGGTGTGCTGCCGTTCATGGGGTCACAAAGAGTCTGACACGACTGAGCGACTGAACTGTCTGATTTGGGCATCAGGGTGATGGTGACCTCATAGAATGAGTTTGGAAGTGTTCCTTCCTCTGTAATATTTTTAAAGAGTTTTAGAAGTATAGGCATTAGCTCTTCTGTAAATGTTTGATAGAATTCACCTGTGAAGCCATCTGGTCCTGGGCTTTTGTTTTTTGGGAGATTTTTTATCACAGTTTCAACTTTAGTGCTTTTAGTTGGATTGTTCATGATTTCTATTTCTTCCTGGTTCAGTCTCGGAAGATTGAACTTTTCTAAGAATCTGTCCATTTCTTCCAGGTTATCCATTTTATTGCCATATAGTTGCTCATAATAGTCTTTCATAATCCTTTGTATTTCTGTGTTGTCTCTTGTAACCTCTTATTTTTCATTTCCTGTTTTGTTGATCTGATTCTTGTCTCTTTTTTCTTGATGAGTCCAGCTAAAAGTTTGTCGGTTTTGCTTATCTTCTCAAAGAACCACTTTTAGTTTTATTAAGCTTTACTATTGTTTCTTTCATTTCTTTTTCACTTATTTCTGCTCTGATCTTTATAAATTCTTTCCTTGTGTTAATTTCATGTCAGTTTTTGTTGTTGTTATTGTTGTTGTTGTTCTTCTTCTTCCAGTTGTTTTATGTGTAAAGTTATCTTTTTGTTTTTCTTGTTTCTTTTTTTTTTTTTATTTTCTTGTTTCTTGAGGTAGGATCGTCTTGTTATAAACTTCCCTCTTAGAACTGCTTTTGCTGCATTGTGTAGGTTTTTAGTTGTCATATTTTCATTGTTTTTCATTTTTAAGTATATTTTTATTGCCCTTTTTATTTCAATAACTTGTTTGTTATTTAGAAGTGTACTTTTTAATCTCCATGTGTTTGTGTTTTTTAGTTTTTTTCTTGTAATTGATATTGAATCTTACAGCATTATGGTCAGAAAAGACACTTGATATGATTTCAATTTTCTTAAATTTACTGAGGTTTGATTTGTGACCCAGGATGAGATCTCTCCTGAAAAATGTACTGTATGCACTTTACAGGTGTTTCTTCTGCATTTGGATGGAATGTCCCAAAGGTATCAATGAGATGCTTCTTGTCTAATTTATCATTTAAGACTTGTGCTTTCTTATTAATTTTCTGTATTGATGATCTCTCCATAAGTGTAAGTGAAGTGTTAAAGTCTCCTACTATTATTGTGTTACTGTCAATTTCTCCTTTTATGTCTGTTAGTGTTTGTCTTATGTATTGAGGTGCTCATATGTTAGGTGCATAGATATTTACAATTGTTATGTCTTCCTCTTGGATTGATCTGTTGATAATTGTGTAGTGTCCTTCCTTATTTCCTGCAATTGTCTTTATTTTAAGGACTATTTTTCTGATATGTAGATTGGTAGTCCAGGTTTCTTTTGATTTCAATTTGCATGGAATATATTTTTCCATCTACTCACATTCAGTCTAAATGTGCCTTTAGATCTGAAGTGGGTTTCTTGTAGACAGCATATATATGGATCTTATTTTTGTATCCATTCAGCCAGTCTTTGCTTTTTGGTTGGAGCCTTTTATCCATTTACATTTACAATAATTATTGATATATATGCTTCTATTACCATTTGCTTAATTGGAGTTTGTTTTTGTAGATCTTTTTCTTCTCTTGTATTTCCTGACCATGTAAGTCCCATAACATTTGTTGTAAAGCTGGCTTGGTGGTAATGAACTCTCAACTTTTGCTTGTCTGTAAAGCTTTTTACTTCTCCATCCATTTTGAATGAGATCCTCGCTGGGTAGAGTAATCTTAATTGTAGATTTTTCCCTTTCAGTACTTTAAATATATCCCGCCATTTCCTTCTGGCCTGCAGAATTTCTGCTGAATGACCAGCTGTTAAGTGTATGGGGTTTCCTTTGTTTGTTACTTATTCCTTTTCCCTTGCTGCTTTTAATATTCTTTCTTTGTGTTTAATCTTTGTTAATTTAATTAGTATGTGTCTTCACTTGTTTCTCCTTGGGTTTGTCCTGAGTGGGACTCTTGACAATTTCCTTTTCTATCTTGGGGAAATTTTCAACTATAATCTCTTCAAAAATTTTCTTATACACTGTCTTTTTCTCTTCTTGTTCTGGGACCCCTATAGTTCAAATGCTGGTGGTTTTAATCTTGTCCCAAAAGTCTCTGAGACTATCCTCAGTTCTTTTCAACTTTTTACTTTATTCTACTCTTCAGCAGTTATTTCCACCATCTTATCTACCAGCTCACTGATCCACTCTTCTCCTTCATATATTCTGCTATCAGTTTCTTCTAGAGTATTTTTAATTTCAGTTATTGTGTTGTTTATCTCTGTATGTTTATTCTTTAATTCTCCTTAATTTAAGTTAGGCTAAGTTAAGTTAAGTTGCTCAGTTGTGTCTGACTCTTTCCAACCCCATCAACTATAGCCTACCATGCTCCTCTGTAATTCTCCTAGGTCTTTATTAATTGATTCTTGCATTTTCTCCATACTATTTTCAATGTTTTGGATCATCTTTACTATCATTATTCTGAATTATTTTTCAGGTAGTTTTCTTATTTCCTCTTCATTTATTTTAACGTGCATTTCTAGTTTATTCCTTCATTCATGCTGTATTTGTCTGCATTTTCATTATTTTTTTAACTTATTGTGTTTGAGACTTCCTTTTCTCAGGCTTCAGGGTAAAATTCTTTCTTCCTTTTGTTTTTTTCAACATAATGTTGGTCCAGTGATTTATGCAAGCTTTGTGTAAAGTTTGACTTGTGCCTGCATTCCATGGGGAGCAGGTGTTTTTTCTTTTCCTCTGATGGGCAGGGCTGATTGAGGTAGTAATGTTGTCTGTTAAAAATTGGTTTTGTATTTTTGCCTTCTTTGTTTTTTGGATGAGGTGTCCTGCACAGGGTGCTACTGGCAGTTGGGTGATGTCAGGTCTTATATACTTTGGTTGCCTTCATGGGAGTTATCACTATTTGATACTTACTAGGGTTGGGAGTTCTCTGGTAGTCTAGGATTGTAGAGTCAGCGCTCCCACTCCAAAGTCTTGGGGCTTGAATTCTGGCCACCAACAAGGATCCCACAGGTGGAGTGATGGCATTAAATGGGATTAAAACAAATAGCTAAAAATAAGAGACAAAGGGCAATTATAAAATCAGGCAAATAATAATTAAAATAATGGAATACATACATAAATGTCCATCAACATAATCAAAAGAGCCCAACAAAAATGAAGTATAATAGACTGATCTGGTGAACAAAGAAAGCCAAAAATTATATCCACCAGTTAAAAACAAAACTAACTAAACCACTGCTAGTCTGGATGAAGCACAAGCTGGAATCAAGATTGCTGAGAGAAATATCAATAACTTCAGATATGCAGATTACATCACCTTTATCACAGAAAGCGAAGATCTAACGAGCTGCTTGATAAGAGTTTAAGAGGAGAGTGAAAAAGTTGGCTTAGAACACAACATTCAGAAAACTAAGATCATGGCATCTGGTCCCATGGTCCATCAATTCATGGCAAATTGATGGGAAAACAATGGAAACAATGACAGACTTTATTTGGGGGGGGGGCTCCAAAATCATTGCAGATGGTGACTGCAGCCATGAAATTAAAAGATACTTACTCCTTTGAAGAAAAGGTATGGCCAACTTAGCATATTAAAAAGCAGAGACATTACTTTGCCAACAAAGGTCAGTCTAGTCAAAGCTATGGTTTTTCCAGTAGTCATGTATGGATATGAGAGTTGAACTATAAAGAAAGCTGAGCACTGGACTATTGATGCTTTTGAACTGTGGTGTAGGAGAAGACTCTTGAGAGTCCCTTGGACTACAAGATCCAACCAGTCAATCCTCAAGGAAATCATTCCTGAATATTCATGGGATGAACTGATGCTGAAACTGAAGTTCCAATACTTTGGCCACCTGATGCAAAGAACAGACTCATTGGAAAAGATCCTGATGCTGGGAAATATCGAAAACAGGAGGAGAAGGGGGCAACAGAGAATGAGATGGTCGGTTGGCATCATCAACTCGGTGAACATCAGTTTGAGTAAACTCTGGGAGTTGGTGATGGACAGGGAAGCCTGACATGCTGCAGTCCATGGGGTCACAAAGAATAGGACATGACTGAGTGACTGAACTGAACTGAACTAAAGCAAAAGCCAGAAAACAAAACTAAACCAAGGTGCCAACTGGGGAATAAAACAATGAAAACAAAACTAATGAATATGGTGATAAAAAGAAAGGAACAATAAGAAAAAAAAGAATACAAATCGAAATGTAAATAGAGGTAGATAAAGAAGAGTTATATATATTAAAGATTAGCTGCAAGGAGAAATGACAGAAGGAAGAGCAAACAAAGGAATAAAGGTAGAAAAAAATAATAATAAATTTTAAAATATTTTAAATTTTAAAAGTTATATTAAATTTTCTTAAATTAAATTTAAACTTGTAATTAAAATTTTATGAGAGGGAAAAAAAGAAACAAAAAATGAAAACTCCACAGAATTGCAAAAGGCCAATGTAGAGGCAGAAGTTTATAACAGAAATAAAAAGTGTGATTTTTAAAAATCCCAAAAGCTTAGATTTAATAGTACTAATAAAATAGACAGTGGGGTAGGGAGGGAAAAAAGTGAAAGCAAAACAAAACAAAAATCCAAAAGAAACTACAGAACAATCAAAATTTAAGAATAATAAATATTTTGGCAGTCCTAAGATGGTGGAGGAATAAGACAGTGAGATCACTTTATCTCCCACAGATTCATCAAAAGACCATTTGAACAGTGAGCAGATTCCACAAAAACAATTTCTGAACACTGGCGGAGGACACCAGGCACCCAGAAAGGCAGCCCATTCTCTTCAAAAGGAGGTCACCTCTATCACTTCCCTTCCCCTGCTCTTCTCTACCCAACTCTGTGAATCTCTTTGGGTGTTCCGGGCTGTGGAGAACACTTAGGGAACTGATTAGTGGCTCACAGAACAAAGGACTGAGCAAATACCAGATGAGAGCTAGCCGACTGCGGATGGCCCTGCCCCATGCCAGAGGCAGAGAGGCAGGCAACAGACAACCAGAGCTGGAAGGTGAGGAGTAATCTCAGCCCCAGTGATGGCATCCTCCACCAAACTTTGAGCAAGCTTCCAGTTGCTATCCAAGTCTTCCTGGGATCCTGGACGGCTGAGAACCGCCAGGAGGGCCGAAGTCAGAGATCAGCTCCCCAGACGAGACACACAGCAGACCTGAGGTGGCAATCCCACTACATACAGAGCAAACTGAAGGACTGGAACCAGGGAGGTGGTAAGATGCCCCACCCACCTGGGGAGAGTGCACTTACCAAGCACCTGGTCGGCTGAGCTGCTCAGACCTGGGAAGGGCCCAAACGTAGGCCCAACTGAGTCTATGCCTTTGTGGAGTATCTGAGAACTTGAACTTGAGTGGCTTAGACCTGGGAAGTACACAAAAGCCAGGGCCTGCTTAGGACAGTTCCCATGCAGAGCAACCTGGAGCCTGAGCAGCGTAGACCAGGAAAGCACACATGCCATGAGCGGGGGCAAACCAAGTGTGGCCCAGACACTGTGAGAACTCCCCACACACACTAGTGATATTTGTTTGCAGTGTTCCTCCCTCCCCATAGCACAACTGAACAAGTGAGCCTAAATAAATGACTACCCTCAACCCTTGTGTCAGGGCAGAAATTAGACACTGAAGAGACTTGAAAACAGAGGAAACCAAAATAAACACAAAAGAGGTAACTGCTTTGGAAGTGACAGGTGCAACAATTAAAACCCTGTAATTTGCAATGACTACACTGGAAGGGGCCTATAGACCTTGAGAAGAAGTATAAGTTGGAACAAGTGAGTATCTGTAACTGAACTGACCCCACACTGCCCTCAAGAGCTCCAGAGAAATTTCTACATATATTTTACTATTATCATTTTTTAATTTTTTTAATTTATTTTTATTTTTAAGTTCTTTATTACTCCTTTAGCTTTTATTTTTATAATCTACTATTACTTTGCAAAAAAATACCCTATTTTAAAAGCAAATTTCATATATTTTTTTTAAATAATTCTTGTAATTGCTTTGTTTTTTTCAATATTGTATTTTTGAGAGTCTAACCTCTACTCTAGATTTTTGGTATCTGTTATAAATTTTGTATTTTAAGAATCAAGCTTCAGTACCTATTTTTACTTAGGAGTGTAATTACTGGCTTGATTGCTCTCTCCCCCTTTTGACTCTCCTTTTTAAGCCCAGGTCACCTCATCACCTCTGTGAATCTCTTTCAGTGTTCCAGGCTGTGGAGAACACTTAGGGAACTGATAACTGGCTAGATCTGTCTCTCTCCTTTTGACTCCTCCTCTTCTCCTCCTGGTCACCTCTATCTCCTTCCTCCCTCTTCTCTTCACTATGTAACTCTGTAAACCTCTCGGAGTTCCAGAATGTGGAGTGCATATAGAGAATTAATTACTTGCTAGATTGCTCTCTCCCCTTTTGATTCTGCCTCTTCTCCTCCTGGTCACCTCTATCTCCTTCCTCATTCTTCTCTTCTCCATGTAACTCTGCGAACCTCTCTGGGTGTCCCTCACTGTGGAGAATTTTTTCACCATTAGCCTAGATGTTTTATCATTAGTGCAGTATGGATGGAAAAGACTTGAGGCTACTGTAAGAATAAGACTGCAAGGCAAAGGCAGGAGACTTAAATCCAAAACTTGAAAACACCAGAAAACTCCTGACCAAAGAACATTAATTGACTGGAGCTCATCCAAAAGCCTCCATACCTACACTGAAACCAAGCTCCACCCAAGAGCCAACAAGTTTCAGAGAAAGACGTACCAAGCTAATTCTCCAACAAAGCAGGAGCATAACCCTGAGCATTAAAATAGTGGCCAAAAGTCACACCAAACCCATAGATACCTCAAAACTCACTACTGGACACTTCATTGCACTCCAGAGAAAAGAGATACAGCTCCACCCACCAGAACACCAAAGCATGCTTTCCTAACCAGGAAACCTTGGCAAGCCACTTGTCCAACCCCACCCACAGACAGAAAGATCCACAATAAAGAAGAAACACAAACTTCCAGCATACAGAAAGGCCACCCCAAACACAGCAATATAAACAAGATAACAAGGCATAGAAATATTCAGCAGGTAAATGAACATGATAAATGCTCACCAAACCAAACAAAAGAGGAGGAAATAGGGAGTAGGGAGTCTACCTGAAGAAGAACTCAAAATAATCATAGTAAAGATGATCCAAAATCTTGAAAACAAAATGGAGTTACAGATAAATAGACTGGAGACAAGGACTGAGAAGATGCAAGAAATGTTTAACAAGGACCTAGAAGAAATAAAAAAGAGTTAATCAACAATGAATAATGCAATAACTCAGATCAAAAACACTCTGGAGGGAACCAACAGTAGAATAACTTAGGCAGAAGACAGAATAAGTGAGGTGGAAGATAGAATAGTGGAAATAAATGAAGCAGAGAGGAAAAAATAAAAAAGAATTAAAAGAAATGAGGACACCATCAGAGACCTCTGAGACAATGTTAAACACCCAAACATTCAAATCACAGGAGTCCCAGAAGAAGAAGACAAAAAGAAAGGCCATGAGAAAATATTTGAGGAGATAAAAGTTGAAAATTTCCCTAAAATGGGGTAAGAAATAGCCACCCAAGTCCAAGAAACCCAGAGAGTCCCAAACAGGATAAACCCAAGGTGAAACACCCCAAGACACATAATAATCAAATTAATGAAGATCAAACACAAAGAGCAAATATTAAAAGCAGCAAGGGAAAAACAACAAATACCACACAAGGGGATCACCATGGGATAAAACCTGATCTTTCAATAGAAAGTCTTCAAGCCAGAAGGGAATAGCAGAACAAAATTAAGTGATGAAAGTGAAAAACCTACCACACAGACTACTGTACCCAGCAAGGATCTCATTCAAATATGAAGGAGAAATCAAAAGCTTTACAGACAAGCAAAAGTTGAGAGAATTCAACACCACCAAACCAGCTCTTCAACAAATGTTAAAGGATCTTCTCTAGTCAGGAAACACAGAAAAGGTGTATGAACTCAAACCCAAGACAACAAAGTAAATGCCAGCAGGATCATACTTATCAATAACTATCTTAAATGTAAATGGGTTGAATACCCCAACAGAAAGACAGAGACTGGCTGAATGGATACAAAAACAAGACCCCTATATATGCAGTCTTCAAGAGACCCACCTCAAACTTAGGGACACATACAGACTGAAAGTGAAGAGCTGGAAAAAGACATTTCACACAAATGGAGACCAAAATAAAGAGAGGTAGCAATACTCATATCAGATAAAATAGGCTTTGAAGTAAAGGCCATGAAAGAGACAAAGAAGGACACTACATAAAGATCAAAGGATCAATCCAAGAAGAAGATATAACAATTATAAATATATATGCACTCAATATAAGAGCAATACATAAGGCAAATGTTAACAAGTATGAAAGGGGAAATTGACAGTAATACAATAATAGTGGGAGACTTTAACACCCCACTCACAGCCATGGATAGATCAACTAAACAGAAAATTAGCAAGGAAACATAAACTTTCAAGGATACAAGGGACCAATTAGACCTAATTTATATCTATAGGACATTTCACCCCAAAACAATGACTTTCACCTTTTACTTAAGTGCACACGGAACCTTCTCTAAGATAAATCACATCCTGGGCCACAAATCTAACCTTGGTAAATTTTTAAAAATCAAAATCATTCCAAGCATCTTTTCTGATCAAAATGCGGTGAGAATAGATGTCAATTACAGGGGGGGGGGGGGAAACTATTAAAAATACAAACATATGGAGGCTAAACAACACTCTTCTGAATAACCAATAAACCACAGAAGAAATCAAAAAAGAAATCAATATTTGCATAGAAATGAATGAAAATGAAAACACAACAATCCAAAACCTATGGGACACTGTAAACCAGTGCTAATGGGTTCATAGCAGTACAAGATTACCTCAAGGAACAAGAGAAAATCAAATAAATAACCTAACCCTACACCTAAAGCAACTAGAAAAAGAAGAAGTTAAGAACCCCAGGGTTAGTAGAAGGAGAGAAATCATAAAAATCAGGGCAGAAATAAGTGAAAAAGAAACAAAGGAGAACATAGCAAAATCAACAAAGCTAAAACCTGGTTCTGTGAGAAGAAAAATAAAATAGACAAACCATTAGCAAGACTCATCAAGGAAAAAAGGGAGAAAAATCAAATCAACAAAATTAGAAATGAAAATGGAGAAAGACGGCTTCACAGCTGAATTCTACCAAAAATTTAGACAAGAGCTAACACCTATCCTATTCAAACTCTTTCAGAAAATTGCAGAGGAAGGTAAACTTCCAAACTCACTCTATGAGGTCAATGTCACCTAATAGAAAAACCAGAAAAAGATGCCACAAAAAAAGAAAACTACAGGCCAATATCACTGATGAACAAAGATCCAAAGATCCTTAACACGATTCTAGCAAACAGAATCCAACAACATATTAAAAACATCATACATCGTGATCACATCGGCTTTATCAAGGGATGCAAGAATTCTTCAATATTTGCAAATCAATCAATGTGATATACCATATTCAGTTCAGATCACTCACTCAGTTGAATCCGACTCTGCGACCCCATGAATTGCAGCACGCCAGGCCTCCCTGTCCATCACCAACTCCCGGAGTTCACTCAGACTCGCGTTCATCGAGTCAGCAATGCCATCCAGCCATCTCATCCTCTGTCATCCCCTTCTCCTCCTGCCCCCAATCCCTCCCAGCATCAGAGTCTTTTCCAATGAGGCAACTCTTCGCATGAGGTGGCCAAACTACGGGAGCTTCAGCTTTAGCATCATTCCTTCCAAAGAAATCCCAGGGCTGATCTCCTTCAGAATGGACTGGTTGGATCTCCTTGCAGTCCAAGGGACACTCAAGAGTCTTCTCCAACACCACAGTTCAAAAGCATCAATTCTTCGGCGCTCAGCCTTCTTCACAGTCCAACTCTCACATCCATACATGACCACAGAAAAAACCATAGCCTTGACTAGACGGACCTTTATTGGCAAATTAATGTCTCTGCTTTTTAATATGCTGTCTAGGTTGGTCATAACTTTCCTCCCAAGGAGTAAGCGTCTTTTCATTTCATGGCTGCGATAACCATCTGCAGTGATTTTGGAGTTCAAAAAAATAAAGTCTGACACTGTTTCCCCATCTATTTCCCATGAAATGATGATATCATTTCAACTATATGAGCCTTATAACAATATACACCCATTTTGTTCTCTTAGCCTTTGTGTTATTGTTGTCACATATATGTTGTAAATCTCACAATGTATTGTCATTATTTTTTGCTTTAAACGATTGATTCTCTTTTTAATAGATTAAAATAAAAAAATTTCCTCATGTTTAACATTTATATTGCTTTTCAGTCTTTTATATAGGCTCAAATTTCCATCTGGTAATTAAATCAGCCTTATTTCTTACAGCACAGACTTACTGGTGATGAATTTTTTCATATTTTTCATATTGGGAAAAAGAATATTTTGCTTCATTTTTGAGATATTTTTCTCAATAAAGGGGCTTTTTCCTTTAATACTTAAAAAAAAACATTTAATTGCCATTCTACTTGCACTGTTTTTATTTTTTTATTTTATTTTATTTTTTTTACTTTATTTTACTTTATAATACTGTATTGGTTTTGCCATACATTGACAAGAATCTGCCATGGGTGTACATGAGTTCCCAATCCTGAACCGCCCTCCCACATCCCACCCCATATCATCTCTCTGGATCATCCCCGAGGCACAAGGTTTATAATGTGATTACCCTCAGTAATTTTGGGGGATTTTGTTTATACTTTCTCACGCTATTTTAAAAAATTTTGGTAAGTTACAGATAACATAAAATAATTGTTCTCAACTTTTTAAAAGGTACAACTCATATTATTAAGTGCATTCCTATTGGTGTATATTTCTCTTAATACTTTAACACATACATCTAATTGTTTTTTTTCTTATAATATCTAGTTTGCACTGTTTTTAATGAAAATTTTTCTTTCATCTTTATCTCTGTTTCATTGTACATAATGTTTCTTTCTTCTTTGATTACTTTTAAGGTTTTCCCTTTGTCACTGTGTTTGACCAATTTGACTACAGTGCTTAATACAATTTTCTTCATGTTTACTGGGTTTAAAGTTTGTTGAGCTTCTTGAGTCTAAGAATTATAGTTGCATCAAATTTGTAAAATTTGAAGAAATTGTATTCCTTCAAAATTTTCCCCACCCACTTCCCCTTTTATGACTTTAACTACTTGTATATTTGGATAGTAAACCACTTGAAGTTGCTTTAGAACTCACTGATACTCTATTTGTTGTCAGTCTTTTGGTTCTTCTGTTTTGTCTTTTCTCTCTTGTTTGCATTTTTATAGTTTCTATTGCCTTGTCTTCTATTTAAGTAATATTTTCTTCTGTACTTTCTAATTTTTAACTCCCTCCCATGTATTTTTAATCTCACATATTGTAACTGTCATCTCAAGAAATTTGATTTGAGTCTTTTAAAAATCTTTCTTGTCTCTAATTAACATATCCAATCTTTTCCTCTATTGTACTGAGTGTATGAAATATTGTTATAGTGGTTGTTTTAATATCCTAGTCCACAAATTTTATCAATTGCCATTTCTGGATCACTGTTGACTGACTGATGTTTACCCTTGTTATGGGTCATATTTTCTTCTTTGCAAGCCTGGCAATTGAGTGTCAGACATTGTGAATTTGATTTTGCTGGGTGCTGGATATTCTATATAAGCCTTGAACTTTGTTTGACATGTGTTTAATTTACTTGGAAACAATTTGATATTTTGGATCTTTCATTAGTGCTTTGTTAAGTGGGACCAGAAAAAAACATTTAGTCTGAGGCTAATTTTGCCTCTACTAAACAAAACTCCTAAATATTCTATCCAATGCCATGTGATTTATTCTTCTTCACTCTGGTAGTGAGAACAGGCATAATTCCCAGCCTGGTTTGATCTATGGAGAAGGTGTCCTCTAATTCTTCTATGTCCCAACCAGTTTCCTCACACACATGCACTAATCAGTACTCAGCTGAATACTTGGTGATAACCCTCTGCAGATTTCTTTAGGTCTTTTGCATGCAGTTCTCTCCTCTGGTATTCTTCCTTGTAAATCGTAGCTGCCTTGGACACCGTAAACTTTAGCCTTGCTTTGTTCATGTCAGTGAGTCTGCTGAGCTTTGCCTGGTTTCTCTTTTCCTGCTCAATGGCCTAGGAACTTTTTGCAAGTAATGTTCTGAAGCAATTCAGAACATTGGGTTTACTTCACTTATTTCCCTCTTCTCGTGGATCACTCTGCCACATTGCCTTGTGCCCAAAGTCTTGAAAACTATTGTTTCAATCATTTGTCCTATTTTTTTTAATTGGGCAAGAAGATAAATCCACTCTATTTTTGCCTGATATGCTTTCGAATTGTGGTGCTGGAAAAGACTCTTGAGAGTACCTTGGACTGCAAGGAGATCAAACCAGTCAATTCTAAACGAAATCAACCCTGAATAGTCATTGGAAGGACTGATACTGAGCTGAAGCTCCAGTACTTTGGCCACCTGATGTGAAGAGCTGACTCAATGGAAAAGACTCTGATGCTGGTAAAGATTGAGGGTGAGAGAAGTAGGTGGCAGAGAATGACATGGTTAGATAGCATTACTGACTCAACAGACATGAGTTTGAGCAAACTCCAGGAGATAGTGGAGGACAGAGGAAACTGGCATGCTGTAGTCCATGGGTTGGCAAAGAATCAGACATGATTTAGCAACTGAACAATAACAACATCTTTGCCTGTAGTGGAAGATATAGATATGTTCATGTCAGGCACAAAATGAATTTTGGCTGTATCCGTTCATGCACAGTCTCTAGAAGGTGATACTCTGCCAGAGGACAGTTGCATCTGGTTTGACAGACAACCTCAGCCCTCATATGCAGATTAAAGCCTTATGCTCTCTGAGCTTGATGCTCTTTGGAAACTTGCCTTAACAGCAAGGAAAGAATGTGCAAACTAGATGGATGTGAGCATCTGTTACTTGCATTCCTCGTAGGCATTAGTAAATTGGCAACTTTGTGGTTCCAGTTTCTCCTAGGAGCTCTATTATCCCAAGTCAACCTCAGGGACATCAGGATGTGAGGATGGTCATGCAACATAATTGCAAAGGGTCTGGGACAGTGTTAGCAATTGACAATGTCAGTTCCTTCCACTTCTGGAAGCACTAAATGGTTGTGTGACTGAGGCTGAGTCTGTGGCCCTTCTGGTTCTGCTTCTTTACCTGAAATGGTGACAACAGTAACTTTTATGCCTGTGGCTCAAATTCTGTGGTAGCTTTCAGTCTTTTGAGAACCATAAACTGTAATTCAAATATGTGATGACTCCAAAAGCTCTTGTCTTTGTTAAATGTCACATCCATCATGCAGTCAGCAAAATCAGTCAAGTCATAAGATTCCACCATATCAAATAAAACACTTCCCAGTGGAGACCTTTGTCCCTACTAATAGTGTGTTTTCTTAATAGAAATATCCTGTTAAATGGTAGAGCATATGGCTTAGAAAAGCAGTCCCTCAATGTTGTTATTTCTTTTTCCATACAGGTTATCCCCAAAGGGATAATCTTGGATTTTAGGAAATATGACTAACCAAATAAGTATTAGGTATTTACAAAGAGAATTGGGCAAAGGTCTCAGCAACATCCCCACATGAGTGGAAGACAAGTTACCTTGAAGACATTTTATGGGGAACTCACTGCATCAAAATGAGAGATTGAGTTGGTATTTATACCTCAGAAAACTAAAATCTATCAGCTCCCCATCCAACCCCAACCATCATCTCCTCCTCCTGTAGCCCACCTCTTCCAAAGAATGGTCCCACTTGTTCCAGTGGAAGGCTGGGAGCCATCCTGGATGTAGCACCATAGGAAGTGAGTCTGATCCACATCATCTCCCTGCACTATCAATCCCCCCTCACATCCAGACACCACAGTCTACCATCATCTCTCACCACCACTCTACCACCTCCTTCTGTCCAACACTTGTTTACAAATCTATCTCCCTCACCACCTGAGCTTCTCTCTATTCCCATTACACTACTGATAACCTCAGTGTTTGAAGAACACTCACCATCCAAGACAAGTTCAATAAAACCTATCTGACTCCCCTTCTGTTCCCTAAATTCATACTCCCGTGGTTCTAAGAGTGACAATCTGACAACATCCCTCCTGCTTACCCCCTTCTATGAATCACTCAGGCCTTTGTATGGTACTAAAAATCTACTATGCCTGGTCTCTGCCTTTCACCCGAGTTGCAGCTCTTCCTATGGCCTCCTTGAGGTCCCTTCACTCCCAATCACATACAGCTTTTCAAAAATGGCAGAGCCAAGGTGAAGGGAGAGATAGCCCACACTGAATAGATGAAAGTGGGTAGAGAAAAAGCTTAAAGGTAGAAAAGAGCACACGTCTTTCTATTTGCAATCAGATCCCATTTACTGAGCACCTACTGTGTGCCAGGACAGGTGCTAGGAGGTGACTTAAAAGCTGTGACTTCCAATCTAAGGGATCAATTTGGGATAGACATTAAGTTGAAAGCAATAATACAGTAATATGACTCATGTTGGGGACTTAGATGAGGGAAATTAAGTTTGCCTTGGAGTTGGAGAGGTGCTCAAGGAGGTCTTCCCATAAGAACAGTCATTGGAATTGTGTGTGAGAGGATGAGGAGGCAGAGGATGGTGGGAGCCCCATGGAGCTTGAAAACAAAGGATAGTGTTTGTGGTACATTCAGGAAAGAGTAAGCATAGGATAAGAAGAAAACTCCTCCTTGTCAAACACATTCTTTGGCTCAGTTCCCTCCGCTTGCTTCAAGAAGCTTCCATGAAAAAGAGATGTGAAATTTTGTGGGAAAAGAAGTCCTACATATCAGATTCCAAATAACAGTACTTACAGACATGAAAATATCCACCATAAAAGGGAGCGAGGTCCAGTTTTTTAAATGAAAATACAGCAGGCTTCAAATCCTGCCAAGGTGTCTTCTTTGTCCTCTACTTAGTCACTCAGTCATGTCCAACTCTTTTGCGACCCCATGGACTGTAGCCTGCCAGGGTCCTCTGTCCATGGGGCTTCTCCATGCAAGAATACTGGATTGGGTTGCTATGCCATCCTCCAGGGGAACTTCACAACCCAAGGATTGAATCCAGGTCTCCTGCATTGCAGGCGGTTTCTTTACTGTCTGAGCCACCAGGGAAGCCCAATGTCTTCTTTAATGGTCCCCAAGCTTTACAATGTGAGCTACTTCCAATATGGCCCACAAACTCCTCTCTATCCCCTACCTCTCCCTCCCCATGGTCAGCTGATGTCAATACCCAGTTGACCTTGGAAGCCACATTTTGATGACGAGTTCCTGAATGACTCCATGGAGGAGGCCTCCTCTTTGTTGCCGTGTCATTGATCAGACCTTCTATGAGGCATAAATAAATGTTGGCTTTATTAAGCCATTAGGGCTTCCCAGGTGGCGCTATTGGTAAAGATCCTGCTTGCCAATGCAGAAGATTTAAGAGGCTGGGGTTCGATCCCTGGGTGGGTAAGATCCCCTGAAGAAGGGCATGGCAACCCACTCAAGTATTCTTTCCTGGAGAATCTCATGCACAGAGGAGCTGAGTGGGCTGCAGTCCAGAATCTCAAAAAGTGGACACAACTGAAGCAACTTAGTGCATACACATGTGCTAAGCCAGTGAGAGTATGGGGCTTTCTGTGTATCTACTACCATTTTTTTTTTAAAGACAGACAAGAAATGTCCAGAAGAGCAAAGGGAAAAGGTAAAATCCATGCAGAGACTATGGGGGAATATTCATACAACTTTCAACAGCATACATAATTGCTGCTCTGCATACATGTGTTTTTCTAAAAAGAGAGTCTATGACATTTACTAGATTTTCCAATGGGGTCAGCGATTCACTGTTTTAGATTATCTCACTTAATCATGTGAGTTAAGCATTATTGAGGCTCATTAGTCTAAGTTTACTGAGCCAGTTCATTCATCAATTCACTCAGCACACATCTATTGAGCTACCTTTCTGCCCCCATCACCCTCTGTGCTCTTGGAATGCACTGGAGAGCAAGAGAATCTAGTCCCTGTGGAGGTATGCAGGAGAGATGGCAATGCTGGAGGGCCCATGGCCTGGGGGTGTGCCCACTCTCAGGATAATGGAGGATACTCTGGAAAGGAAGATGTAGCGCTGAGCCATTCATACCTGGGCTAGAAGGATGTTGCCTCCTGTGGGAGGGGCTCATGTGGAGGCTCAGCAACAGGAAGGCAGTCAGGGCCATCATGAAGCCAGAACGCTCTGTGCAGGAGCCTGGAGCTCTAGGGAAGAGGAGAAGCTGGGGAGGTAGCAGTGCTGAGTCAGGGAGGGCCCTGTGGGCCGTATAACAGCCCAAAACCACTCAGAAGGAGAAACCGTGCAAGAGAGTCCTCTGACCCAAAGTCAGTGCCATCACTTCTATAATTCATTCAACAAACCAGCTGTGAGCCCCTCAAACCCCAGTGAGTACTCTGTGGAAGCATTCCCCAGGTGATTCTGTCACCTGACCTGAGTCCACATGGACACACTGTCATCTCCCACCCTAGGGCCAGCCTGTCTCAGGGGAAAGCTCCAGTGACTTAGCACATCTTAGGTGCAACAGGTGTGGGTGAAACAGCCAGAACTTAATTCATAATTGGCACCTTTTATCTACATTTTCCTGATCATCAAGAATGAGGAATAGCAGCCTTTTAGACTGTATCTATCTGAATTTCAGGGCTGCCACTCAGCTGCTTTGATGACTCAGTGCCTAACAGTTTGAAGTGGAAAACTGTCACATTAAGAAGATTATGCAGAATTCATTTGTCACCAGCATTTTCCCATGGCGGAGATGTCTACTTACCACCTGCTGTTAAAGTCATAATGTAAAAGACAGAAGTAAGGGAAACAAGTTAAGGTGCCAGGAGCATTGTATGGTTATAGGAAATTTAAAGAAGGGATCAAAGTCCAGTTTTGTTTTGTTTTGTTTTGTTTTTAATGTAAATACAGCAGGCTTCAAATCCTGCCACGACCTCTCCCCAACAACAAAGGCTCTGGAGAGAACGCCAACCCCCTCACTGGTTACTGTTTGGCCAACCCAGCTTGCCTGCTATACAGTGAATTGACAAAAAGGCACTGTGATAGCAGAGATTATCAACCAGCCCGAATCTGAATTAATGCAATGAAGCTGCCAGGTGAAACTATCTAGTGATACTGATAAAAAGCACATTTGAAAGCTCTCCTCAAAGAGCCAGTAAGTAAGCAGTTCAGGTCATAGTTGGTGAGGCAAGAACCTGGACCCAGTCGTGTGGTCATATCATGCTTTCCCAGAGAGCTAAGCCCAACACTAACATGTGGTTGTCCCAGAGCCAGGACAACTGGTTATCCATATGAAAAAATGAGCTTGGGTTGCTATTGAACAGTCTACTGAAGTTTCTATGCCAGGTGGATTAAAGATGTAAACATGAGCAGAGACTACAAAGCATTTAAACGATAACATAGAAGAATGACTTAAGACTTTGGGATAAGAAAGGATTTCTTTTTTATTTTTTTTTTATTGAAGTATAGTTGAGTTACAATGCTTTGTTATTACAATTTCTGCTATACAGAAAAGTGATTCAGTTATATATATATATATATATTCTTTTTTATATTCTTTTTCATTATGGTTTATCACAGCATATTGAATATCATTCCCTGTGCTATACAGTAGGACCTTGTTGTTTATCCATTCTATATATAAAAGGTTACATCTGCTAACAGCAACCTCCCACCCATTTTTCCTCCAACCCCATGGCAACCAACAGTCTGTTCTCTATGCCCATGATTTGTTTCCACTTCATAGATAGGTTCATTTGTGTCATATTTTATATTCCACATATAAGTTATATCGTATGGTTTTGTCTTTCTCTTTAGGAGAGCACTCTTTAAACAAGATATTAAAAGCACAAACCATAAAAGAAAGATGGATAATTTTAACTACATTGAAGCTAAGAACATCTGCACATCAAATGACATCACAAAGAGAGAGAAAAAGCAAATCAAAAACTAAGAAAATGCTCACAATATATGTAACTGAATTATCATGGAATACATGCAAAGAATTCTTCTGACTTAATAATGAAAGGGAGTTGGACTGTGAAGAAGGCTGAGCACCGAAGAATTGATGCTTTTGAACTGTGGTGTTGGAGAAGACTCTTGAGAGTCCCTTGGACTGCAAGGAGATCCAACCAGTCCATTCTGAAGGAGATCAGCCCTGGGATTTCTTTGGAAGGAATGATGCTAAAGCTGAAACTCCAGTATTTTGGCCACCTCATGCGAAGAGTTGACTCATTGGAAAAGACTGTGATGCTGGGAGGGATTAGGGGCAGGAGGAGAAGGGGATGACAGAGGATGAGATGGCTGGATGGCATCACTGACTCGATGAACGCGAGTCTGAGTGAACTCCGGGAGTTGGTGAGGGACAGGGAGGCCTAGCGTGCTGCAATTCATGGTGTCACAAAGAGTCGGACATGACTGAGCAACTGAACTGAACTGAACTAAACTGAACAAGCCTTCCAAAAAATGGGTGAAATACGTGAACAGGCGTTTGCCAGGACAAAGACAACCATGACCCCCAAACACATGAAAATTTGCTTAGTCTCATTTGTAAACAAAAATTGGTATAATGGAGCCATAAGAAAAGACCATTTCACATTCACAGGTTTGGAAAAATTAAGGAGCTAAAACTTTCAAGGATGTGGGTTTGCAGGAAGTCTTTACATTGCTTCTGGGTATCATTGGTCCAGTTAAGGCAGAAGTAAGTTAAAGATGCAAAAGTCTCTTTTTCAAAATATACCAAGAGCAGCAGTGCTCACACACTTTATACTCTTACACCATTTACATGCTTGGAAATAATTGAGGAAACTAAAGAAATTTATGTGGATTCTACCTATAGGTAATATATCTACCTATACTTACACCACATCAAAAATTAAAACTAAGAAAGTTTTAAATATGTATTAGTTTGTTTTAAAATAGCAATAATATTCCCATTTTATGTAAGATAACATTTTATCTGTTTTCCAAAAATATCTGACTTAATAGAAACCTGACAGCTGGATTCTCATGTCACCTTCTGTTGTGATATATTGTTTTAGTTGACTATAAGAAGAAAATCCAGCCTTGTAAAGCTAAGGAGTCAGTAAAGGAAGGAGCTATTATATCTTTCAGATAACTCTGGATATTTTTCTTGGTTTTATATCAAAACTTAATCAATGACTCTTCCTTAAAGATTAGCAGTAATGTGGAATCAGAAACTGCACCAGTGAAATTTTTGTACTCAGTTATTTTAAAATCCACTGGCCTAGCTTGACTTCCAATGGCTCTCTTAGCCACATATCAGTTTTGTAACAATGTGCAGCAGTCATTTGGAAAGTACTGAGTCTCTGAGTTGTGCAGACCTTCCAAATGAATACTTATGAGAAAATGGCAGTGAAAGGGGCAAATGATATTTTAGACTTATTATGAAAATGGTTTTGACCTCAGGAAACCCTCTGAAACTGTCTTGGGAACTGCAGGTGTCCCCAGACCAACTCTGAGAGCCACGCTATCCAGAAACTGTTGCAGATCTGCAACCAGGCAATACTAGGTATTAGAATGTTCACAGCAGCAGTGTTATGATAGGAAAATATGGCAATGAACCAAATGCTCGCCAAGACAGCAACAGAAAAATGAATTGTGGTAAGTGCACCCAAAAGAACACTGCACAAAGTAAGGCAAAGTGAACAGCTACAGCTATATCCATCAATGCAGACAGGTCTCCAATGTGTAAAAATGAGCAGAAGGGACTCACAAGAGAACACATAGTGAGAGGACTATCCCAGGTCCTCAGAGTTCAAAAACATACAAAAATTAAGCAATGTAGAGTGGGGATGCACACGTGGGTATACAAAGTACTGGATCACAGGCATCTCTTCTGGGAAGGAAAGGGACAGCAAGTTTTAGTAATCTCTTATCTCTTAACCTCTAAGGGTAGGTATGTGAGCATCTGTTTTAGCATTAGCCTTTAGATTGTGAATCCATTTTTTCACTCTTTTGTATAAATGGTACATTTCATAATAAAAAATAAACTGTTGAGGATAAGAGAAGAAAAGAATAAAAAATGAGAGAAGACAGATGAAGGTAGTTTGCTGAGAATTGCTCTCTCTGAGACTGTTTCACTATGTGAACTCTGTCTTCACAAACAGTTCTCCCCTTTATCTGGGTCATCTTCCTAAGTAAGCCATTAGCAAACCTATAAACCTTGCTGTTTCCAAGATAATAGAATCTTTGGCAAATGGACACTTTCTCAGGAATCCTGCTGTGACCTGGCTCTGGTCCTTTCATCAGAGCCCGCCCACTGATGCAGGGCATCTGAGTCTTCCCTGCCTTCCTATGAGATCCCCAGGGCAGGACTCATGCCTCACCCAGGGTCCCTGCAGAACAGAACTTCTATTGCTGTGCCTGGAGGCCAGTGTCAAATGCCAGTCAATGAATGGTGATGAGATTTCAGAGGAGAGGTAATGCTGCTTCAGGGCAGTATGCACACACCCTCACCCCACAGCACCTCTACACTCAGCTCCACTCTGTCCTGCTCCCTGAGGCAGGACCTAAGAGACCCCCCTTCTCTCCAGCATCTCTCCCCTGTCTCCCTCCACAAAGGACACTGGAGGTTTCCCAGCCTTGCCTTTACCTGAGCAGGCCATCAACCTGGGCCTGCAAACCCTCTCCCCTAGATCTGGCCACCTTCAGTTCTCAGTCATTTGTCACCTCTTCCAGGCAGCCCTCCTTGTGCCTCGCCTCCCCACACTTGTCCCCACACCAAGTTACAGACCATGAGAAAATATCCTCATCTGTCCCCTCTGTGCCCTGAGTTCCCTATATCTCCAGTGTTAAGCATAGGATCTGGCAGGAGTAGATGTAAAATCATTTTTGAATGCCACAAGGAATAGAAGGGACCCTTATCTCTTCTGGTCTTGTTGCAGAGAAGAAGCCAATTCTGACTCCAGGTTGGAAACTGTTTCTTTGGCTTGCTTTTTGTTGCTTTTGTTATTATAATCATACATAATAGCCTGCCTTAGAGGATCCTGTCCCTCTGCCTGACTGTAAACTAAAGTGCCTGTATTCAGTTTATAGAGAAATAATCTGACCCTGCCCACCTGTGAATAGCTACAACAAAAAGAAGTGATTAACACACCCCTTCCAGAGGCTGGCCATTCCTGGAGATGTTTCAAAAGACTTAGGACCCTTTCAGTTTACTTTCCCACTGCCTCTCCTTCTTTATTCTGCCTTTTGACTTTAGTTCCTCATTGCCCCTCCCTCTGGCTCTGTAAAAGAACTTGGAATCAAGGTCCTGAGAAGATGGTTACTCTAAGACATTAGTCTGCCATCTGCTATATCAACTAGTTTTTTGAATACAATGGTATTCCTTGCCTCAACGCCTCATCTTTCTGATTCATTAGCCCAATGGCAACCCACTCCAGTACTCTTGCCTGGAAAATCTCATAGGCGGAGGAGTCTGGTAGGCTGCAGTCCATGGGGTCGCAAAGAGTCGCACACGACTGAGCGACTTCACTTTCACTTTCATGCATTGGAGAAGAAAATGGCAACCCACTCCAGTGTTCTTGCCTGAAGAATCCCAGGGATTGGGGAGCCTGGTGGGCTGTCATCTATGGGGTCACACAGAGTCAGACACCACTGAAGCGACTTAGCAGCAGCAGTGTGCAGAGTGAGCTTGGACTCAGTAAGTTTTCCCTGGCCCAACCTTGGCAGAAGGACCTATAACCTGCTCATCCCCCAGAGGATTGGAAGCCCAGCCAGCAGGCTCTGTGGGAAGGTGCTGAGAAGACCAAAAGCCACCCATGCTAAGTCACGTGGCCCTGAACTATAGAAGCCTCAGGCCTATAATCTGAGATCAAATCCCCTACACACAAACAACTGCCCAGAGCAGCCAGAATCCTAGCTCATCTATCCCAAGCACACCAAGCCTGCATCAGGAAGACAGCCACACCCTTGCCTTTCCCACACTCTTGTGCCACTCAGGGGACACAAACAAGATCAGCCCTTGGGGCAGGGCAAAGACACCCCAGGGGACCTCACCACCATTCTCCTCCTCTCTGGTGTGGTTTAAAATGCAGGCAGCAGGATCTCAGATGCAGGTACTGGGATGGTTAATTCTAAGTGTCACCTTGGCTGGACCAAACAATATTCTGGATGTTTCTGTGAGAGTATTTTTGGATATGTTTATCATTTAAATCAGTGGGCTTGAGTAAAGCAGATTGCCTCCCACCATGCAAGTGGGCCCCATCCAAGTGTCAACTACAAATTGGCACTTATCAAGAGCATTGCCAGTGACTGAACAACAAAAGAATTTGCCATCTGCCTCTCTGGAGATTGAACCCCACACTGCTATAGCTTTGACCTTCAACAAACCTGAGGGAGTTCGGGGTGGAGTGAGGCACTCTGTGCTCCAGGGAATCTGATGAGACAGGTCGTTAGATAGTTGGATGTTTTCAGGAACAGATTTTATGATCTCAATCCTTGCATCTCCCCATATCTAGAAAAGCACTAAACCCCTTCATGGTGACATCAGATCTTCATGACTAACAAAAAAACGTTGTAAAATGAGTGCTTAATGGTATTGAACTCCCCCTTCACCAAAACTTTATATATTGACCTTCCCACCCACTGCCCCACCACCCACCCCTGCTGCTTTGGAGCAGTCTCTCAGAGCTATCTGAGATGCTGCCTTCCGGGCTGCAGTCCTCATGTTGCCCCAAATAAAACTTAACTTGCAGCTCTCAAGTTGTGCATTTTTTTAGTCAACACATCACCTGAAAGCCCAAATAGAACAAAAGATTGCCCTCCCTCAGAAGAGAGGATTTCTAAGCAGGTAGTCTTCAGCCTTGAACTGCAGCACTCACTCTCCCTGATCTCCAGCATGCTGGCTTGCTCTGCATGTTTTGGACTTACGGGCCTTAGTAAGCACAGGAGGCAATTCCTCAAAATAAGTCTCTATTATATGCATACATATACATCTTGTTTGCTCTATTGGTCTGGAGAACCCTGATCTGTTTGCTAGCATCTCAGGGCCAGGAGCAGCCTCTTTAGGCCTGAATTGCTTACCTGTTATATGGAGTAAGAACGACCTCATGGGAGATCTTGAAAATTAAATGAGCAAGCAGGGATAGCCGGCATTGCTCAGAGGGGCATACAGTGAATGCTGGGGCACTGGTGGGGAGTGGAAGAAAAGTGTGAGAAAAGGAGTTCAGTTCACTTCAGTCGCTCAGTAGTGTCCGACTCTTTGCAACATCATGAACTGCAGCAGGCCAGGCCTCCCTGTCCATCACCAACTCCCAGAGTCCACCCAAACACATGTCCATCAAGTCACTGATGCCATCCAACCATCTCATGCTCTGTTGTGCCCTTCTCCTCCTGCCCCCAATCCCTCCCAGCATCAGGGTCTTTTCAAATGAGTCAGTTCTTCACATCAGGTGGCCAAAGTATTGGAGTTTCAACTTCAACATCAGTCCTTTCAATGAATGTTCAAGACTGATCTCCTTTACGATGGACTGGTTGGACTTCCTTGCAGTCCAAGGGACTCTCAAGAGTCTTCTCCAACACCACAGTTCAAAAGCATCAATTCTTCAGTGCTCACCTTTCTTTATAGTCCAACTCTCACATCCATACATGACCACTGGAAAAACTATAGCCTTGACTAGACGGACCTTTGACAAAGAAATGTCTCTGTTTTTTATATGCTGTCTAGGTTGGTCATAACTTTCCTTGCAAGGAGTAAGCGTCTCTTAATTTCATGGCTGCAATCACCATCTGCAGTGACTCTGGAGCCCAGAAAAATAAAGTCAGCCACTGTTTCCACTGTTTCCCCATCTATTTGCCATGAAATGATGGGACCAGATGCCATGAACTTAGTTTTCTGAATGTTGAGCTTTAAGCCAACTTTTTCACTCTCCTCTTTCACTTTCATCAAGAGGCTTTTTAGTTCCTCTTCACTTTCTGCCATAGGGGTGGTGTCATCTGCATATCTGAGGTTATTGATATTTCACCCAACAATCTTGATTCCAGCTTGTGCTTCCCCCAGCCCAACGTTTCTCATGATGTACTCTGCAGATAAGTTAAATAAGCAGGGTGACAATATACAGCCTTGATGTACTCCTTTTCCTATTTGGAACCAGTCTGTTGTTCCATGTCCAGTTCTAACTGTTGCTTCCTGACCTTCATACAGGTTTCTCAAGAGGCAGGTCAGGTGGTCTGGTATTCCCATCTCTCTCAGAATTTTCCACAGTTTATTGTGATCCACACAGTCAAAGGCTTTGGCATAGTCAATAAAGTAGAAATAGATGTTTTTCTGGAACTCTTTTGCTTTTTCCATGATCCAGCGGATGTTGGCAATTTGACCTCTGTTCCTCTGACTTTTCTAAAACCAGCTTGAACATCTGGAAGTTCATGGTTCACGTACTGTTGAAGCCTGGCTTGGAGAATTTTAAGCATTACTTTACTAACGTGTGAGATGGGTGCAATTGTGCAGGAGTTTAAGCATTCTTCGGCATTGCCTTTCTTTAGGATTAAATGAAAACTGCCCTTTCCCAATCCTGTGGCCACAACTGCATTTTCCAAATTTGCTGGTATACTGAGTGCAACACTTTCACAACATCATCTTTAAGGATTTGAAATAGCTCAACTGGAATTCCATCACCTCCACTAGCTTTTTTGTAGTAATGCTTCCTAAGGCCCACTTGACTTTACATTCCAGAATGTCTGGCTCTAAGTGAGTGATCACAATATCATGATTATCTGGGTCATGAAGATCTTTTTTGTATAGTTTTTCTGTATATTCTTGCCACCTCTTCTTAATATCTTCTGCTTCTGTTACGTATGTACCATTTCTGTCCTTTATTGAGCCCATCTTTGCATGAAATGTTCCTTTGGTATGTCTAATTTTCTTGAAGAGATCTTTAGTTTTTCCCATTCTGTTGTTTTCCTCTATTTCTTTGCATTGATCACTGAGGAGGGCTTTCTTATCTCTCCTTGCTATTCTTTGAAATTCTGCATTCAAATGGATATATCTTTCCTTTTCTCCTTTGTTTTCACTTCTCTTCTTTTCACAGCTATTTGGAGGCCTCCTCAGACAACCATTTTGCTTTTTTGCATTTCTTTTTCTTGGGAATGATCTTGATCCTTATCTCCTGTACAATGTCAGGAACCTCCATCCATAGTTCTTCAGGCACTCTTGTCTATCAGATCTATTCCCTTAAGTCTATCTCTCACTTCCACTGTATAATCATAATGAATTTGATTTAGGTAACATCTGAATGTTCTAGTGGTTTTCCCTACTTTCTTTAAGTCTGAATTTGGTAATAAGGGGGTCATGATCTGAGCCACAATCAACTCCCAGGCTTGTTTTTGCTGACTGTATAGAGCGTCTCCATCTTTGGCTACAAAGAATATAATCAATCTGCTTTCAGTGTTGACCATCTGGTGATGTCCATGTGTAGAGTCTTCTCTTGTGTTGTGTTTGCTATGACCAGTGTGTTCTCTTGGCAAAACTCTGTTAGCTTTTGCCCTGCTTCATTCTGTACTCCAAGGCCAAATTTTCCTGTTACCCCAGGTATCTCTTGACTTCCTACTTTTGCATTCCAGTCCCCTATAATGAAAAGGATATCTTTTGGGGGTGTTAGTTCTAGAAGGTCTTGTAGGTCTTCAGAGAACCATTCAACTTTGGCTTCTTCAGCATTACCTGTTGGGGCATAGACTTGGATTACTGTTATATTGAATGGTTTGCCTTGGAAATGAACAGAGATCATTCTGTTGTTTTTGAGATTGCATCCAAATACTGAATTTCTGACTCTTTTGTTGACTATGATGGCTACTCCACTTTTTCTAAGGGATCCTTGCCCACAGTAGTCGATATAATGGTCATCTGAGTTAAATTCACCCATTTCAGTCCATTTTAGTTCACTGGTTCCTAAAATGTTGACACTCTTGCCATCTCCTGTTTGATGGCTTCCAATTTGCCTTGAATCATGGACCTAAGATTCCAAGTTCCTATGCAGTATTGCTCTTTACAGCATCAGATATAGTAGAATTAATTTACTCATTCTCTATTGTGGGACTGTTTCATCATTTCCATTTTTTTTTTCTATTATAGATGATGCTGCATTGAAAATCAACATACATAAATATTTGATTATATCTTCATTTACTTCCTTATAGATAGAGCCTGAACCAAGGTTTATTGAGTCCAAGAGTACTCATGTGAATTTTTTGTTATATAATTCCAAGCAGCTTAAAAGAAAAGATTATTATCAATTTACACTCTTACAGTTGTGTTTCAAAATATTCTTTATATCTTTATCTTTTTAAGAGGCAAAATATTGTATTGTTTCAAATATTTTCTTAGGTTGGAGAAAGAAAGACATTCCCCAGAAGCTGCAAAGTGATTGTTATTTTGATGTCTGTTGTTTTCATTTCAATTATGTATCCTCTGCTCACTGATCAATATGGATTTTTTAACATGTAAAAAATACTATTGCCTTGAAGTACACTGTTATTTTCAGTGTGTGCCTGCCTTTAAGTTTTATTTATGGTGTTTTGGAAGCATAAAATTTTCTTTTAATTTTTATATACTTAAATCTTACCATATTCTTTATGCCTTTGGTGATGCGCTAGTAAAACTTACCCTGGCACAGTTTGTATAAAATATTCAATTACATAATCTCTCGATGTTTATATTTTCTTTCTATACACATAAATCTTAATTACACCTAGAATTAATTTTGGTATATGATGTGATATATGGCTTCATCTTGATTTATGCCAATGGCTAACAAACTTTCCAGTGCTATCTTTTATGAAACAATCTATAGTCAAGTTGAAATGCCAACTTTATCATAAACTAAGTATATGTGTATATATAACAAATACATTTATAAGTTTATATATATAAAGCATGCTCATGTTTCTAAACTTTCTATTCATCATAATGGTTTCTCTGTAGTTTTGTCCTCATAAAATAGTTTCTCAACCTTGTCATAACTGTTTTCAATTTCAATTTTCTTTTTTTTTTTTTTATTCTATTTGCTAGAAAGGTTTATAAGATAGATCCTTTTACAATAGTCAGAGACACCTAAAATCTAAAGCCATCTAAAAATAGGTTTCTAGTTTGATATTATAGGGTTGGGCACATAGAAATTTCAAAAAAAGGAAAGATGATGCTGAAGAGATGTTGTAGGCAGCATGTACAGAAGTGTTAGTCATCGCAGAGACAGTAAGAGGGGATTGTAACTGGAAGAGAGCACAGCACAGGTTCTGGCGTACTGGTAACATTCTATTTCTTGATCTGGGTTAATATATGTGTTCATTTTGAGAAAATTAGACAAGAAGTGGTTTTTCTTTCCCCCCAACTCTGTACCCTTTTCTGAATGAATTTTATCATCCAGTTTTAAAAAGTTAACTAAAATAGTGAGAAAAAATTTAGGAGCTAATTCATAAACTACTTGATGACAGCCTCAGACTCATGAGAGGACAGTTCATGTGACGGATGCCACCATGTTACCTTCCCCTTGACCATGTGCTGAACTGAACTGCAATTCCTTGCAAGAGATAATCAGGTCAGTTCAGTTCAGTCGATCATTCATGTCTGACTCTCGTCACCCCACGGACTGCAGCATGCCAGGCTTTCCTGTCCACTACCACCTCCCGGAACTTGCTCAAACTCATGTCCAGAGAGTTGGTGATGCCATCTGACTATCTCATCCTCTGTCTTTCCCTTCTCTTCTTGCCTTAAATCTTTCCCAGCATCAGGCTCTTTTCCAATGAGATCTTCCCATCAGGTGGCCAAAGTGTTGGAGTTTCAGCTTTAGCACCAGTCCTTCCAATGAATATTCAGGACTGATTTCCTTTAGCATTGACTGGTTTGACCTCCTTGCAGTCCAAGGGACTCTCAAGAGTCTTCTCCAACACCACAGTTCAAAAGCATCAATTATTTGATGCTCAGCCTTCTTTTATGGTCCAACTCTCACATTCATACATGACTACAGGAAAAACCATAGCATTGACTAGATGGACCTTTGTTGGCAAAGTAACATCTCTGTTTTTTATATGCTGTCTAGGTTGGTCATAACTTTTCTTCCAAGGAGCAAGCATCTTTTAATTTCATGGCTGCAGTCATCATCTGAAGTGATTTTGGAGTCCCCCAAAATAAAGTCTGTCACTGTTTCCACTGTTTCCCCATCTATTTGCCATGAAGTGATGGGATCGGATGCCATGATCTTCATTTTTTGAATGTTGAGTTTTAAGCCAGCTTTTTCACACTCTTTCACTTTCATGAAGAGGCTCTTCAATTCCTCTTTGCTTTCTGCCATAAGGGTGGTGTTTTCTTTACAAATTTAAAAAATCTCAATTTCTTTTAAATTGTGTTAAAAGTGTGTACTAAATTCCATTCTCCACAATATCCATTCTGTTCATTGAGAAATATTACTATTAAGGAACATCAATTTTCTCAAATCTTGTTTGTGTTCATTGGCCAAGTTTATAGTTTTCTTCAACTAGTTTTTCTAACTTGATTAAGCCACTATTTGGGGGATTTTCTGTTATTCTCAGCCAAACTTAACTCTACCTAATAACAAATACTTCATTGAAGATCATTTTTAATTCTAATAAGTTGTTCTATTGTAGCTCTTGGACTCTCTCAGTAGACAAACATGTTGCCTGCAAATGATTAACAGCTCACAGAGCTATGTCTGTGCTCTGGTTGATAGAGATGTACCTGGTATCCATCAGGTTGTTCACAGTTATTAGTGACTTTGATTCCATTGGAATTTAAGATCCAACACAGAGAAGGCAAGTCAGGCCCTTCTAGTGACTATCTTTGAAGGCAGAAGCCAGCCACCCCATTATTCTGATTGACTATTTTCTTGTCTACACTTTATATTAGATTATAAGTATTTTGAGAACAAAAACCATTTCCTATGTCATTGACATATATTAGGTACTTAATAAATATTTGGTAAAGGCAGGAAGGGATGACAGAAAGAAGAAAAGGAGGGAAGGGGATAAGAGAGCTCTGCATGGAATTCATGCTCAGAATCCCTCATCTTCACTTGTAAAAATCATAGAGAATTATATTTTCCTTAAGGCTGCTATTCACTTAATAAAATAGATACTATTTTCCTAACTTCCTCATAAATGAATGTTTTAACCAGTGCCTACTTTCAGTATCTTCAAAGACCCTTGCTTTTAAAAGAATTCTCTTGGGCACACACTGGGTCCAAAATGGGTCAAAAGAAAATTCTGGGTCTTCACAGGACATGTTTTCAACAAGGACCTCTGTCCAGAATGATGATATTGGAGGAGAAAGCAAGAATAATAAGAAAGTTGTAGTTAGAGGTAGTGAGAAATATTTCTGTTGGTGTCTTCTTTCCTAAACTTGACTTGTTGGTGGAGAGTGCTCTAGAATGTGGCATGAGAGACCCCAACTCTGGTCCATGAAGTGAAATATGTAAAAGACCTAGAATAGGGCCTAACATCTAAACAGTACCTAGTGATTAGGGGTCCTGATCACTAGTAACTTTGATTACATGGGAATTTAAGATTCAACATGGAGAAGGCAGGTCAGGCCCTTCTAGTGACTATCCTTTGAAGACAGAAGTCAGCCACCTATTATTCTGATTGTTTATTTTCTTATCTATATGTCATACTAGATTATAACTTTTTGGTTGCACATGGGCAATCAGTATGCTCTCTGTTGATGTTATTTCAAGTGATTCTTTGGACTATTTCAAAATATTTCTGTATGAGAAGGAAATGCCCTCCCATACTCATAGTGAATTAAGCCAATTCCTTCTTTCTGTCTGTCTGTCACATGTTGGCATATCAGTGGTTGCTCTATGACCACTCCAGCTGCTCAGCACCACTCCTCCAGAGAGTAGGCCTGCATGGAGCCATGCTCACTGGGCACTGTCCTGCTGGTAATCCTGTTTTCTTTTGTCCCACTGATAATCAAGCTAGTCTTTAAAGCTCAATACTAAGTGAATTAGGCTTACAAAGATGATTTCATTCAAAAATATATTTATATGGCAATCAGATATCCTTGAATTCCTTGATGTAATAAGTTTCTACCTTACCTGTCACAGGAGCAGGATAGAGTTGCATGTTTAAAACTCATCTTACTGACTGCCTGCAGGCTCTGACTTTCCCATGCCCATCACATAGGCAGTCCTGGGCCTAACTATTCATCAACTAAGTGTAAGTCTGTGGTCTGAGCCAGGGGCTGAACTTCACGCTGAAGGTGGAGAAGCATGTGCAGATGGTACTCAGCCACAGGGAGCATCCATTCTGCTAAGGGAAGTGAGTGGCCACAGACCATGGTGGGAGCCTAGTGGGAAACAAACATTGGAGCTTGACTGAGTGGGTGATCAGGAGACCACCTGGGAAGACGACTGAAGAACAAAAAGAGATTCCCTCACAAACAGCCAAGAGAAAGTGTCCAGTAAAGGCAACCACAGAGTTCCCAGGGAAGGATGAGATCACATTCAGGCACAGGTCAGGTGGAGATGTGGCAGGAAGGGCTGCCGGGCAGACATGAACAGGGTCTGAGTTATATCTGTCACAAAAGCTGGAGCATTGATGAACATTTTTAACCCCAGAAGTTGCACAATCTGATTTATATTTTCCAAAGATGACTTAGGCAGCTGTGTGGAGGTGGATTGAAGTAGGGTATGAGGACAGGGAGTGAGAACAACAGGTTTGTTGGCTTAGAACAATGGCAATGTTTTCAAACTACAAGTTTAAAAGAACAAGATTTTACACTTACACTAATGTAGCAGATGAGATACACCTCCCTCCCACCACAAACAAAAAGAAATAGTAGGTGATATACAGAAAAGTGGGGCTTTCCCAGTGAATCCGTGGTAAAAAAATCCACCTACAATGCAGGAGCCACAAGAGACATGAGTTTGATCCCTGGTTTGGGAAAATTCCCCTGGAGAAGGGCATGGCAACCCACTCCAATATTCTTGCCTGGAGAATTCCATGGACAGAGGATCCTGGCGAGCTACAGTTCATGAGGTCGCAAAGAGCTGGACACAATTGAAGCAAGTTGACATACACACATATATACAGTAAAACATATTTTTAAAGCAGCATTGAATATAAACCAAAAAGTAGAGAAAATCTTCAGGAAAAAAAGCAAATGGTAACTAAAAATTACATTGACAAATAGGTGAGTGAGCTAATTCTATGGCTACCAGGGCCAGGTGGGTAGAGATGATTGCCCATGTTGGTAACCTAGGAGACTGAGTTTTAACAATCATGAAGAAATAAGAGGCAAAACTTTGAGCATTAGCTAGATGAAGAGTTGGGACTGAGAACCTCTATATGGAGTTAGAAACTTAGAATGGCTGTAACCTCGGGGGGCGGGGTGGGGGACGAGAAAATACATCTTCAAAGCATTAAAAAGACAAGAAATTTTGTTATCTTGGACTAAACACTCCCCTGAGAACTTCTAATCATTTCCCTGCCTTTATGCATGTTTAAGTTTCAAATTATTATACTTATGCAGTCTGAGGACCTCTAAGAGAAGAAGTGAACATAAAAGTGGTCTTCAGAATATCATATCCCTGGAAACTACCAGAGCAACAAGTGAAAAGTTTCTCTGGGATAATACACCATCAAAGCAGGCTTCACAAAGCCCCTGCGGAAGACAGAATTCTGAGATGCACCAAGATTGCTATCTGTAGTGTATACACACAGCTTATCCCAGTTATTCAATCATATGCAAACCTATGTGCTGCTGGGAAGAGATGCAACTGTAACCAAGACCTAACTTAATGACTTAGTTGACGTTAAGAAAGGGCTAGTATCCTAGGTGGACCCTTAGTCAGGGGAGCCCTTACTTATCAAGGAATAAGGCTCTTACTGGCCAAAAGAACTTAAAGGCAAGGAAATTTGATGCACAAGAAATGCTCCATTGCTGATTTTGAAGGAGAAGGGGTCCACATGGCAAGGAATGTGGGCAGCCTCTAATGCTGACAGTCAGCAAGGAAACAGGGACTCAGATGTTCAAAGAAGTGTGCTGCACCAGCAAGCTGGAGGAAATTTTAAGTATCTTATTTCCTGTTGAGAGTCATGTTAGGCATTACCAACAAAATGGAGGCATGGCCTCAACCCCCTCTCCTCATCCCGCAGGCACAGTCCTGGGATGAAGGAGTTAGACCTTGTGATTCTGACTTGTTCTTTCCTTTCTTCAATTGAGTTGTCTGGAAAGAATGTTAAGGCGCTTATTGTTCTTGAGAGAAGCATGAGAAAGCACAAAGCCTTCTGCAGTTGTGACCAGAAAATAATCTATAAAGTAACCATTGAGATTTGTTCAAGGATCTTTACAAAGAATGTTCCAGAATGAGCACGTAGGCCACAGCTTGAGGCCATGGGAAGGATTGTTATCTGAGACCTGTTTGCGAGGGGAATGTTTATGGCAAAGGAAGTTTGCTGAGCTTAGGGTTTAGGAATAATTAAGAATGGCTAGAAGCCTTTTTAGGAGATAGTGAGCTTAAGATACTAGGGTCAAGCAGGATTTAGAAAGATAAGATATAAACTGAGGAATGTGGTATGCAGCCCAGACATAAGCATGAGTTACAATGTAATCACAAGTAAACACGATTCTGAGAGAATCACTGAAGCAGGAATTCTGTTTGAAGGGCAACAAAGAGACAACAAATCTGGGTGAGGGGGAGCTGAAAATGTAAAACCTCTGACCTAATGCTTTTGTCTAAGTATAAAAGAAGACCTGATGCTTGCAGTCCCGCACCTTGAGTCAGAGGCTGCATCATCCTCCGCTGACACCACTCATCCCTTCAGGCTGATTCCCTGGCTGCTGGAGCTGGACTCTGGCACTTTCCCAGAGCCTCAGATGAAAACTCGGCCCAATCAACACTTTGATTTCAAGCTGGTGAGACTGAGCATAAAAACTAAACATGCTTTGCCAGATTTCTAACCTTCAGAATGATACTTCAAATGATTTAATGATTTACATATTTAACTATGTAAAAGATAATAAATAGTACCATTTTGAACCTCTAAGTTGGTGATAATGTGTTATGCATCAATAGAGAACTAATACTGGTTTTGTTACCTCGAAGTGGCATGCTGTTGTAATTAATACCTAAAAAGGTGATAGTGGATTCAGAATTGGACAGCAAGAAGATGGAATAATGTTGAGAAGCATGACCCAAAAAAGCCTCAATTGCAGTGACCAGTGGTAAATCTGTATGTGGAGTGTACTATAGGTGAGGTTGAGAAGGAAGTAACAAACAAGTTATTGAAACTAATGGATGGGGGATCCTTATTATTTATTGGCAGAACTTTGGCAAAATTGAGTCCAACAGTTAGGTGGAAAGCAAAACTCATAAGCAATAATCTTGGATATACAGCTAAGGAGATTTTTAAGCAATGTTTAAGATGCAGCCAGGATTTTTATTGCTGCTTGTGAGAAAAGAGATGTATTGAGAGAACTGTCAACCAAAAAAGAAACAGGAGTGGATGATTTGGGAGATTCTCAGCCTATCCAGGTGGCAAAAGCTAATAAAATTAAAAGAGATTGCTTTCAAAAGCATGAAATAGAGAAAAAGTTAAAGGTGCAACTGTATAACATTTTGCTTAAAAAGATCAAAATGGCACACTGAGAAAATCAGAATTGAAAAAGACATGTGTACCCCAGTGTTCATCACAGCACTGTTTACAATAGCTAGGACATGGAAGCAACCTAGATGTCCTTTGGCAGATGAATGGATAAGAAAGCTGTGGCACATATACACAATGGAATATTACTCAGCTATTAGAAAGAACACATTTGAATCAGTTCTAATGAGGTGGATGAAACTGGAACCTATTATACAGACGGAAGTAAGTCAGGAAAAAAAAACAACAACCATACAGTATATTAATGTATATATATGGAATTTAGAAAGATAGTAATGATGACCCTATATCAGTTCAGTTCAGTTCAGTCACTCAGTCATGTCCGACTTTTTGCAACCCCATGAACCACAGCACACAAGGTCTCCCTGTCCATCACCAGTTCCCAGAGTTCACCCAAACCCATGTCCATCGAGTCGGTGATGCCATCCAACCTTCTCATCCTCTGTCGTCCCCTTCTCCTCCTGCCCTCAATCCCAGCATCAGGGTCTTTTCCAATGAGTTAGCTCTTCGC
Organism: Oryx dammah; assembly: GCF_014754425.2. Lineage (NCBI taxonomy): Eukaryota > Metazoa > Chordata > Mammalia > Artiodactyla > Bovidae > Oryx > Oryx dammah. Next base: position 134,064,993 of record NW_024070211.1, read on the forward strand.
ATCAGGTGGCCAACGTATTGGAGTTTCAGCTTCAGCATCAGTCCTTCCAATGAACAACCAGGACTGATCTCCTTTAGGATGGACTGGTTGGACCTCTTTGCAGTCCAAGGAACTCTCAAGAGTCTTCAACACCACAGTTCAAAAGCAGCAATTCTTCAGTGCTCAGCTTTCTTTATACTCCAAGTCTCACATCCACGCATGACTACTGGAAAAACCATAGCTTTGACTAGATGTACCTTTGTAGGCAAAGTACTGTCTCTGCTTTTTAATATGCTGTCTAGGTTGGTCATAACTTTTCTTCCAAGGAGCAAGCTTCTTTTAGTTTCATGGCTGCATCACCATCTGCCGTGATTTTGGAGCCCTAAAAAATAAAGTCTGTCACTGTCTCTACTGTTTCCCCATCTATTTGCTATGAAGCGATGGGACCAGATGCCATAATCTTAGTTTTCTGAATGTTGAACTTTAGAAAGCCAACTTTTGGGGGGCAGTCCTAAGATGGCAGATGAATAGGACAGGGAGACCACTTTCTCCCCCACAAATTCATCAAAAGAACATTTGAACACCAAGCAAATTCCACAAAACAACTTCTGAATGCTGGAAGAGGACATCAGGCACCCAGAAAGGCTGCCCATTGTCTTTGAAAGTAGGTAGCCTGGAGAATCCCATGGATGGAGGAGCCTGGTAGACTGCAGTCCATGGGATCTCTGAGAGTCAGACATGACTGAGCAACTTCACTTTCACTTTTCACTTGCATGCATTGGAGAAGGAAATGGCAACCCACTCCAGTGTTCTTGCCTGGAGAATCCCAGGGATGGGGGAGCCTGGTGGGCTGCCGTCTATGGGGTCGCACAGAGTCGGACACGACTGAAGCAACTTAGCGGCAGCAGCAGCAGCAGGACAAAAGATAAAAAGAGAGACAAAAGAGGTAGGGATGGAGATCCATCATGGGAAGGGAGTCTTTAAAAAGATAGAACTTTCCTAACACCAGGAAACTCTCTGGCGGGTCTTTGTTGAGCCTTGGAATCTCAGAAGGCAAAATAACCAGGAGGAAAAATAAACAAATAATTAAAACCCACGTATTACATGCCTAACAGCAACTCCCAGTGGAGCAGCAGCCCAGACGCTCGCATCCCCCACTAGCAAGCAGGGGCTGGACAGGGAGGCGTGGGTTGCATTGCTTAGGGTAAGGACCCGGCCTGAATGCCCCGAGGGCAATCTGAGGCAACTAGCTTGAGATAGCAACCCAGACTGTGGGATAGCTATCCTGTGAAAAGCCCTAACCAATGGCACGCCACTCCAGTACTCTTGGCTGGAAAATCCCATGGATGGAGGAGCCTGGTGGGCTAGAGTCCATGGGGTCGCTAAGAGTTAGACACGACTGAGTGACTTCACTTTCTCATGCATTGGAGAAGGAGGTGGCCACCCACTCCAGTGTTCTTGCCTGGAGAATCCCAGGGACGGGGGAGCCTGGTGGGCTGCCGTCTATGGGGTCACACAGAGTGAGACACGACTGAAGCGACTTAGCAGCAGCAGCAGCAGCAAGACACCGCCAGGCCTGCTCACAGAACAAAGGACTGAGCAGAGCTATCTGGCTGTGGACTGGCCCATCCTCCACTGAAGACAGGCAGGGGAGGGCAGCCAGAAGGGGGCAATAGCCACCCCAGAGAGGCATCCTATACCAAACTGCAAGGAGACTTCATTGCTAACCAAGACTTCTTGGGATTCTGGATGGTTGACATTTACCGGGAGGGTCGCGGCCAGAGATCAGTTCCCCAGAAGAGACACACGGCACACCTGAGAAAGTGCGCCCGTTGTACACCCAGAAAGCCAGGTGGCTGGGATGGGGGAGGCGATAAGTCACAGCCTTCAACTGGGGGCCACTGTGCTCACCAAGCACCTGGTCACCTGAGCTGGACCTGGGATGGGCACAAAACACAGGCCCAACCGAGTCTGTGCCTTTGAGGAGTACCCAAGAACCTGAACCTGAGTGGCTTAGACCTGGAGTGTGCATACAACCCAGGGCCAGCATCAGACAGCTCCCAGCAGAGCAACCTAGAGCCTGAGCAGTGTAGACTGGGAAAGCACACACACCATGAGCGGGGGCAAACCCAGTGTGGCTGAATCACTGTGAGCAAATGCCATTGATATTTGTTTACAGTGTTCCTCCCTCCCCACAGCACGACTGAACAAATGAGCCTAAAAAAAAGTGACCACCACCACCCACCTTGTGTCAGGGTGGAAATTAGACACTGAAGAGACCAGCAAACAGAAGAAGCTAAAATAAACAGAGGGAAGTACTTTGGAAGTGACAGGTATAATAGATTAAAACCCTGTAGTTAGCACTAACTACATAGGAAGGGGCCTCTAGACCTTGAGAAGTACACGCTGGACCAAGGAGCTATCTGAAAATGAACTGACCCCACACTGTCTGCAACAGCTCCAGAGAAAGTCCTAGATATATTTTTTACTATTATCATTTTTTTAATTAAAAAAAAATTTTTTAAGTACCCTATTACTCCTTTAATTTTCCTTTTTAAAACCTACTATTACCTTGGGGGAAAAAAAACACCCTATTTTTGAAGCAAACTTCATATATATATATTTTATAATTTTTGTAACTTTTTTTTAATATTGTATTTTTGAGAATCTCACCTCTATGCTAGATTTTTAATCTTTGCTTTTTGGTATTTGTTATCAACTTTGTACCTTTAAGAATGCAATCTTCAATACCCATTTTTACTTGGGAGTGAGATCACTGTCCTGATTGCTCTCTTCCTCTTTTGATCTCCTTTTTCTCCACCAGGTTGCCTCTATCTCCCCCCTCCCCCTTTTCTTCTCTACCCAACTTGGTGAATCTCTTTGTGTGTTCTGGGCTGTGGAGAACACTTAGGGAACTGATTACTGGCTGGATCTCTCTCTCTCCTTTTGATTCTTCTTTTTATCCTCCTGGCCACTCTTCTCTTTCCTCTCTCTTCTCTTCTCTATGTAACTCCGTGAACCTCTCTGAGGGTTCCAGACTGTGGAGAGGACATAGGGAATTGATTACTGGCTAGCTTGCTCTCTCTTTTATTCCCCCTCTTCTCCTCTTGGTCACCTCTATCTCCCTCCTCCCTCTTCACTTCTCCATGTAACTCTGTGAACCTCTCTGGGTGTCCCTCACTGTGGACAATCTTTTCACCATTAACCTGGATGTTATATCATCAGTGCTGTATAGATGGAGCAGTCTTGAGGCTACTGTGAGAATAAGACTAAAAACCAGAGGCAGGAGGCTTAAGTCCAAATCCTGAGAACACCTGAGAACTACTGAATCCAGGAAACGTTAATCAATAGGAGCTCATCAAACGCCTCCATACCTACACTGAAACCAAGCACCACCCAAGGGCCAACAAGTTCCAGAGCAAATCTTACCATGGAAATTCTCCAGCAACACAGGAACATAGCCCTGAGCTTCAATATACAGCCTGCCTAAAGTCACACCAAACCCATTAACATCTCAAAACTCATTACTGGACACTTCATTGCACTCCAGAGAGAAGAAATCCAGCTCCACCCACCAGAACACCGACACAAGCTTCCCTAACCAGGAAACCTTGACAAGCCACCTGTCCAACCCCACCAACAGCAAGGAACCTCCACGATAAAGAGGAACCACAAAATGCCAGGACAGAAAGGCCACCCCAAACACAGCAATATAAACAAGATGAAAAGGCAGAGAAATACCCAGAAGGTAAAGGAACAGGATAAATGCCTACCAAACCAAACAAAAGAGGAAGAGATAGGGAATCTACCTGATAAAGAATTCCAAATAATGATAGTGAAAATGATCCAAAACCTTGAAAACAAACTGGAGTTACAGATAAACAGCCTGGAGACAAAAATCGAGAAGATGCAAGAAAGGTTTAACAAGGACATAGAAAAAATAAAGAAGAGTCACTATGTAATGAATAATGCAATAAATGAGATTTTTAAAAAACACTCTGGAGGGAACAAATAGTAGAATAATGGAGGCAGAAGATAGGATAAGTGAGGTGGAAGGTAGAATGGTGGAAATAAATGAAGCAGAGAGGAAAAAAGAAAAAAAAAATAGAATAAATGAGGACAATCTCAGAGACCTCTAGGACAATGTTAAATGCCCCAACATTCGAATCATAGGAGTCCCAGAAAAGGAAAACAAAAAGAAAGACCATGAGAAAATACTTGAGGAGATAATAGTTGAAAACTTCCCTAAAATGGAGAAGGAAATAATCACCCAAGTCCAAGAAACCCAGAGGGTCCCAAACAGGATAAAACCAAGGTGAAACACCCCAAAACACATATTAATCAAATTAACAAAGATCAAATGCAAAGAACAAATATTAAAAGCAACAAGGGAAAAACAACAAGTAACCCACAAGGGGATCCCCATAAGGATAACAGCTGATCTTTCAATAGAAACTCTTCAGGTCAGAAGGGAATGGCAGGACATACTTAAAGTGATGAAAGAAAATAAACTACAGCCTAGATTACCGTACCCAGTAAGGATCTCATTCAAATATGAAGGAGAAATCAAAAGCTTTACAGACAAGCAAAAGCTAAGAGAATTCAGCACCACCAAACTGGCTTTCCAACAAATGCTGAAGGATCTTCTCTAGACAGGTAACACAGAGAGGGTGTATAAACTCGAACCCAAAACAATAATGTAAATGGCAACGGGATTATACTTATCAATAATTACCTTAAATGTAAATGGGTTGAATGCCCCAACCAAAAGACAAATACTGGCTGAATGGATACAAACACAAGACCCTTATATATGTTGTCTACAGGAGACCCACCTTGAAACAAGGGACACATACAGACTGAAACTGAAGGGCTGGAAAAAGATATTCCACGCAAATAGAGACCAAAAGAAAGCAGGAATAGCAATACTCATATCAGATAAAATAGACTTTCAAACAAAGGCTGTGAAAAGAGACAAAGATGGACAATACATAATGATCAAAGGATCAATCCAAGAAGAAGATATAACAATTATAACTATATATGCACCCAACATAGGAGCACCGCAATATGTAAGACAAATGCTAACAAGTATGAAAGGGGAAATTAACAATAACACAATAATAGTGGAAGACTTTAATACCCCACTCACACCTATGGATAGATCAACTAAACAGAAAATTAACAAGGAAACACAAACTTTAAATGACACAATAGACCAGTTAGACCTGATTAATATCTATAGGACATTTCACCCCAAAACAATGAATTTTGTCTTTTTCTCAAGTGCACATGGAACCTTCTCCAGGATAGATCACATCCTGGGCCATAAATCTAGCCTTGGTAAATTCAAAAAAGTCGAAATCATTCCAAGCATCCTTTCTGACCACAATGCAGTAAAATTAGATCTCAATTACAGGAGAAAAACTATTAAAAATGCCAACATATGGAGGCTGAACAACACGCTGCTGAATAGGCAACAAATCACAGAAGAAATCAAAAAAGAAATTAAAAGATGCATAGAAACAAATGTAAATAAAAGCACAACAACGCAAAACCTATGGGACACTGTAAAAGCAGTAGCAAAGGGGAAGGTTCATAGCAATATAGACTTACCCCAAGAAACAAGAAAAAAGTCAAATAAATAACCTAACTCTACACCTAAAGCAACTAGAACAGGAAGAAATGAAGAACTCAAGGGTTAGTAGAAGGAAAGAAATCTTAAAAATTAGGGCAGAAACAAATGAAAAAGAAACAAAAGAGACCATAGCAAAACTCAACAAAGCCAAAAGCTGGTTCTTTTGAGAAGATAAATAAAAAATTGACAAACCATTAGCCAGACTCATCAAGAAACAAAGGGAGAAAAATCAAATCAACAAAATTAGAAATGAAAATGGAGAAATCACAACAGACAACACAGAAATACAAAGGATCATGAGAGACTACTATCAGCAACTATATGCCAATAAAATGGACAGCTTGGAAGAAATGGAAAAATTCTTAGAAAAGTATAACATTCCAAAACTGAAACAGGAAGAAACAGAAAATCTTAACAGACCCATCACAAGCACAGAAATTGAAACCGTAATCAGAAATCTTCCAACAAACAAAAGCCAGGACCAGACGGCTTCACAACTGAATTCTACCAAAAATCTAGAGAAGCGCTAACACCTATCCTCAATGGCAAGCCACTCCAGTACTCTTGCCTTGAAAAATCCCATGGGTGGAGGAGCCTGGAAGGCTGCAGTCCATGGGGTCATGAAGAATCGGAAACCACTGAGAGACTTCACTTTCACTTTTCACGTTCATACATTAGAGAAGGAAATGGCAACCCACTCCAGTCTTCTTGCCTGGAGAATCCCAGGGATGGGGGAGCCTGGTGGGCTACTGTCTATGGGGTTGCACAAAGTCAGACACGACTGAAGTGACTTAGCAGCAGCAACAGCAGCAGCAACACCTATCCTACTCAAACTCTTCCATAAAACTGCAGAGGAAGGTAAACTTCCAAACTCATTCTATAAGGCCATAATCACCCTAATATAAAAACCTGACAAAGATGCCACACAAAAAAAAGAAAAATACAGGCCAATATCACTGATGAACATAGATGCAAAAATCCTCAACAAAACTTTAGCAGACAGAATCCAAAAACATATTAAAAAGATCATACATCATGACCAAGTGGGCTTTATCCCATAGATGCAAGGATTCTTTAATATCCTCAAATCAATCAATGTAATACTCTACATTAACAAATTGAAAGATAAAAACCATATGATTATCTCAATAGATGCAGAGAAAGCCTTTGACAAAATTCAACATTCATTTATGATAAAAACCCTCTAGAAAGCAGGAATAGAAGGGAAATACCTCAACATAATAAAAAAGCTACATATGACAAATCCACAGCAAACATTATCATCAATGGTGAAAAATTAAAGCATTTCGCCTAAAGTCAGGAACAAGACAATGGGGCCCACTCTCACCACTACTATTCAACATAGTTTTGGAAGTTTTGGCCACAGCAATCAGAGCAGGAAAAGAAAAAAAAGGAATCCAGATGGGAAAAGAAGAAGTAAAACTCTCATTGTTTGCAGATGACATGATCCTATACATAGAAAACCCTAATGACTCCACCAGAAAATTACTAGAGCTCATCAATGAGTTAAGTTGCAGGATATAAAATCAAGACACAGAAATCTCTTGCATTCCTATACACTAACAATGAGTAAATAGAAAGAGAAATTAAGGAAACAATTCCATTCACCATGCAATGAAAATAATAGAATACTTAGGAATCAGTTCAGTTCAATTCAGTCGCTCAGTCGTGTCTAACTCTTTGCGACCCCATGAATCGCAGCACGCCAGGCCTCCCTGTCCATCACCAACTCCTGGAGTTCACCCAGATTCATGTCCATCCAGCCATCTCATCCTCTGTCATGCCCTTCTCCTCCCACCCCCAATCCCTCCCAGCATCAGAGTCTTTTCCAATGAGTCAACTCTTCACATGAGGTGGCCAAAGTACTGGAGTTTCAGCTTTAGCATCATTTTTCCAAAGAAATCCCAGGGCTGATCTCCTTCAGAATGGACTGGTTGGATCTCCTTGCAGACCAAGGGACTCTCAAGAGTCTTCTCCAACACCACAGTTCAAAAGCATCAATTCTTTGGCGCTCAACCTTCTTCACAGTCCAACGCTCACATCCATACATGACTACTGGAAAAACCATAGCCTTGACTAGATGGGCATTAGTCGGCAAAGTAATGTCTCTGCTTTTGAATATGCTGTCTAGGTTGGTCATAACTTTTCTTCCAAGGAGTAAGAGTCTTTTAATTTCATGGCTGCAGTCACCATCTGCAGTGATTTTGGAGCCCAAAAAAATAAAGTCTGACACTGTTTCCACTGTTTCCTCATCTATCTCCCATGGAGTGATGGGACCGGATGTCATGATCTTTGTTTTCTGAATGTTGAGCTTTAAGCCAACTTTTTCGCTCTACTCTTTCACTTTCATCAAGAGGCTTTTTAGCTCCTCTTCACTTTCTGCCATAAAGGCGGTGTCATCCTCATATCTGAGGTTATTGATATTTCTCCTGGCAATCTTGATTCCAGCTTGTGTTTCTTCCAGTCCAGCGTTTCTCATGATGTACTCTGCATAGAAGTTAAATAAGCAGGGTGACAATATAGATCCTTGATGCATTCCTTTTCCTATTTGGAACCAGTCTGTTGTTCCATGTCCAGTTCTAACTGTTGCTTCCTGACCTGCATACAGATTTCTCAAGAGGCAGGTCAGGTGGTCTGGTATTCCCATCTCTTTCAGACTTTTCCACAGTTTCTTGTGATCCACACAGTCAAAGGCTTTGGCATAGTCAATAAAGCAGAAATAGATGTTTTTCTGGAACTCTCTTGCTTTTTCCATGATCCAACGGATATCTACCTAAAGAAACAAAGGACCAAATATGAAAACTATAAAACACTGGTGAAAGAAATTAAAGAGGGCACAAATAGGTGGAGAAATATATCATGTTCATGGATTGGAAAAATCAGTATAGTGAAAATGAGTATACTACCCAAAGTAATCTATAGATTCAATGCAACCCCTATCAAGCTACCAACGGTATTTTTCACAGAACTAGGATAAATAATTTCACAGTTTGTATGGAAATACAAAAAATCTCAAATAGCCAAAGCAATCTTGTGAGAGAGGAAAGGAACTGGAGGAATCAACCTGCCTCACTTCAGACTATAGTACAAAACTACAGTCATCAAGACAGTGTGGTACCAGCACAAAGACAGAAATATAGATCAATGAAAAAAATAGAAAGCCCACAGATAAATCCATGCACCTACGGACACCTTATCTTTGACAAAGGAGGCAAGAATAGACAATGGAGAAAAGACAAATTAACAAATGGTGCTGGGAAAACTGGTCAACCACTTGTAAAAGAATGAAACTAGAACACTTTCTAACACCATACACAAAAATAAACTCAAAATGGTTTAAAGATCTAACTGTAAGACCAGAAACTAAAAAACTCCTAGAGAAAAACATAGGCAAAACACTCTCCAACATAAACCACATCAGGATCCTCTATGACCCACCTCCCAGAATATTGGAAATAAAAGCATTAATAAACAGATGTGACCTAATTAAAATTAAAAGCTTCTGCACAACAAAGGAAACTGTAAGCTTGGTAAAAAGAGATCCTTCAGAATGGGAGAAACTAATAGCAAACGAAGCAACAGACAAAGAATTAATCTCAAAAATACACAAGCAACTCCTGCAGCTCAATCCCAGAAAAATAAACGACCCAATCAAAAAGTGGCCCAAAGAACTAAACAGACATTTCTCCAAAGAAGACATACAGATGGCTAACAAACACATATGCTCATAAAGTAATGCTCAAAATTCTCCAAGCCAGGCTTCAGCAATACGTGAACCGTGAACTTCCTGATGTTCAACTTGGTTTTAGAAAAGGCAGAGGAACCAGAGATCAAATTGCCAACATCCCCTGGATCATGGAAAAAGCAAGAGAGTTCCAGAAAAACATCTATTTCTGCTTTATTGACTATGCCAAAGCCTTTGATTGTGTGGATCACAATAAACTGTGGAAAATTCTGAAAGAGATGGGAATACCATACCACCTAACTTGCCTCTTGAGAAATCTGTATGCAGGCCAGGAAGCAACAGTTAGAACTGGACATGGAACAATAGACTGGTTCCAAATAGGAAAAGGAGTGCGTCAAGGATCTATATTGTCACCCTGCTTATTTAACTTCTATGCAGAGTACATCATGAGAAACGCTGGACTGGAAGAAACACAAGCTGGAATCAAGATTGCCAGGAGAAATATCAATAACCTCAGATATGCAGATGACACCACCCTTATGGCAGAAAGTGAAGAGGAGCTAAAAAGCCTCTTGATGAAAGTAAAAGAGGAGAGTGAAAAAGTTGGCTTAAAGTGCAACATTCAGAAAATGAAGATCATGGCATCCAGTCCCATCACTCCATGGGAAATAGATGGAGAAACAGCGGAAACAGTGTCAGATTTTATTTTGGGGGGCTCCAAAATCACTGCAGATGGTGACTGCAGCCATGAAATTAAAAGACACTTACTCCTTGGAAGAAAAGTTATGACCAACCTAGACAGCGTATTCAAAAGCAGAGACATTACTTTGCTGACTAATGCCCATCTAGTCAAGGCTATGGTTTTTCCAGTAGTCATGTATGGATGTGAGTGTTGGACTGTGAAGAAGGCTGAGTGCCGAAGAATTGATGCTTTTGAACTGTGGTGTTGGAGAAGATTCTTGAGAGTCCCTTGGTCTGCAAGGAGATCCAACCAGTCCATTCTGAAGGAGATCAGCCCTGGGATTTCTTTGGAAGGAATGATGCTAAAGCTGAAACTCCAGTACTTTGGCCACCTCATGTGAAGAGTTGACTCATTGGAAAGACTTTGATGCTGGGAGGGATCGGAGCAGGAGGAAAAGTGGACGACCGAGGATGAGATGGCTGGATGGTATCACTGACTCGATGGACGTGAGTCTGGGTGAACTCTGGGAGTTGATGATGGACAGGGAGGCTTGGCATGCTGCGATTCATGGGGTCACAAAGAGCTGGACATGACTGAGCGCCTGAACTGAACAAACACATGAAAAGATGCTCAATGTCACTCATTTTCAGAGAAACGGAAATCCAAACCACAATGAGGTACCATTTCATGCCAGTCAGAATGGCTGCTATCCAAAAATCTACAACCAATAAATTCTGGAGAGGATGTGGACAAAAGGTAACCTTCTTACACTGTTGGTGGGAATGCAAACTAGTACAGCCACTATGGAGAACAGTGTGGAGATTCCTTTAAAAACTGGAAATAGAACTGCCCTATGACCCAGCAATCCCACTGCTGGGCATACATACCAAGGAAACCAGAATTGAAAGAGATACATGTACCCCAATGTTCATCACAGCAATGTTTATAATAGGCAGGACATGGAAGCAACCTAGATGTCCATCAGCAGATGAATGGATAAGAAAGCTGTGGTACATATACACAATGGAGTATTACTTGGCCATTAAAAAGAATATATTTGAATCAGTTCTAATGAGGTTGATGAAACTGGTCCCTATTATACAGAGTGAAGTTAGCCAGAAAGAAAAACACCAATACAGTATACTAATGCATATATATGGAATTTAGAAAGATGGTAACAATAACCCTGTATGTGAGACAGGAAAAGAGATGCAGATGTATAGAACAGTCTTTTGGACTCTGTGGGAGAGGGCGAGGGTGGGATGATATGGGAAAATGGCATTGAAACATGTAAATTATCACATGTAAAATGAATTGCTAGTCCAGGTTCGATGCATGATACAGGATGCTTGGGGCTGGTGCACTGGGATGACCCAGAGGGATAGGATGGGGAGGAAGGTGAGAGATAGGTTCAGGATGGGGAACACATGTACACCCATGGCAGATTTATGTCAATGTATGGCAAAACAAATACAATATTGTAAAGTAAATAAATAAAACAGATTTAAAAAAAATTTTTTTTACCCTCTCCTCTTTCACTTCCATCAAGAGGCTCTTTAGTTCTTCTTTGCTTTCTGCCAAAAGGGTGATGTCATCTGCATGTCTGAGGTTATTGATATTTCTCCCGTCAGTCTTGATTCCAGCTTGTGTTTCATCCAGCCCAGCTTTTCTCATGATGTACTCTCCATAGAAGTTAAATAAGCAGGGTGACAATATACAGCATTGACATACTCTTTTCCCTATTTGAACCAGTCTATTGTTCCATGTCCAGTTCTAACTGTTGCTTCCTGACCTGCATACAGATTACTCAAGAGGCAGGTCAGGTGGTCTAGTAATCCCTCTTTTAGCAGAAATCTTAAGCTTACATGCCCTCTCTCCATCCTCCAGAGCCAGATTCGGTGCGTTGTCTTCCCTAAGACAGTACTGAATGCTCAATTTTGTTATTTTTCCCAAGCTGAAAGACTTGGGGTGGCTTTCTGTGTGTGCTCACTGAAAGTGAAGTTGCTCAGTCATGTCTGACTCTTTGCGACCCCATGGACTGTAGCCCACCAGGTCCTCTGTCCATGGGATTTCCCAGACAAGAATACTGGAGTGGGTTACTATTTCCTTCTCCAGGGGATTTTCCTGACCCAAGGATCGAACCCGGGTCTCCAGCATTGTGGGCAGACACTTTACCGTCTAAGCCAACAGGGAATACTAGCCATCTGCAAAGGTTTTCTCCTGCACTGTTGAGAGCATACACAGGAGCTTGACACGAATTGGGAATGGAGTAGTGTTTGGACAAAATGCTCACAGCAGTGGGCCAGTTGGGAGGATCTGCAGGAAAGGCACCCTTACTGGCACATAGGTGGACCTCCTGATGGTGTGTGTGATACAGCTAGTACTACTAGTAGTTCTTGTGATACTTTCTTTTCTGAGCCCTGCCTGCTATTCTTCAAGCCACTCACTGGGTCCCCAGCTATACAGTTTATGACTCAGTCTTCTGAATGGGGCAAGAAAGAAATAGGACTCTTTGGCAGCACTCCACAAAGCTGAGTAAGCCAGACATTCAGTCATATTGTTACTGAGTCCAAGCTTGCTCTGATCACCACACAACAGGCCAATGAATTAGAGACAAGGAGTTGAGACAAAGAATACAACTTTATTCAAAAAGTCATCAGATCAAGAAGATAACAGACTAATGTCTCAAAATAAACATCTTGTCAAGGTCTAGATACAAGGTTCTTTTATAGAATGTAGAGGGGAAGGAGGTGACAAAGTAAATTAAAAATGCCATTAATCTTGCAAATATCTTCTGGAAAGGCCAGACTCACAGAGCGGGAGGGTGTTAATTTCTTCTATTCTGCAACTATGTGCACAGGGTCAGATTTTCTCCGTGTAAGCTGAAAAAAGGGCACTTTATTAAAACAATCATACATAGAACCAGAGTTCTCTGAGGCAGACCATTATGTAATCTCACAATAACAAAAGCAAAGATTAAAGTCAGAGAAGCAGATCCAACATGGAGTTAATATTAGCTCTTCCCTGCAACAGTTCCACACTGTCAGTGTCCATTCCACAATCTTGTGGAAAAGAGGTGACAACAATTCTAACTGCTTGTCATATGGATCCTTCTGGAAATGTCTGCCATCAGTGCCAGTGTTCCAAATACTGAGATATGTCTTCATTCTGTGCTCCAAGGCCAAATTTGCCTGTTACTCCAGGTGTTTCTTGACTTTCTACTTTTGCATTCCAGTCCCCTATAATGAGAAGGACATCTTTTATGGGTATTAGTTCTAGAAGGTCTTGTAGGTCTTCATAGAACCACTCAACTTCAGCTTCTTCAGCATTGCTAGACTTGGATTACTCTGAAATTGAATGGTTTGCCTTGGAAATGAACAGAGATCATTCTGTCATTTTTGAGACTGTATCCAAGTCTATTTCAGACTCTTTTGTTGACCATGATGGCTACTTCATTTCTTCTAAGAGATTCTTGCCCATAGTAGTAGATATAATGGTTATCTGAGTTAAATTCACCCATTTCAGCCCATTTTAGTTTGCTGATACCTAAAATGTTGATGCTCACTCTTGCCATATCCTGTTGGACCACTTCCAATTTGCCTTGATTCATGGACCTAACATTCCAGGTTCCTATGTAGTATTCCTCTTTACAGCATCAGACTTTGCTTCGATTACCAGTCATATCTATGACTGGCTGTTGTTTTTGCCTTAGCTATGTCTCTTCATTCTTTCTGGGATTATTTCTCCACTAATCTCCATTAGCATATTGGGCACCTATAGACCTGGAGAGTTCATCTTTCAATGTCCTATCTTTTTGCCTTTTCATACTGTTCATGGGGTTTTCAAGGCAAGAATAAGGTTTGACATTCTCTTCTTCAGTGGACCACATTTTGTCAGAAAATGGCTATCTCAGGAGGCCTTACAAATAGCTGTGAAAAGAAAAGAAGTGAAAACCAAGGGAGAAAAGGAAAGATATACCCATTTTAATTCAGAGTTCCTAAGAATAGCAAGGAGAGGTAAGAAAGCCTTCCTCAGTGATCAGCACAAAGAAATAGAGGAAAACAATAGAAGGGGAAATATTAGAGATCTCTTCAAGAAAATTAGAGATACCAAGGGAACATTTCATGCAAAAATAGTCACAATGAAGTACAGAATGGGCCTAATAGAAGCAGAAGATATTAAGAAAAGGTGGCAAGAATACACAGAAGAACTATACAAAAACGATCTTCATGACCCATGATGGTATGATCACTCACCCAGAGCCAGACATCCTGGAATGTGAAGTCAAATGGGCTATAGGAAGCATCACTCTGAACAAAGCTAGTGGAGGTGATGTAATTCCAGTTGAGCTATTTCAAATCTTCAAAGATGATGCTGTGGAAGTGCTGTACTCAATATGCTAGCAAATTTGGAAAACTCAGCAGTGACCACAGGACTGGAAAAGGTCAATTTTCATTTAAATCCCAAAGAAAGGAAATGTCAAAGAATGCCCAAACTACCACACAATTTCACTCATCTCACATGCTAGTAAAATAATGCTCAAAATTCTCTAAGGTTTCACTAATACGTGAACTGTGAGCTTCCAGATGTTCAAGCTGGATTTAGAAAATCAGAGGAACCAGAGATCATTGCCAACTTCTGCTGGATTATAGAAAAAGCAAGAGAATTCCAGAAAAAACATCTACTTCTGCTTTACTGACTATGCTAAAGCCTTTGACTGTGTGGATCACCACAAACTGTGTAAAGTTCTTTAAAAGATGGGAATACCAGACCACTTGACCTGGCCCTTGAGTAATCTGTATGCAGGTCAGGAAGCAACAGTTAGAACTGGACATGGAACAACAGACTTGTTCCAAATAGGGAAAGGAGTATGTCAAGGCTGTATAATGTCACCTTGCTGATTTAACTTAGATGCAGAGTACATCATGAGAAAAGCTGGGCTGGATGAAGCACAAGCTGGAATCAAGATTGCCAGAGAAATATCAGTAACCTCAAACATGCAGATGACACCACCCTTATGGCAGAAAGTGAAGAAGAACTGAAGAGTCTCTTGATGAAAGTGAAAGAGGAGAGTGAAAAGGTTGGCTTAAAACTCAACATTCTGAAAACTAAGATCATGGCATCAGGTGCCATCACCTCATGGCAAATAGATGGAGAAACAGTGGAAACAGTGGCAGACTATTTTGGGGGGCTCCAAAATCACTACAGATGGTGGCTGCATTCATGAAATTAAAAGATGCTTACTCTTTGTAAGAAAAGTTTTGACCAACCTAGACAGCATATTAAAAAGGAGAGACATTACTTTGCCAATAAAGGTCCATCTAGTCAAAGCTATGGTTTTCCCAGTAGTTTTGAATAGATGTGAGATTTGGACTATAAAGAAGCTGAGCACCAAAGAATTAATGTTTTTGAACTATGGTGTTGGAGAAGACTCTTGAGAGTCTCTTGGACTCCAGCAATCCTCAAGGAAACCAGTCCTGAATATTCATTGGAAGGACTGATGCTGAAGCTGAACCTCCACTATTTTGGCCACCTGATGTGATGAACTGACTCATTTGAAAAAATCCTGATGCTGGGAAAGGCTTAAGGTGGGAGGAGAAGAGGACAACAGAAGATGAGATGGTTGGATGGCATCACTGACTCAATGGGCATGAGTTTGAGTAAACTCTGGGAGTTGGGTATGGACAGGGAAGCCTGGTATGCTGCAGTCCATGGGGTCACAAAGAGTTGGACACGACTGAGTGACTGAACGGTACTGAACCCTACAAAAGTGAGCCCATCAACCCGCAGAAGTTTGTCAGTTCCTTGCTTCATCTGCCAAGTGCTGGGGCAGTCAGTGCCACTTCAGGGAATTCTGAAGGGAAGATCCTCAGGACAAACAGTCCCAGTAGCTACTAGGGCCTTGCCCCAATATTTCCTGACCAGGGCCAGGTAGTCATGAGCAGCATGGCTCCTAGCTGGCTCACCAAATTTTTTACTGAGTCCAAACTCACTCTGCTCGCCACATGACAGGCCAATGAATTGGAGATGAGGTGTAGAGACAAAAAATACAACTTTATTCAAAAAGCCAGGAGTCTGAGAAGATGGCAGACTAATGTCTCAAAATAACTGTCTGGTCAGGGTCTGGATGTTGGCTCTTTTGTAGAACAGAGAGGGAAATGAGGTGAGGGAGTAAAGTAAGAAGGACATTAATCTTGCAAGTATCTCCTGGGATGGCCAGACTTGAGAACAGGGTGCGTTAATTTTTTTCTTTTCTGCAATCATTCACAGATGGACAGGGTCAGATTGTCTCTTTGTGAACTGAACAAAGGCACTTCAGATTAAGTTAGGCAGAGGGGCAGGGTTCTCTGAGGCAGGCCATAATGTATGATTACAATAACAAAAGCAACAAAAAGCAAAGGTTAAAGTCAAAGAAACAGATCCAACATAGATAGATTCAGCATTGACTCTTCCCTGTAACAATATGCTCTCTTTCTCACACAGAGGAAATTACAGGGTTTTCCTGGCACTGAGCTGTGCCATTCCTGAATGGCACAGTAAGATACAAATGTTACACTTACCCTTATCAGTGTATCAATGTTGCACTAGTTAGAATGTTCACAGCAATACTGACTAGAAGTAGTGATAGTAGGCATTCCTTTCTGGTTGCCAATTTCAGGTAGAAAGCTTTCAATATTTCATTATTAAATATGATTTTGCTTTAGTCATTTAAGATATTTTTAATCATAGTAAAGAATTACCCATTTACTCCTGGTTAGTTAAAAGCTCTTGATATGATCTTATTTATATGTGGAATCTGAAGAAAACAAATTTATAGAAATAAATAACAAATTTATGGTGGGAATGAGGTGTTGCTGGAGAGGTAGGGGTGAGAG
Organism: Oryx dammah; assembly: GCF_014754425.2. NCBI lineage: Eukaryota > Metazoa > Chordata > Mammalia > Artiodactyla > Bovidae > Oryx > Oryx dammah. The sequence continues at coordinate 134,081,873 of NW_024070211.1, forward strand.
AAAGGGTGAAGGTGGACAAAAAGTTTAAACTTCTAGTTTAAAAAATAGAACTTTTGTCATGAAACCCCATGAAATGATTTTTTCATCTGTTTACATAATCAGATGATTATTTTCTTTATTCTGATAATATACTGAATTGTGCTTTTTAGTGTTATTCCAGTCTTACAACTCTTATGCAAACCTAAATTAATGTGGTATATTTTCCTTTGTTGAATACTTTTTTGGATATTTTGCAACTATGTTTTTCAGTAAAATTACCTTGTGATTTTCCTTTCTTTAAATGTCTTTATCAGGTATTGGTATGAGTCCAAACTCACTTTGTTCTCTGGAGGAGTTTTTATAATATCTGTATTATTTCTTTTTAAAATGTTTTCAAGAAGTCACCAAAAAAGCTATCTGAACTTGTGTATTTATTTATGAGAAAGGTTTTAAGTAAAGACTAAAATTTTTAAGAACTATGAGAAAATATATAATTTTGATTTTTCCATGTCATTTTCAGTAAGCTGTGATTTTTTTTTTCTCTTGGAAATTTATTTCATTTAATTTCCCTTCTTTATTGACATTAAATTTTTACAATCTTTCTTATGATCTTTTTGATGACTTTAGATTCTATAGTGATATTCTATTTCTCATTCTTGTTGTTGGTAATTTTCATTCCTGATATTGGCCAAATCAATCACATGACTATGCCCAGCTTCAAGGAACCTGAGAAGTACCATTGTCTCCTGTGCCCAGAAGTAGACAGAGTCAGGTATCAGTGAACATAAATATGTTTATCACTACTTCCAAGAATATGGAGGTTATTCAAAGGAGAAACCAGGATTCCATCTCCTCAGCCATGCTTGCACACAGAGCACTCACTCTCTCCTGGGGAAAAAAAGCAGTGTCCCCAGCTAGACATGATCCTGCCCTTCCATCCTCTTGAAACAAGTCCCATGGATTGTTGTCCAGTGATTTTTTTGGGCCTTGACCTGGACCCACAGACACAATTCCTTTTGGAGTAGACAATTCTTAGAATATGTTACATCTTTATTTTGTTTCAAAGGTAGCAATCTTCCCTGGCAAAGTTTTGCAGTGAGTGAGCTAGTGTTAAACTTACTATAAGAAAATTACTCTTGTTAATGTTCTGAACTTTCAAAAATCCATTTTCTATTACTGAAATGAGATATCTCAATTTCTTTCCACATATTATTTGTTTCATAGCACAAATTGGAAATAGTATCAATTTTCTACCAGCATATTAAAACATGTTTTTATTAACTAATAATTGAAATGAGACTTGGAAATCAGCAACAAAATGCTTTTGGAGAATTGAATATGTATACTTCTAATTTCATTAATAAAAATTATAACTCTATAGTTAGTTACTGTAGTTTTTTATGTTCATCCTTCCTGGTACAGCAGTGCATGGCAAGAATTTTCTCAACTTTTTCCCAACACATTAATATTGAGAAGCTCAAGGTTATAGATAAGTCTAAAGACCATAAATTAGCCTTACTGTAAGTACACTAACTTTTGGAGGATTTCATAAATATAGCTGATGGCATGGAATGACATTGATTTATTGAAACATAATCCAAAGATCTCAACCTGGGAGATACAGTGGAAAAGTAGAAAGGGCTAGGTGTGAGAGTCTGACATACCAAACCCAAATACCAGCTATCCTGATGTGTTACCTAAGAAAAGCTCAATCTCACTGAGCGTTTGTTTCCTTATCTGTATAGACAGAAGTCTGAGCTTAGCTTGCAAATTTGCCATGAAGATCAACTGTGACATATGTAAGTCAAATTAGCATAATGGTTTCTAGACCACAGTACACAACATAATGAAAGTGATAATGACTATTGTCATTTCCCTTACAGGACCTTCTCCAGGACTGGTTGATGTCTTTGAGGATGGCACAGCCGAAGTACTTGATGTTAGGTACTAGAGACAGGAAAGATTTATCAGTGTTAGCCAGAAAGTGTCCACAGTCCAACTTCAGATCTGAGCCCAATCAAGAAGTGATGTTGTTTGCCAAGTGGATTTCCCAGGGAACAGAGGGTGAGGCAGTTCTAGGCATGTCCAGTGGAGGAGAGGATATTAATCAGATAAAGTCATAAATGCCAATTTCTTCTGAAGAATCTATGAGAAAGAAACCAAGCATTCTTAATGAAAGTAAAGCTCATTTGTGGTGAGCTTAGGAAAGATGTGCAAGCAAAGACATCTAAAGATTTTTCTGAGAGTACTAATAAGGCCTTGGATAAAAGGTGGGATATGTCAGCAGAGGGCACCTACAAGGGATCTGAGGAGAAGCTACTAGCTGACCATTACAGAACTGGAATTCTCTCTGCTGAAGGCTTTCCCCAAGTCCAATGAAGAGGAGGAACTAAAGCTTCCTTTAGATCTTACTGAAGAGGTGTTGGATTTTCACTCTGCTGTGTTCTTCACAAATGCCTTTTGGATCTTAATAAAACTTCCAGGTGTATGAGTCACTCGAAGTATGGACTCAGATAAATGTCTGGGGTGGTCTAATGCCATATGAATGCTGTGAATACAAGTGTCAGAATGGACAGAAGCAAGGGCTTCATCCAGAAACAGCACATGTCCCAGAACCAAAGAGCTTTGTTGGAACATGGCTCTGCTCACCACCAGCTATAGAACTGCAGGCAAAATCATTAGATGCCAAATCTACAGGGAAATTTCTAAGAAGCGGGATATTTGCATGGTCTTAAGTTGGTCTCTCTGAAAGGCTTCAGAGGGTGCTGCCTGAAGGTAGGGGTAGGGGTGGCAAGCCCCATGTCCCTGGTAAAGAGTCACTGAGCAGGTCTGGGTATTTCAGAGACTGCCCTGCACATGTTTCCAGGTCTCAGTCTAGAGAGGTGAGGCGATCTCCCAGAGTCCTTGAGGTTTGGGGCACTAGAACTGGGGTCGGGAGGAGGCGGTCCCTGTCCCCGATCCTGGGACCAGAAGACAGCTCCAGGAGGCAGCCCTCCTTTCTCACCACTCTCTGTCCTGTCCTGAGCTCGGCTTGTGACGGTCCATTGTGATGTCCACACATGGTAAATCCTAGGGCTCCTGGAAGGCAGCTGCCAGTTTGGTGCAAGAATCATCTGTCATTCGTAGACTTTGTGCGTCTTACAAAGCCACTGGCCTGTTTCACTGCTATCGTCATGATACTCAGACAATACCCACCCTTGATCAGAGGCTGCACATGGCAAGTCAGTGGCTCTTGAGGGACGAATCTTCAAGTTTCCTGCTTCTGTACCACGAGGCGAGTAAGCATCCCCTTGGCCTCCCTTGTGGCTCAGCTGGTAAAGAATCCGCCTGCAATGTGGAAGACCTGGATTGGGAAGATCCCCTGGAGAAGGAAATGGCTACCCACTCCAGTATTGTGGCCTGGAGAATTCCATGGTCTATATAGTCCATGGGGTCACAAAGAATCGGACATGACTGAGTGACTTTCACTTTCACAAGTTGGTCTCTACAGATTGCTTATTAGATGAGTTACAAGAAGAAAAAGTGTTAGTGCAAAATGGAAAAACTGGACAACATCATGACCAAATGATTAAAATCAATATCAGCATTGAGGAATAGATGGATTCTGTACGTTTTTAGATGTAATGTCTTCAGTTCAGTTCAGTTCAGTCACTCAGTCGTGTCCAACTCTTTGCGACCCCATGAATCGCAGCACACCAGGCCTCCCTGTCCATCACCAACTCCCGGAGTTCACTCAGATTCATGTCCATCGAGTCAGTGATGCCATCCAACCATCTCATCCTCTGTTGTCCCCTTCTCCTCCTGCCCCCAATCCCTCCCAGCATCACAGTCTTTTCCAATGAGTCAACTCTTCGCATGAGGTGGCCAGAGTACTGGAGTTTCAGCTTTAGCATCATTCCTTCCAAAGAAATCCCAGGGCTGATCTCCTTCAGAATGGACTGGTTGGATCTCCTTGCAGTCCAAGGGACTCTCAAGAGTCTTCTCCAACACCACAGTTCAAAAGCATCAATTCTTCGGCACTCAGCCTTCTTCACAGTCCAACTCTGACATCCATACATGACTAGTGGAAAAACCGTAGCCTTGACTAGACAGACCTTAGTCGGCAAAGTAATGTCTCTGCTTTTGAATATGCTATCTAGGTTGTTTTTCTAGTATCCTCACCTAAAATATGCAACCCAAATTCAGCCATGAGAAAATATTTATTCAACCCAAAATAATTATTGTATTTTAAAAGCTGAAAGAGACAGAGAAAGAGAAAAGAGACAGAGGGAAAAGATTTATTATGAAAAATTGGCACATGTGATTATGCAATCTACCATCTGCAAACTGTTCTAGATTAAAGGACACTAAAGAGATGCTGAAACTAAATGAAATACCTGATCCTAAACAGGAGAAAACTCTTGAGAGTCCCTTGGACTGCAAGGAGATCCAACCAGTCCATCCTAAAGGAGATCAGTCCTGGGTGTTCATTGGAGGGACTGATGTTGAAGCTAAAACTCCAGTACTTTAGGCCACCTGATGCAGAGAGCTGACTCATTTGAAAAGACCCTGATGCTGGGAAAAATTGAGGGCTGGAGGAGAAGGGGACAACAGAGGATGAGATGGTTGGATGGCATCACTGACACAATGGACATGGGTTTGGGTGGACTCCGGGAGTTGGTGATGGACAGGGAGGCCTGGCGTACTGTGGTTCATGGGGTCACAAAGAGTCCGACACGACTGAGCAACTGAACTGAACTGAAACAGGATCCTGTAATGCTCCAAGAAAAATGCTATACAGGACATTATTTGGTCAATTGACAAAACTGGAATATGATCAATACATTAGACAAAAAGTTAAATTTAATTAAGTGAATAATTGTACTGAAGATTATGAGAACACCATCTCTTAGGAAACACATACTTAAGTATTTAGAGATAACGAAATGGCTTAGAAATTTTGTTTAGAGAAATAGAGAAAGCAAATGGATGAAAATGTTAACAGATGAATCCAGATATATGAATGCTCTATGTTATATTCCAGTCTTGCAACTTTCTGTAAGTGTGAAAACTAAAATATTTTTAAGTGACTTTTATTACCACCAAACTCACTTTAAAATCATTTTTGCTGACCTATTTGGTTATAGCTAAATAGAGAGCTTCAAAGACAAATTTGACCAAGAAAAAAAAAAGTGATTTAAAATTATCTAGTCAGGGGACCAAATAATAGCTGAGGAAGTTAAGCACCACTAGACCCACCATATAAGGAATTCCAAAGTGTGTTCTTCAAGAAGAAATAAATATGCTATTTAACATCATAGAAACATACAAATATGTAAAACTCATCAGTAAGTGTAAATATATAATCAAAGTCAGACTATCTAATATTGCAATGGTACATAAATTCCTTACGACTCTACTTCAAAAATTTGAAAATAAATATATAAAAAATAACTAACTATAATAATTTATTGTTGTACACAAAACAAATAAGATGCAAATTGTAATATCAAGCACCTAAAATCTGAGAGGAGGTGAGAAATATAAAGTTTATGTTAATTATCAAAGTTAAATTGTTATCAGCCTAAAAGAGGATGTAATAACTATAAAATCATTTACATATGAGTAGCCAGAAAAGTAAAATCTCCACTATGTATGCAAAAACTTATAATAAAATCAAAACATACCGCTAAAAAAATTCATCAAATTACAAGACAGCATGAGAAGAAGCAAGGAACAACGGATCTACGAAACAGTGAGAAAGCAATAAAATGGCAATAGCAAATCCTTATCAATAGTTACTTTGAAGTAAATGAATTAAATTATCCAGTCAGAAGACATAATAGCCAAATGGATTTTTTTAAATAAATTGAAAAAGAAAAATCAGGAGAACAGGATGGCGGGGGAGTAGGTGGCCATGGAGCATGTCTCTCTCCATGGATACATCAAGACTACAGATTCACACACACAAGTGCATGCAGAACACCAGCTGAGAGTGGACAGGAGTGCCTGACTAGTGGAAAGGAATATAAAAAACCACGCAAAACTTGGTAAGACAAAGGAACTAGGGAGAAAAATAGGAGTGTTAGTGGGACTTAACCTGGATGTCCTGATCCAACGTCGAGGTTGTAAATCCTATTATCGATATGGACTCTTGAATAGGATGGTGCTGTTATCCCTAGGGTAACTTGTTCCATTGATCAAATTTTGGGATCAATAAGTGATAGTGTGATTTGACTTGTGGGTCTAGTCTTTAAAATCGCTTGGAGGATTTTTTATTCTCCAAGGTCACCCCAGCCAAAACTGTTAGTCCAAAAAGAGTGTTATTCCCCCCTGGTGGTTGAGTTTACTTTCTTTGGACTAGTTAGTTAAAGCTCCATAAGGTCTTCTCGTCTTATTAGTCTATTCCTGCCTCTTCATGGGGAGGTCAATTTCACTGATTGGAAGTAAAAGACAGTAAAACCCTCGTGTGGTCATTCATACAAGTCCTTATTTAGAGAACAAATGATTATGCTACCTTTGCATGGTCAGAATACCACGGTGGTTCAACAATTTTCACTGGGCAGGCAGTGCCTCCAATACTGGGGATGCTGGAGGTGATGTTTTTGGTAAACAGGCAGGGTTTATGTTTCCCGAGTTTCTTTTACTTCTTTTAATCTTTCCTTAAGTGCATTCCTGTGTTGGATTAACAGTATAGTTAATAAATTGCTTATTATTGCATTATCTTTATTCACTATTAATAGTCAGAGTATTATCAGATACTGACTTAAACTTATGCAAGGAGAAGGTGTTTCTTGTTACTCATATTAACATTATCACTTCTATTTTTTAATAGATTAGTCCAGTATTAGAGATAGGAGTTGGTTATTTATTGTTGGGGTTAGTGTCATTTTTACTGTCATTTTTACTTTAATGCTTTCTTAATTGGTGGCTGTTTTTAGGCTTACTATGGTGTTGTTGGATCTTACTCTCTAATTAAGACTGTATCTGTTTCTAAAAGGCTGTACCTTTTTAGACTAACTTTTAAAAATACAGTGGGATCTATTTGGATTTTTTGGTATCTTTAAAGCTGAACCAAGATTCATTTTCTGGACAACCAGCTATCACCAGGTTCGTTAGGCGTGTCACCTCTACTTACAAATCTTCTCACTATTTTGCCACATAGATGAGTTGGTTCTTGATAAACTGTTCATAAGTAGCTCCTCTGGTTTTGGGTCACTTAGCTAAAATTCATTTTGTTAAGTCTTATGCTAGCTAATTCATTATGCAAAATGTTCAAGGGATAATCTTTGCTTTTTTGTACTTTAATTTTTTCTTTTATCATTCCCTTGTGGTACTTTCTCTATAGCACCATGTTTAAAATTTCTATCTCCTATACTTTAAATCAGAGGGTAAATGTTTTATTTTATCTTATTTTGGTCATTTAATTAGGAATAGAGTTATGGGCTAGGTTTAGTTCGAGATATTCATAATATGTGAAATCTTCTAGGTGTAAACTAGGTGCTTTTTTTAAGCTATATCTTGGTTTGTCCAAGCACACTTTCCAGTATGCTTACCTTGTTATGACTTGTCTCCTCTCATATAGTTGATATATGTGAATAGGTTTAAGTGCATCATTTTTATTTGAGGAGGGTAACGGACAGTGTGTGCCTGCTTCATGGCCTAATTCAACTAAGCACTCTATTCTTAGTTTACTACTAAATCCTCCTTTGGTTATTAGTTTCATAACTTTTGTATTGGGTTTTCTTAAAATAGCTCATTTCTTCCTATTCCAGAGGTTACACCTTGACCTAACATTTTTATGTACTGTTATTGTGCTTTCTGTTATTCCTTTTTAGGGTTTGCTGAAGATGGCAGTATATAGACTGTATTAGCAAGGATTGGTGAGGTTCATCAGGGTTTATTGATTATAGAACAGGCTCCTCTAGAAGGGTATAAAGCACCGCCAAGTCCTTTGAGTTTTAAGCTGTTGCCAGTAGTACTCTGGCGAATAATTTTGTTTGTACAATTATTTGTGTTATGGGGTCATACAGAGTCAGACACGACTGAAGTGACTTAGCAGCAGCAGCAGCAGCAGGGCTAAGCATAGTGGGGTATCTAATCCCAGCTTGGGTCTTAGCTATAGTGTATCAGCTATTATAGAGTTACTTTCATCATTTATTTCTGTTATAATTATGGCTTTTTACAGCTTAATTAGAATTAAACTCTATTTGGTGTAATGCTTTAGCATGCTTTACGCCATATTCCTGTTAACTTGGGCTAATTGTATGAGCACAGTGGCTGGCACGAGATTTACCAACCCTAATCAATATAACTTAGTCAAACTTTCATTTATGGCTTAATTTTTATCACTGCTCTCTCCCGTGGGGGTGTGGTTAAGCAAGGTGTCATGGGCTACAGGTGTGTGCTTGATACCAGCTCCTCTTAGTCTTATTGACCCAGAGGGCATTCTCACCCGGGTGTGGATACTTGCATGTGTAAGTTTATTGAAAGTCAACAGGAAGGCTGGGACCAAACCTATGTGTTTATGGAGTTGATATACTCATCTAGGCATTTTCAGTGTCTTGCTTTAGCATTTAAGCTACATTAACTACACGTCATAGGGCAGACCCAGGCACTTATATACTTACTTTATTTGGAATGCTAATTTGAGTATTGAAAGTGCAATGAATTTAAATAAGTATCTAGGGGGGAGCATGTTAAAAATGGTGGTAGATATTTAAGGCGGGTGGAGAATGGGTGGGGGGAAATGGTTGACATGTGTAATGTAATGTCTATGTCCCATGACCATTGACTGTGATGCTCATGCCTACCATTACGGTGATGTTTAAGATGCAGTTAAGTCCAGCTACAATACATGCTCTGGGTCAGGGCCTCATACAGCCACAGCTCAGTCCAAGCATCCCCCAAAATTAAAAAATACCAAATGCATGACATCACAGTTATGTGTGAGCATGAGCTGATTAGCCATTAGTCCATCGAGATGTCTTATTTAAGGGGAAAGAATGGGTGATTCTAGATGAGATGGCCCTGAAGAAAGAACCAGATGTCTGATAAAGTTCATTAAATAGCAACTCCCACAATTCACGGGCCTAGAGCGAGAAGAGGGATACCTGCCAAGTGGGTTGCTGGTTTCACGTGGCATGGTGATCAAGCTTGTGATCTAAGGGGCAGGATACGCATGTTGACGAGGATGGATTTGACTTAATGCACTATGTGCGATCAATGACTACATGTATTATGTATTATTAATAATAGAATGTACTTGCTTATAGGCATGGGGCATATAATATAATGTACTATATATACATAATTATATCCTATTACATTAATATTATGTATGTACCCATGTGCAAAGTAGCATTTCATGCACTAACATGCATGAAAATATGTACATACTATTAATGGTAGCAGGACTATAATATGTGGTTGTGAAGTGTGAAATTTGTGTTAGGTTGTTGAAGCTTTTGGAAAATTTAATACTAATGAGATTCTTGGTATTTGTGGGGCTATATTAATAGTTTTTCAGGAAATAGTTTAAATAGAACTTCAGCTTTGGGTGTTGATAGTGGGGCTATAGCTTCTTCCTTGAGTCTTAAGGAGGTTCGTTGTTCTCCTTTTCTGGTTTACAAGAAACTACATTTCTACAAACTACTTTGTATACTACAAAGACTTGTCTTCATTTTAAGAGATTGTTTTCGATTATGCTAGCTATTGGTATTAGTACTAGGATAAGGAGGAAATATATAATAGAAGCTAGTTGTCCAAAGATGATGTATGGGTGTTTGACTGGCTGTCCTCCAATTCACATGAGTGTTAGTAGGTCTGCTACTAAAATTCAGAATAGACATTGACTGAATGGTCAGAATATCATACATCGTTGCTTAGATGTGTGGAGTAGGGGTATAAGGATTAGGATTAGGATGGAGAGAACTAAGGCTAAGACTCCTCCTAGTTTGTTAGGGATTGATTGTAGAATTGCATATGTGAATAGAAGTACCACTCAGGTTTGATGTGAGGGGGTGTGTGGAGTGGATTTGCTGGGGTGTAATTGTCTGGGTCTCCAAGTAAGTTGGGTGTGAATAATACTAATTGTATTAGGGCTAAGACTAGTAGTAAGGCACCTAGGATGTCTTTAACGGTATAGTAGGGAGGGAATCGGAAAAGGTGATGGCACCCCACTCCAGTACTCTTGCCTGGAAAATCCCATGGATGGAGGAGCCTGGCGGGCTGCAGTCCATGGGGTCGAGAAGAGTTGGACACGACTGAAGTGACTTAACAGCAGCAGCAGCAGGGGTGGGAATGTTTTGTCTGCATCTGATGAAATTCCCGTTGGGTTGTTAGATTCTGTTTTTTGGAGAAAGAGTAGGTGGACTGTGGCGAGTGCTATGATGATGAATGGGAGGATGAAGTGGAAGGCAAAGAATCGGGTAAGGGTTGCTTTGTCTACTGAAAATCCCCCTCAGATCCATTCGACTAAGCTTGTACAGATATATGGAATTGCTGAGAGATGGTCAGTAATGACTATTGCTCCTCAAAATGATATTTGTCCTCACAGTAGGACATATCCTATAAATGCTGTGGCTATCACTGCAAATAGGAGAATTACTCCGAAGTTTCATGTTTCTAGGAAGGTGTACGATCTGTAGTATAGGCCTCGTCCTACATGTATAAATAGGCAGATGAAAAACATTGATGCTCCATTTGCGTGTATATATCGGACAATTCAGCCACAGTTGACGTCTCAGCAAATGTGAGTGACAGAAGAGAATGCTGTTATTGTGTCGGATGTGTAGTGCATTGCTAGGAATAGGCCTGTTAGGATTTGTAGAACTAGGCAGATACCTAGTAGGGAGCCAAAGTTTCATCATGATGAGATGTTTGATGGGGCTGGGAGATCAACAAATGCATTGTTTACAATTTTTATTAATGGGTGGGATTTTCAAATGTTGGTCATTAGTGTTCTTGTAGTTGAATGACAATGATGGTTTTTCATATCATTAGTCGTGGTTAGATTCCATGAAAGAATAATGATAACATACATTGTATTTATTTTAAGTATTATTTTTGTGATTGGTTTTGTAGGGTTTTCTTCAAAACCTTCACCTATTTATGTGGGGCTAGGCCATGAAATTAAAAGATGCTTACTCCTTGGAAGAAAAGTTTTGACCAACCTAGATAGCATATTGAAAAGCAGAGACATTACTTTGCCAACAAAGGTCCGTTTAGTCAAGGCTATGGTTTTTCCACTAGTCATGTATGAATGCGAGAGTTGGAATGTGAAGAAAGCTGAGCACTGAAGAACTGATGCTTTTGAACTGTGGTGCTGGAGAAGACTCTTGAGAGTCCACTGGACTGCAAGGAGTTCCAACCAGTCCATTCTAAAGGAGATCAGCCCTGGGTGTTCTTTGGAAGGAATGATGCTAAAGCTGAAACTCCAGTATTTTGGCCACCTTAGGCAAAGAGTTGACTCATTGGAAAAGACTCTGATGCTGGGATGGATTAGGGGCAGGAGGAGACGGGGACGACAGAGGATGAGATGGCTGGATAGCATCACCGACTTGATGGATGTGAGTTTGAGTGAACTCCGGGAGATGGTGATGGACAGGGAGGCCTGGCGTGCTGCGATTCATGGGGTCGCAAAGAGTCGGACACAACTGAGCGACTGAACTGAACTGAACTGAACTGAGGGTTGATTGTGGTGGAGTTGGTTGTGGTATCGTATTAAATTTTGGTGGGTCTTTCTTGGGTTTAATGGTTTTCTTAATTTATTTGGGGGTATAATAGTGGTTTTTGATTATACAATGGCTATGGCTACAGAACAGTACCCTGAGATTTAGGTCTCTAATAAGACTGTTTTAGGGCCATTTATTACTGGTTTGTTAATAGAATTTTTGATAGTTTATTATGTGTTGAAAGATGAAGAGGTGAAAATTGTATTCAAATTTAATGGTTTAGGGGATTGAGTAATTTATGATACAGGCAACTCTGGGTTTTTTACTGAGGAGGCCATGGGAACTGCAGCTTTGTATAGTTATGGTACTTGGCTAGTTATTGTAACTGGTTGATCTTTGTTAATTGTCTTTGTTAATTGGTGTTGTGGTTATTATGGAGATTACTCATGGAAATTAAATAGGATTATACTGATGGGGATTATAACTAGGAAGGAGAGGAAATACAGCTTGATTAGGCCCTTTGGGCTTGTAACCACGGTGGATGTTTTTATTTGAATTAGCGAGGTAGTTTTTGGTAAGATATTTTTTAATCAGATTAGGTCTAGAAGGGAGGACGCTGATTTTTGGCTTGTCGTTAGGTTTATGTAAGGGGTCAGGTGGTGTATGATTGTGGGAAAATATCCCAATAGGTTGGAGAATTTGAAGGCACTCGATGGATAATTAAATTTTAGGTTTGGGGTTGTGTTGCTAATTTCTAGTGCTAGAATAAAGCCTAGGATTGTTACTGCTAGAGCTATTATTTTTAGATAGTAAGGTATGGTTATTTGGGGGACTGTTGTTGGAGAAATATTGTTAGAGATAACAAATCTTGTGAAAAGGCTTCCAATTAGTAGGCATTTGATGGAGTTAATTAGAAGGGGATTGTTTTCATTGATAATGAATAGGGTTGGGAATTGGAGTTGTTCTAGAAGTGCAAAGAAGATAATATGAGTACTGTAGATGGCTATGAAAGAGGTGGCAACTAGTGTTATGAAAAGGGCTCAGGCGTTGATACATGACATGTTGGCAGCTTCGATGATCAGATCTTTGGAGTAAAATCCAGTAAGAAAGGCATTCCTGTTAGTGCAAGACTGCCAATGATGAGGGCTGTTGTGGTTAATGGTATAGCTTTGAATAGGCCTATTTTTTGGATATCTTGTTCGTTATTTAGACTGTGAATAATAGAACCAGAGCATATGAATAACATGGCTTTGAAGAAGCCATGGGTGCAAATATGGAAGAATGCTAGGTAGGGCTGTTTAATGCCAATTTTTACTATTATAAGGCCTAGTTGGCTGGATGTAGAGAAAGCAAAAATTTTCTTGATGTCATTTTGGGTGAGGGCACATATTGCTGTGAATAGCGTGGTGATAGCCCCTAGGCATAGTATAATGGACTGGGCGTATTTATTGTTCTCTATTAGTGGGTAAAAGTGGATTAGTAAGAAAATGCCTGCTACTACTATTGTGCTTGAGTGGAGTAGTGCTGAGACGGGGGTGCAGCCTTCTATTGGAGGGTAGTCATGGATGTAAGCCAAATTGGGCAGATTTTCTGGTGGCAACCAGTACGAGGCCTATTAGAGGCAGGATGGAGTTGTCTGGGTTTAATATGAAAATTTGTTGGAGGTTGCAGGTGCTGAGGATAGTTAGGAATCATGCTATTGCTAAAATAAATCCGATGTCACTGATGCGGTTATACAGGATTGCTTGTAAGGCTGCTGTGTTTGCATCTGCTCATCCTTATCATCATCCGATGAGCAAGAATGATATAATTCCGATGCCTTCTCCCCCAATGAATAATTGAAATAAGGTTGTTGATGGTAACAAGGATAAGTATGGTGATGAGGTCACTTCAGTTCAGTCGCTCAGTCCAGTCCGACTCTTTGCGACCCCATGAATTGCAGCACGCCAGGCCTCCCTGTCCATCACCAACTCCCGGAGTTCACTCAAACCCACGTCCATCGAGTCAGTGATGCCATCCAGCCATCTCATCCTCTGTCGTCCCCTTCTCCTCCTGCCCCCAATCCCTCCCAGCATCACAGTCTTTTCCAATGAGTCAACTCTTCGCATGAGGTGGCCAAAGTACTGGAGTTTCAGCTTTAGCATCATTCCTTCCAAAGAAATCCCAGGGCTGATCTCCTTTAGAATGGACTGTTTGGATTTCCTTGCAGTCCAAGGGACTCTCGAGAGTCTTCTCCAACACCACAGTTCAAAAGCATCAATTCTTTGGCACTCAGCTTTCTTCACAATCCAACTCTCACATCCATACATGACTACTGGAAAAACCATACCCTTGACTAGACTGACCCTTGTTGGCAAACTAATGTCTCTGTTTTTGAATATGCTATCTAGGTTGGTCATAACTTTCCTTCCAAGGAGTAAGCGTCTTTTAATTTCATTGCTGCAATCACCATCTACAGTGATTTTGGAGCCCAAAAAAATAAAATCTGACACTGTTTCCACTGTTTCTCCATCTATTTGCCATGAAGTGATAGGACCAGATGCCAAGATCTTAGTTTTCTGAATGTTGCTCAGCCATAAAAAAGGAACATATTTGAGTCCGTTCTAATGAGGTGGATGAACCTAAAACCTATTATATAGAGTGAAGTAAGTCAGAAAGAGAAAGATAAGTATCATATTCTAACACATATATATGGAATCTAGAAAAATGGTAATGAAAAATGTATTTATAGGGAAGAAATGGAGAAACAGACATAGAGAATAGACTTAAGGACATGGGGAAAGGGGAGGAGAGGGTGAGATCTATGAAACGGGTAACATGGAAAGTTATATTACCATATGTAAAATAGATAGCCAACGGGGGTGTGCTGTATGGCTCGGGAAACTCAAACAGGGGCTCTGCATAAACCTAGAGGGGTGGCATGAGGAAGGAGATGGGAGGGAGGTTCAAAAGGGAGGGGATGTATGTAGATAGCATATTGAAAAGCAGAGATATTACTTTGCCAACAAAGGTCCGTCTAGTCAAGGCTATGGTTTTTCCTGTGGTCATGTATGGATGTGAGCTGAGTGCCAAATAATTGATGCTTTTAAACTGTGGTGTTGGAGAAGACTCTTGAGAGTCCCTTGGACTGCAAGGAGATCCAACTAGTCCATTCTGAAAGAAATCAGCCCTGGGATTTCTTTGGAAGGAATGATGCTAAAGCTGAAACTCCAGTACTTTGGCCACCTCATGCAAAGAATTGACTCACTGAAAAAGACTGTGATGCTGGGAGGGATTGGGGGCAGGAGGAGACGGGGATGACAGACGATGAGATGGCTGGATAGCATCACCGACTTGATGGACATGGGTTTGAGTGAACTCTGGGAGTTGGTGATGGACAAGGAGTCCTGGCATGCTGTGATTCATGGGGTCACAAAGAGTCAGAAATGACTGAGTGACTGAACTGAACTGAACTGATATGTATACCTATGGCTGATTCACATTGAGGTTTGTTAGAAAACTACAAAATTCTGTAATGTAATTTCCTTCAATAAAAAATAAATTTTAAAAAAGTCAAATGACATGCTGCCCACAAAAGACTTGTATTAGCTTTAAGGACTCACATAGATAAAAATGAAGTGGTGGAAAAAGATATTTCAGGGAATTTTAAGCTAAAATAAAGCAGGAGAAGTATATACATAAATCATACAAAGTAGACTTATAGATAAAAATGGTCAAAAAATAAATAAAAATGGTCACAAGACACAAAGAAAGTCATTATATAATGATAAAGAGTAAATTCATCAAGTATATAAAACAATCATAAGTATTTATGTACTCAACATCAGACCACCTAATTTAGAAATAAAATACCACAAAACTAAAAGAAAAAATAAACAGCAATGCAGTAACAATTGAGGACTTTAAAATTTTATGCTCAACAATGAATAAATTATCCATACAGAGAAAAAAGGAAACTATAGATCTAAACAACAGCATAGAACAAATGAACTTAATAGACATATATTGCTGTTGCAACAGCAGTAGAAAAAACATTCTTCTCAAGTGTATGTGAACTGTTTCCTAGACTATATTGCATGTTAGGCCACAAAATAAGTGTCAACAAATCCAAGAAGATAGAAATTATATCAGATATCTTTTCTGAACACAAAGTTATGAAACTAGATATCAAAAAGAGTGGAAGCAACCTAGATGTCCATCAGCAGATGAATGGATAAGAAAGCTGTGGTACATATACATAATGGAGTATTACTCAGCCATTAAAAAGAATACATTTGAATCAGTTCTAATGAGATGGATGAAACTGGAGCCGATTATACAGAGTGAAGTAAGCCAGAAAGAAAAACACCAATACAGTATACCAACGCATATATATGGAATTTGGAAAGATGGTAATGATAACCCTGTATGTGAGACAACAAAAGAGACACAGATGTAAAGAACAGACTTTTGGACTCTGTGGGAGAGGGAGAGGTGGGATGATTTGGGAGAATGGCATTGAAACATGTATAATATCATGTAAGAAATGAATCACCAGTCTATGTTCGATGCAGGATACAGGATGCTTGGGGCTGGTGCACTGGGATGACCCAGAGAGATGGTATGGGAAGGGAGGTGGGAGGGGGGTTCAGGATTGGGAACACGTGTACACCCGTGGTGGATTCATGTTGATGTATGGCAAAACCAATAGAGTATTGTAAAGTAAAAGAAAGTTTAAAAAAAAAAAAAAACACTGAATAGGATACAGTAGTGAAAAGCTGAATTGCTTTCCCTATGAGCACATAAAAGGATGTCTGCTCTTGTCATTTATATTCAACATTGTTCTTGCCATTTTATTGTGCAATAAGGCACACACAAAAATTAAATTAAAATGTTATTGAACTAAAAAGAAAAAGAGTAAGAAAGAGGAAAATTTCACAAATACCTTGAAATTTAAAAACACATTCCTAAACAATTATAAAATTAACTAAATAAGAAGGTCACTAGACTGAGATGGTCAGAAGTAAACTTATGATTCTATAGTAATCCATGACAAAGGAGGCAAGAATCTACAACAGGGAAAAGACAACCTCATTAATAAAAAAACATTGGGAAAAGCGGACAGCTACATGAAAAAGAATCAAACTGGAGTACTTTCTCACATGGTATGCAAACGTAAACTCAAAAGGATTTAAAGACTTAAGAGTAAGACTAGAAACCATAAAACTCTGAGAAGAAAACACAAGCAGTACATTCTTGGCCATTGGTCTTATTGATATTTTACTGGATCTGTCACCTCAGGCAAGAGAAACAGAAGCAAAAATAAACAAATTGGATTATATCAAACTAAAATCTCTTGCACAGTGAAGGAAACTACAAAATGCAAAAGCCACCTATCAAATAGAAGAAGATATTTGCAAATTATATGTCTGATAAAAGGTTCATATCCAAAATATATAAAGAATTCATACAACAGCATCAAGAAAAACCAAACCCAATTAAAAAGTAGGCAGAGGATTTGAATAGGCAGTTTTCCAAAGAAGACTTAGAGGTGACCAAAAGGCATATGAAAAAAGGCACAACATCAATCGTTAGCAGTTCAGTTCAGTTGAGTCATTCAGTCGTGTCCGACACTTTGCAAACCCATGAACTGCAGCACGCCAGGCCTCCCTGTCCATCACCAACTCCTGGAGCTTGCTCAAACTCATGTCCATCGAGTCAGTGATCCCTTCCAACCATCTCATCCTAAGTCATCCCCTTCTCCTCCTGCCTTCACACTTTCCCAGCATCAGGGTCTTTTCCAATGAGTCAGTTCTTCACATCAGATGGCCAAAGTATTGCAGTTTAACTTCATCATCAGTCCATCCAATGAATATTCAGGACTGATTTCCTTTAGGATTGACTGGTTTGATCTCCTTGCAGTCCAAGGGACTCTCAAAAGCCTTCTGCAACACCACAGTTCAAAAGCATCAATTCTTCGGTGCTCAGCTTTCTTTATTGGGGATGATCTTGATCACTGCCTCCTGTACAATGTCACGAATGTCCATCCATAGTTCTTCAGGCACTCTGTCTATCAGATCTAGTCCCTTGAATCTCTTTGCCATTTCCACTGTATAATTGTAAGGGATTTTATTTAGGTCATACCTGAATGGTCTAGTGGTTTTCCCTACTTTCTTCAATTTATGTCTGAATTTTCCAATAAGGAATTTATGATCTGAGTCACAGTTAGCTCCTGGTCTTGTTTTTGCTAACTGTATGGAACTTTTCCATCTTCGACTGCAAAGAATATAATGTAATCAATCTGATTTCTGTATTGACTATCTGGTGATGTCCATGTGTAGAATTGTCTCTTGTTAGAAGAAGGTGCTTGCTATAACCAATGTGTTCTCTTGGCAAAATGATGTCAGCCTTTGCTCTGCTTCATTTTGTAGTCCAAGGCCAAACTTGCCTGTTAAACCAGGTATCTCTTGACTTCCTACTTTTGCATTTCACTCCCCTATGATAAAAAGGACATTTTTTTTTCTTTTTTTGTGTTAGTTCTAAAAGTTCTTGTAGGTCTTCATAGAACCATTCAACTTCAGCTTCTTCAGCATTACTGGCTGGGGCACAGACTTGGATTACTGTAATATCAAATGGTTTGCCTTGGAAATTAACAGAGATCATTCTGTCATTTTTGAGACTGCACCCAAGTACTGCATTTTGGGCTCTTTTGTTGACTATGAGGGCTAGCCCATTTCTTCTAAGAGATTCTTGCCCACAGTATAGATATAATGGTCATCTAAATTAAATTCACCCATTCTAGTCCATGTTAGTTCACTGATTCTTAAACTGTCAATGTTCACTCTTGCCATCTCCTGTTTGACCACTTCCAATTTACCTTGATTCATGGACCTAACGTTCCAGGTTCCTATGCAATATTTGTCTTTACAGCATTGGATACTACCTTCACCAATCACCTCCACAACTGGGCATTGTTTATGCTTTGGCTCCATCTCTTCATTCTTTCTGGAGTTATTTCTCCACTCTTCTCCAGTAGCATATTGCACACCTACCAACCTGGGGAGTTTTTCTTTCAGTGTCATATCTTTTTGCCTTTTCATACTATTCATGGGGTTCTCAAGGCAAGAATGCTGAAGTGGTTTGCCATTCCCTTCTCCAGTGGACCACGTTTTGTCAGAACTCTTCGCAATGACCCATCCATCTTGGGTGGCCCTACACAGCATGGCTCATAGTTTCATTGAGTTAGACAAGGCTGGTGGCTCAGTGGTAAGGGACCCACCTGCCAATGCAGGAGACATGGGTTTGATCCCTGGGTCACGAAGATCCCCTGGAGAAGGAAATGGCAACCTACTACAGTATTCTTGCCTGGGAAATCCCATGAACCAAGGAGCCTATTGGGCCATAATCCATGGGATCACTAAAGAATTGGACACCCCTTGACAACTAAACAACAACAATAACTAGCAATGTTGAGCATCTTTTCATGTACCTGTTGGCCATTGAATCTCTTCTTTGATGAAATGTTTCTTAGGTCTTTGCCCATTTTTTGAATAAGTTGTTTGATATTGAACTGTATGAGCTGTTTGCATACTTTAGAAATTAATTCTTTGTTTGTCACATGATTTGCAAAGTTTTTCTCCCACTCTTTTTGTTTTGTTTATGGTTTCCTGTGTTGTGCAAAAACTTATAAGTTTGATTAAGACCTATTTGCTTATGTTTGCTTTTATTTCTTTTGTCTTGAGTGATTGACCTTAGAAAGCATTGGTACAATTTATATCAGAAAATGTTTTGCCTATATTCACCTTTAAAAATGTTATGATGTCATGTCTTACGTTTAAGTCTCTAAGCCATTTTCAGTTTATTTCTGTGTATGGTGTGAGGGAGTGTTCTAATTCCACTGATTTGCATACAGCTGTCCAGCTTTCCCAACACCACTTGCTAAAAAGACTGTGTTTTATCCATTGTACATTCTTGCCTCCTTTGTTGAAGATTAATTGACCATAGGTGTGCTTGAGGACACTCTGTTTGTTTTGCTGCATTGGGTCTTAGTTGCAGTACATGAGTCTTTGTTGTGTCATGTGGTATCTTTCATTGCAGCATATAGACTCTCTAGTTGTGGCACCTGGGCTCCAGAGCATGTGGGCTCAGTAGTGGCAGTGTGATCTTAGTTGCTATGTGAGATCTTAGTTCCCTGACCAGGGATCAAACCCACATTCCCTGCATTGCTCGGCAGATTATTAACCACTGGACCACCAGGGATGTCCTGAGGAAATCCTTATAAACTGAAGCAAGTGTCTAAAAATCTGATCTTCATCAAAAATACTGAGTCAGCATCTACTTGTACTAAAAAAAAGAAAAAAAAAAACCTGGGCATGGAGTTTTGTCAGTGTCCTTCAGCTCAGCTCACAGCCCCAACCTGAGAGCAAGATTCAAACAGATGTAGAGAATATCTTGCTGATGTCTCTGGATGTCACATTATTCACCACTGGAGAGAAAGACCTCATTTCATGCAAGCTGGGGATTTGGGCTGTCCCCTGAGAAAGACAATCCCTTTGATTCAGTTGGTAGAGAAGAGACAGATGTTCTGTCTAGGTGGGAGCATGGGCTGAAGGAAAATCTACCTCACTGCAGTCAGGACACCTTACGTTGTGAAAACCAAGTGCCGTCATGCATTTGATTCCTCCTTTCTCACAGCAACACTGTGGTGGAGGCCAGTGAGCTGTTTACCAAACCCCTTCCTTTCCCTTCCGGGCACAAATAAGAAATACATTTCCCAGAAGGTTTTGTAGCTTATGCTGTGTGACGTGGAATGTGAATGGAGGTGATGTGTGCTCTTCTCCACTGTCTGGAGCCAGATGTCAATGCCAAGGGCATCCCAGGAGCTGAGTCCAGCCTGGGTCAGTGGATAATGACACAGAGTGCCATCCACCCCCACCCTCCATGAATTGACTGAACTTTGTGTTAGCAAAGAACACAGTGCTAAGGTGTTTAGCCAAGCCACCCAGAAGCTGAGGTTTACCTATTGTAACAGCAGACTTTATCTTAACTGATAAAAACTGAGTGACACCCAGGATCACATTCAGCCATTAGCCAAGAAAGAAAGTGAAGTCACTCAGTCCTGTCTGACTCTTTGTGACCCCATGGACTGTAGCCCACCAGGCTCCTCCTTCCATGGGATTCTCCAGGCAAGAGTACTGGAGTGGGTTGCCATTTCCTTCTCCAGGGGATCTTCCCAACCCAGGGACTGAACCCAAGTCTCCAGCATTCCAGGCAGACACTTTAACCTCTGAGCCACCAGGCAAGCCCTAAGCCAAAGAAAACTCAAATCACAGTAGCTTAAACATAAAGGGGTACTTATCTCTAACAATAAATCCCAAAGGGGAAAGTCTTAGGCAGGCACATGCCCCCACTTCTGGCTACAAAGAGCTATTCCTCTGGCCACATCTTTGTCTACTAACAAGAGGGAAGCAGAGAAAGAATATCCCCAGGTCATAAAAGCAAAAGCTTTACTGGAAACTATCAGCTTGTAACTCATCAGCAAGACTGCATTGCTTGGCAGTAGGAGTTGCACAAGAGGCAGAGAAGCGAAGGTTTTATTCAGGCATATTAACAAAACCAAGATTCTGTTACAAAGGAAGAAGGGCAACAGATACTAGAAAGACAAATAGCTACGTCTGCCACCTTAGACAACATAAAGAAGAATCACTCTTGAAGAGCAGCCCAGGCCTGGTGTTGACACTCTGTGTCATGGTTGCCATTTGTAAGGACCAAGCATCTGCCAGATCTGCGGGAGCCTGGCCTGAAAGGGCATGCATGTGGGTTTTATGAATGCATGAAACATATCACAATTTCATTCCATCCTCAAGCTTCCATCTACAGGTGCTGCATGCCCACCACAGAGCATGAAAACAAAGTTTGTGGTCACCTCTATACATTCAAAATACCTCAATAATTACCAGGGTACCAAGCAGTTGGCCATACCTCTTGGGGGCCCTCTTTCCCTGTGAGTTGTCTAAGAGGCCCCACAGGCCATGAACAACTCAGCTGGTACCACAAATTCTAAAGCTTTCTGGACCACATTTATGTTCAGATTGCCTAACTGGTTTCCAAGTATTAATCAAACAAGTCAACACCAAGAGCAAGGCTGAGAGCAAGGCAGCCATCAAGGAGTCCCTGTGGGAAGAATTGTGGGCATGCAGGGGCACTACCCCAGTGGACACAAGGGCTATGACACCTCTTCACTTGATACCAGGTAGAGAGGTTATGAAGAAAACCACTCAGAGGTCACGCAGAGACCTCCAGGAGTGTGCAATTTGCAGGAACATCTCTGACTCAGCCAAGAGAAGAAAAACACAAAGGGTAAGTTCAGGACATCTAAGACACAAAACACAAAGATGAGTGCAGCATCAGGAGAGGGCCAAACTTCTTCCAAAAGTGGGGAAAGGTCACAGGCCTCCCCAACATCACAGAAAGGAACAAATCTATAACCCTCTCAAAAGGAAGCACACCTAAAAAGTCACCAGGTAGAGGGAGATGGAAAATCCTCTAATGAGGAGTGGTCCAAGGACCCCATTGAGAGATGGAAAGAAGATCTCATGAAGCCTCCAAGGTACCCATGAGACAAAGTCAGAAACTATGCATGACTGATGTCCAGTGCTAGGTGACAACCACACCAGCCAGGTGAGACATCCTTGCCTCTTCTGTCTCATACCAGCCCTGCAGGACCAGAAGTAAAAGCTATCAGGCAAGGTGAAGTAAAGCAAGATAATAGTGAAGATGGCCTCCTAGGCTCTGTCCCCATGTCAGGCTTTCAAACCTGGTTGAATTTCCAGGGTAGGGGGAAAGAAGGGAGGAAAGAAGACTCAAATTGGATGTATTAGGAGTTTACTATTACAGAGGAACTAAGAGATATTTTGAAGCCTATCCAAAATACTCAGAAAGAGTATTGAAGGGGGCAGTGAGAAAATGAATAAAGGTGGTGTCTGCTTTGATTTTATGAAGTATGCTAAGACAATGAAATAGCTAAACCTAATTTACTTATAAATATCTTTCCAGAATCAAAGTAAGGTTATTAGGTTAAAAAAAATTCTCAGAGCAAAAAATAAAACCAATAGAATTATATAAAGCCTTCTTCATTTATGGGCTTCCCTGGTGGCTCAGAGGTTTAAGCGTCTGCCTCCAATGGAGGAGATCCGGGTTCAATCTCTGGGTCAGGAAGATCCCCTGGAGAAGGAAAAGGCAACCCACTCCAGTATTCTTGCCTGGAGAATGCCATGGACAGAGGAGCCTGGTGGGCTGCAGTCCACAGGGTCAAAAAGAGTCGGACACGACTGAGTGATTTTACTTCTTCATTTATATTCCAAAATTCATTCTTTAATTTTAAATGTTTCAGTTCCACAGAGTTCAAAAGCTTGAAGAAACTCCACTAAAAGGAGAGTTTTTCCAAAATATCTCTACTGGGAAAATTCCAGTGAGGTGTGATGCTCATACCTCATCCTTTACAACAGAACAGAGGAATTCCCAAGAAAGATGTCTCTTATTATTTCAGTTCATTCTTGAGGTATGTGCCACCTCCAAGTATGTGAAGTGAGAATTCAGGCTTCTTTTATACTAAAAGGGGAGGGGGTGTGGTTGGTTGTTTCAGCTTCTTGGTGTCAGAATCCCTTGTTCTTGCTGCTTTCCACGTGGGTGAGGTCAGGAATGCTCCTGTGAACCTCCAACAAGACAAATGTTATTCTCTGTTCTGCAACTTTTTATCCCTATATGAATGGAAAAGTCTTACACCTTTAAAGGCCAGAGCCTTAAGAATGAGATATCCTGGATATATCAGGCTATAGACAACATTCTTCAGTTCAGTTCAGTTCAGTCACTCTGGTGTCTGATTCTGCAACCCCATGAATCACAGCACACCAGGCCTTCCTGTCCCATCACCAACTCCCAGAGTTCACTCAGACTCACGTCCATCGAGTCAGTAATGCCATCCAGCCATTTCATCCTCTGCTGTCCCCTTCTCCTCCTGCCCCCAATCCCTCCCAGCATCAGAGTCTTCCAATGAGTCAACTCTTCGCATGAGGTGGCCAAAGTACTGGAGTTTCAGCTTTAGTATCATTCCTTCCAAAGATATCCCAGGGCTGATCTCCTTCAGAATGGACTGGTTGGATCTCCTTGCAGTTCAAGGGACTCTCAAGAGTCTTCTCCAACACCACAGTTCAAAAGCATCAATTCTTTGGCACTCAGCTTTCTTCACAGTCCAACTCTCATATCCATACATGACCACAGGAAAAACCATAGCCTTGACTAGATGGACCTTAGCTGGCAAAGTAATGTCTCTGCTTTTGAATATGCTATCTAGGTTGGTCATAACTTTTCTTCCAAGGAGTAAGCGTCTTTTGATTTCATGGCTGCAATCACCATCTGTAGTGATTTTGGAGCCCAGAAAAATAAAGTCTGACACTATTTCCACTGTTTCCCCATCTATTTCCTATGAAGTGATGGGACCGGATGCCATGATCTTCGTTTTCTGAATGTTGAGCTTTAAGCCAACTTTCTACTCTCCACTTTCACTTTCATCAAGAGGCTTTTTAGTTCTTCTTCACTTTCTGCCATAAGGGTGGTGTCATCTGCATATCTGAGGTTATTGATATTTCTCCCGGCAATCTTGATTCCAGCTTGTGCTTCTTCCAGCCCAGCGTTTCTCATGATGTACTCTGCAGATAAGTTAAATAAGCAGGGTGACAATATACAGCCTTGACATACTCCTTTTCCTATTTGGAACCAGTCTGTTGTTCCATGTCCAGTTCTAACTGTTGCTTCCTGACCTGCGTACAGATTTCTCAAGAGGCAGGTCAGGTGGTCTGGTATTCCCATCTCTCTCAGAATTTTCCACAGTGTATTGTGATCCACACAGTCAAAGGCTTTGGCATAGTCAATACACAACATTCCTAATTTGTAACAAAAACAATAGTGTACAAATGTTAGAGTAAAAGAAACATGCTGTACGGAATCAGATTTGTTTTTCCCTATTACATGGGCTACCCAAGTGGCACTAGAGATAAAGAATCAACTTGCCAATGGAGGAGACAAGAGACACAAGTTCGATCCCTGGGTCATGATGGTCCCCTGGAGCAGGAAATGGCACCCCATTCCAGTTTTCCCTGATAGCTCAGCTGGTAAAGAATCTGCCTGCAATGTGGGAGACCTGGGTTCGATCCCTGGGTTGGGAAGATCCCTGGGAGAAGGGAAAGGCTACCCACTCCAGTATTCTGGCCTGGAGAGTTCCATGGACTATGTCGTCCATGAGGTTGCCAAGAGTCAGACATGACTGAGCAACTTTCACTTTCCAGTATTCTTGCCTAAAAAATTTCATGGGCAGAGGAGCCTGGCGGGCTACAGTCCTTGGGGCTGCAAAGAATCAAACACAACTGAGCACATTACATGTATACTTGAGCACACACACATGTGCGCATACATGCTCACACACACACATCTCTCAGTTAATTCAAATATTACACTAAAATTATCAGAGTATTAAGTGCTGTCTATTTACCTAGCTGTTATGGTAAGCAGTTCCCCTCATCTCACCACATATTAAGTATTACCAGCTGTCTCCAAGCTGTCTCTTTTACCAAGTAAGTTTAATACCAACTGGAAAAGGGAAAGCTACACACATACCCAGAATTTCTTTAAGAATATTGTTACAATTATCTCACTTTGGGAAAAGAATATGAGACTCAAGAGAAAGCTGAAAATGTTAAGATTGGATTTATTGTTTTGTGGAAAGGGAGTAGCTAAAACCCCATACTGATGAGCAGAATCTTCCTTTTTTGGTTTGTGTTATTAAACTGTATTTCACTGCATAGATAAAGCCAATAAAATGAAAATTTGACTTCTTCTGTTGCTATTCTGGGAGCACTGGAGCTTAACCTTGTGTCTGACCACAGTGATGCACACAGGGCAGAAGGAAAGCCATGGCCTCAGACAAGCCGCAGACAGACGCCGCCTTGGTGCCTGACCAAGCGGCTGAGGCCCAGCCTGGCCGCCTTACCCAAGGGTGAAGGCACCAGCAGCTAGAGATTAGGGGGTAAGTGATTGGTGCCTCCTTTGTTCCCTGTGTGCCTAACAATTAGGTCTCTACTTTGAGGACCCAGATCGTAGAGTGCTTAATAAACTCAACCCACACACAGGAGTTTAGAAAGGGCTGTGTTCACACATGAACATGCAAATAACACCTGCACAGCACAGACACACCTAAAGCAACAATAAGAGCTCTCCTCCTGCTCTCCCCAAGGCCATGACTTGTAGTACACCACCCTTCAGGACAGAGGTCCCCAAAGCATCTAAAAGGAAAGCCATCCACTGTCTTCTGCCCCCACAAAGATGATCCTCCTCCTCCTCCTCCTAGAAAGAGATGTATCTCTGGAGCATCCATCCCATAGGATTCTACCCTTTGCATTCTTCTATGCTCAAGTCCCTGACATTTGCATATCTGTTTCCAAATTGCTTAATTACAGGACCTCTCTTATTTTCCCTTTCTTATTATCTTCCACACCCAGAGAAACTACAGTGAATGACTGATGAGTTAAAGGCTTTTTGCCTCCAAACCTCACTTTGTTCCCAAGAAATCTTATTTCTCCTCTCACAACCAGCACCCCACCCCTAGACCTTGATAATTTCTGTAGTTTACTGCCATGTTTTGCACTGCCATTTATACAGATTTCCCTAGAATTTGAAAAAGAATTCATTTTTCCACTGATGGACCCAAGAAAAAAAAAATTATCCATTCTGGAAAAAAGTGCCAAATCCACACTTGAAGGCAGCCACCAACTGGCCAGTTCCTTCTCAGCAAATTGGCATCTGCCACCCAGGGAGGGTAACATTGTAATAGGGAAAAACAAATCTGACTCCACATTAGATCTTTTTTTTTACTTTAAACTTTATGCTCTGTTGCCTGTGCTTAGTCATACTGGCTCTGCACTGTTTGTAAAAGAATGTTGCCTCTAGCCTGAAATATACAGGCTAGCCTAATCTCAAGAATCTGAACCTAAAGAGTCCATTCATATGAGACTTTTAAAAGTTACAGAACAGAGAATAACATTTGTCTTATTGGAGGTTTATAGGAACATTGTGACTGATGTACTGTAGACAGCTGAAAAAACAAAGGATTCCTACGCAGAGAAGTTTGCAATAACTTAACCACACTCCTCACTCATCTTGCCTTTAAAATGCTTTACCCTTCAAGAAGTTCAGGCCTGTTGGGCACAAGCCAGCTTTCTTCTTACATGGGCTTTCTATAAACCTTTGTTTTCTCCAAACTGTAATGTTTCAGCTTCCTTGGCCTCATTGTGTGTCAGGCACGTGAATTTGCATTCAATAACAAATTCAGTGACTGCTACTCTGCACAGTTCACCTTGGCCAAGAGTTGGCATCCTTCTGGCAGGCAAGAAAAATATAGCTTCCTTGCTGCACCCAAGCTGTTGCATCTTTCAATATAAACAATTTCCTCAGGGAACAGGATCCCCATTGAATGCTAAGGGATACCCAACTTTACAACTGAGTTTATAATTTAAGCTTTTTATCATGAGAGTTTTTAATCATAATTTGTTTTTTATCATGTTATCATGAAAATAACTTAAATAGAAAAGAACATAAAACATACATTTCAGTTCAGTTCAGCTCAGACTCTCAGTCATGTCCGACTCTTTGCGACCCCATGAATTGCAGCATGCCAGGCCTCCCTGTCCATCACCAACTTCCAGAGTTTACTCAAACTCATGTCCATTGTGTCGGTGATGCCATCCAGCCATCTCATCCTCTCTCATCCCCTTCTCCTCCTGCCCCCAATCCCTCCCAGCATCAGAGTCTTTTCCAGTGAGTCAACTCTTTGCATGAGGTGGCCAAAGTATTGGAGTTTCAGCTTTAGCATCAGTCCTTCCAATGAACACCCAGCACTGATCTCCTTTAGGATGGACTGGTTACATCTCCTTGCAGTCCAAGGGACTCTCAAGAATCCTCTCCAAAACCATAGTTAAAAGCATCAGTTCTTTGGCACTAAGCTTTCTTCAAGTCCAACTCTCACATCCATACATGACCATTGGAAAAACCATAGCCTTGGCTAGATGGACCTTTGTTGGCAAAGTAATGTCTCTGCTTTTGAATATGCTATCTAGGTTGGTCATAACTTTCCTTCC
This sequence comes from Oryx dammah, assembly GCF_014754425.2. NCBI lineage: Eukaryota > Metazoa > Chordata > Mammalia > Artiodactyla > Bovidae > Oryx > Oryx dammah. Next base: position 134,109,672 of record NW_024070211.1, read on the forward strand.
AAGGAGTAAGCATCTTTTAATTTCATGGCTTCACTCATCATCTGCAGTGATTTTGGAGCCCCCAAAAATAAAGTCTGACACTATTTCTACTGTTTCCCCATCTATTTCCCATGAAGTGATGGGACCAGATGCCATGATCTTCGTTTTCTGAATGTTGAGCTTTAAGCCAACTTTTTCACTCTCCTCTTTCACTTTCATCAAGAGGCTTTTGAGTTCCTCTTCACTTTCTGCCATAAGGGTGCTGTCACCTGTATATATCAAGTTATTGATATTTCTCCTGGCAAACTTGATTCCAGCTTGTGCTTCTTCCAGCCCAGCATTTCTCACGATGCACTCTGCATAAGCAGGGCAACAATATACAGCCTTGACGTACTACTTTTCCTATTTGGAACCAGTCTGTTGTTCCATGTCCAGTTCTACCTGTTCTTCCTGACCTGCATATAGGTTTCTCAAGAGGCAGGTCAGGTGGTCTGGTATTCCCATCTCTTTCAGAATTTTCCATAGTTTATTGTGATCCACACAGTCAAAGGCTTTGGCATAGTCAATAAAGCAGAAGTAAATATTTTTCGGGAACTCTCTTGCTTTTTCCATGATCCAGCAGATGTTGGCAATTTGATCTCTGGTTCCTCTGCCTTTTCTAAAACCAACTTGAACATCTGGAAGTTCGCGGTTCACGTAATGCTGAAGCCTGGCTTGGAGAATTTTGAGCATGACTTTATTAGCGTGTGAGATGAGTGCAATTGTGTGGTAGGTTGAGCATTCTTTGGCATTGCCTTTCTTTGGGATTGGAATGAAAACTGACCTTTTCCAGTCCTGTGGCCACTGCTGAGTTTTCCAAATTTGCTGGCATATTGAGTGCAGCACTTTCACAGCATCATCTTTCAGGATTTGAAATAGCTCAACTGGAATTCCATCACCTCCACTAGCTTTGTTCATAGTGATGCTTTCTAAGGCCCACTTGACTTCACATTCCAGGATGTCTGGCTCTAGATGAATGATCACACCATCATGATTATTTTGGTCGTGAAGATTTTTTTTGTACAGTTCTTCTGTGTATTCTTGCCACCTCTTCTTAATATCTTCTGCTTCTGTTAGGTCCATACCAATTCTGTCCTTTATCGAGCCCATTTTGCATGAAATATTCCCTTGGTGTCTCTAATTTTCTTGAAGAGATCTCTAGTCTTTTCCATTCTGTTGTTTTCCTCTATTTCTTTGCATTGATCGCTGAAGAAGGCTTTCTTATTTCTCCTTGCTATTCTTTGGAACTCTGCATTCAGATGCTTATATCTTTCCTTTTCTCCTTTGCTTTTCGCTTCTCTTCTTTTCACAGCTATTTGTAAGGCCTCCCCAGACAGCCATTTTGTTTTTTTTGTATTTCTTTTCCATGGGGATGGTCTTGATCCCTGTCTCCTATACAATGTCACGAACCTCCATCCATAGTTCATCAGGCACTCTGTCTATCAGATCTAGTCCCTTAAATCTATTTCTCACTTCCACTGTATAATCATAAGGGATTTGATTTTGGTCATACCTGAATGGTCTAATGGTTTTCCCTACAGTCTTCAACTTAAGTCTGAATTTGGCAATAGGGGGTTCATGATCTGAGCCACAGTCAGCTCCCAGGCTTGTTTTTGCTCACTTTATAGAGCTTCTCCACGTTTGGCTGCAAAGAATATAATCAATCTGATTTCAGTGTTGACCATCTGGTGATGTTCGTGTGTAGAGTCTTCTCTTGTGTTATTGGAAGAGGGTATTTGCTATGACCAGTGCATTCTCTTGGCAAAACTCTATTAGCCTTTGTCCTGCTTCATTCCATATTCCAAGGCCAAATTTGCCTGTTGTTCCAGGTGTTTCTTGACTTCCTACTTTTGCATTCCAGTCCCTACATTACATTTTACAATTCACCAAATAGTAAAATGAATACCGAACCACAGCCAGCTAAAAACAAAGGACACTATAGCCATTCAAAAGCCCACAAGTCTTTTCCTGATCCTTGCCCCACATCAAAGGTACTCTTATGAATTTTATGATTGTCAGTTCCTTGCTTGTATTTTGTTTTTCCACTAAAAACTAAATATGAATGGGATATGAATCTCTAAACTATTTATCATATTTCATAACACCTAAAACTCTGTTGCTTATGAAATGTGTCATTATTTATGCTCCTCTGTCCGTGGAATTTTCAGAATAGAATACTGGAGTGGGTTGCCATTTCCTCCTCCAGGGGGTCAAACCTGTGTCTCCAGTGTCAACTGACACCTTCTCGACTAGAATTTTTCTTTTATACTTATTGAAAAAATACATGGCTTATATGAACATAGATTTTATCACATATTATCTTGGTGCTTACATTGAAAAGAAAAATTAAGCAAAATATATTGGCTAAGGTTGTCTTAAAACGTTTTTTATATTCAGATTCCACACCAATGTTGTCCACCTTTGTCTTACTCATGATACATCATCCTCTGTGCAAAAAGTGTGCTGGAAATTGGTAATTTCCTGTAATGGTGCTTCTTCACTGTCTCCTGGCTCTCTCGCAAATCACTGGCATTCATTCAACAAGCTTGAACGTCAGTCTGTTCATCGTGACCTTTACAGTAATTACCATAATAGTCACGAATATTTGACTTCTTTAGCCAATAGGTGGCATCATCTTCAAACTTGTAACTTCATCACAATTAAAATAAATAAATTTTTTTAAAAAAGAAAACAGTTCTCAAACGCTTAAATAGATTTAATACTACTAATGAAATCAATCAATACAACACCAGAAAGGGGAAAAATGGGAGAAGAAGTAAAAAAAAAATCCAGAAGAAAGTACAGAAGGAGTTAAAATATAAAAATAATAAACGTTTTTCTTTAAAAAAAAAAAACTCACATAGAGATGCTGTTTGTACCTTTGCTTGATATCTGATTGAGGCCCTTTGCACAGCTGGCCATTTTGGCAGTTTAGGCTACTTAAAAAAAATTTAAGTTCACTTTCTTTCATGAGGTATTAACTTGGGTTATTTTCATTTATGCCATAATTTATGGGTCAGGAATTCAGACAGGGCTCAGCTGGGCTGTTCTGAGTAAGCTGTTCTGCTTACTTAGCAATGCTCAGCTGATAAACAGGTTTGTCTTGGAGGTACAAGACCAGTTCACTACAGTGGGCTACCTTGGAGGGGATGGCTGGAAGACCAGGCTCACCTGAGACTGTTGATCACAGTGTCTACATGCGGTCTCTTCAGCAAGTCATCCTCAGGCTAGTTGGCCTTCTTACATGGTAGCTCAGGGCTCCCAAACAGAACGTTACAGGAACAAGAAGATCAAGAGATATCAGATGAAATTTTTATCTTGATTATTGCTAGAGGCTCTGCTATTATTTTTTTCAAATTTTCTAAATAACTTTCTGCTCCCTGCAGTTATTTCCAAGCATGTCCTTAATTTATTAAATAGAGTAAGCAGAGTTGTTTTATATATTTGTCTGATGATTTCAATACCTGAGTCTGAGTCCATTGTTAATTTCTCAGAGTGATGGGATGATGCTCCTAATTTTCATTCATGGTATTGTATTTCATGTGTATCCTATTATCTTTGACTACAAGTACGCATTATAGTTGAAAAATTGCTTCAGGACTAATTTTTGAAGTCCTGGATGAAAGTATCTTCCTCCAAAGAAAACTGAAAATACCTCCTAAAATACTATTTCATGCCCCACAATATCTGCATAACCCATAATATTTTATGTCCTTCTGCTCGGCTTTGCCTGGTGTTTGGTTCTCTTGTGAGGACAGCAGGAGCCCGCTTCTTCACCTCGCATGCTTTGTGGTCAACAGGTAGAGTCTGCCAGTTCCTCACTTCCCATGCAGATCTCAGATCTCCAACTATTTTCTAAATCCCTCTTAACAAAAACAAAGAAAAAGCTTGTTCCATTTGGATTAACAGCATTCAGTTAAATAATGCCCTAAATCTCAAGTGTTTTATCCCCTAGCTATATTGTATGAGATTTTCCCACCCAACCCACAATTTTCCTTTCCATCAGAGACAGGAGGGACAGGGCAGAACATAGCTGCTAGATACATGAAGAAGAGCACCACTGTTAGGATGCACTGAAAACCAGCTGGAAATCCAGGTGACTTTGAGGATGGCCTGGTCATTGATCTTTAGCTCATTATATCTTCATAATAATGCTACAAATCACTCCCCTTTACTCCATGACAATTCACAGGAAGATCATAAAAAGCCAAAAAGTGGGCAATGACCCAGTTCCTCTGAACCCCAACTCTTCCCCAAATAGCAAGAATATTCCTCTAATTCATTAGCATATGAAATAACTCAGCCGGTAAAAACCAACAACCCCAGGCTCTGGGGCCACTCTCACTTTCTGAGAAGGCTCTGGGGCCACTCTCACTTTCTGAGAAGGACCACATTTGGTCTATGCATCTCTCTAAATAAACCTGCTGTCATTTTGCTTTGGCTCACTCTTGAATTCTCTCCTGCAGGAAGACAAGGAGCCTCACTTGGCAATTCTCCCTAGTGGGGCAAGCCCTGGGATCCAACATTTCCCTCTCCTGCAACACATCCAACTTCTATTTTCAACCAGAGTGACGTAAACATTTATCTACATAACCACCTTAAATTCAGTGTGACCAAAAATGAGTCCTACAAACCTGCACCCTCATCCAATATTTCCATAAATGGTGAAAGTCACAACTATTCACCCCACTGCCCAGTCCAAAAGTCTAGCCCACTTTCCTAGAGGCTTCTGTTAAGGGAAACCACCCACTCTGGCCAAGCACCACAGTAGCAATTTGCATGAGTTATTTTACTACAGGAGATACTGGTAAAGAACAAAGAACTAACAAGCCACCACCAACCAGAAGAATTCAGGAAAGGTCTAAAGGAAAGAGGAGATGCCAGTCCATATGGCCTTCTAGAATCCATCTTGGATTGTCCTTCACTGAAATCCATCTTGACTGAACACTGCCTGTACCACTGAGTCAGAGTAGTTGACCAGAGACAACCCAGAAACTAATCCTATCACCATAAGACCTGAAGCTGCAAGCCACATGGCAGAGCAGCTACCCTGCTCTCTGCCCAGGCACCCCTTCCCAGTGAAGTTTCTAACTTTGTCAGCATGTGTGTCTCCTCCGACAATTCATTTCCAATGTCACTCTTGGGTCCTGGAAGGAGTCTCCCTTCCTGTTACATTTCCTTCCGTCTCCTTGACCTTCTAGTCAGCACCAAGTACTTTCTTTATATTTATTCCATTTATCCCTGTTCCTGTCCTCACTGCCCAGCCTAAACACAGCCTGCCCCACCCTGCAGGCTTCAATGGCCTCAGTGCCTCCATATCCCACACCCCACCCCCAGCCTCCACAGAGCCAGACTGAATTATAGAAATGAGGTGATGAACTTTTAATGACTTCAGCAAGTCAGCAATTAGTCTCCCTTGTGATATTTTTGCTCCCATTAATGTTAGAAAACATTTTCTTGTTTTCATTTGCCTCCTAGCATGACACACCCAAACACATATTCACTATGAGTACAGATATTCCCATTAAGACCAGTGGCTAATTTAACAGCTCATCTAACAGCTGTGAGTTCCAGGGCTTGGGATGGTTTTATGTTTGGGAGAACATCAGCCTCTAAAGTCCTCTGAGGACTATTACATATGACACTTGCATTTTCCTGTGTGTCTCTCACATAGGCTCCATTGGTGAACAGTATAAGTCAACATTAGGAATAAGAATGTGCGATGAATCAAAACAAGACTGAGAGTTTTCCTCTGCAGCTGTGAGGTGGTCATGTTCACCCATCTGCTCAGGATCTAGCAACAGTGTGGCTGGGTTCCAGAGTTCACCCCTGCCTAGCATCACATAGGATTAGACAATAAGGCCTGCAGCCCATTGACAAGTGTCATAGGAATGTGGAAAACTGCAGTAAGGCCTAGATTCACATGAGGAAGTCAATGCCCCAGAGTCACAACCGTGCACTTTTCAAGCAGAAGCACTGCTGGTGTGACTCCTGAACAACTCAGCATCCAGAGTACACGCAGGTGAGACAGGAGGGGAAGGGACAGGGAACAACCTTTAAAAGAATGGCATAGCCATTGTGGATACAACATAAACTGGTTAGAACTCACCAGGTCCAAGATGGCAGAAGGTTTAACTTCCAATGGACCTTGAGCCTCCCTTATATGATCTTCGTAATACATCAGCTAAATAACACACCCACATGTGCCATGAACAGTTCTGAGGCTGACCATAAAAGGCCAAAAAGTGAACCATGGCCCAAATACTAGAAATCCCCACCCTTCCCCAAAATAGTTGGAATAATCCTCTCACTCATTAACCTATAGAATTAGCCAGCCTACAAAAACTAACCAGCCCCCAGGATTTCTCTGGTGGCACAGTGGATAAGAATCCATCTGCCAATGTAGGGAACACAGGTTTGATCCCTAGTCTGGGAAGAATTCACATGCCTTAGAGCAATCGGGCCCACATGCCGCAGCTGCTAACCCTGCACTCTAGAGCCCAAGAGAGGCAACTACTGACGCCCACGCACCTGGAGACACTGCTCCACAAGAGAAGCCACTGCAGTGAGAGACCCGTGCGCCACAACGAAGCCCACGGCAACTAGAGAAAGCCCAAGCCAAGCAGCAAAGACCCAGGGCAGCCAGAATAAAAAGAGAGAAAATGCTTTGAAAAGACTAACCTCCCCCACACGCCAGGGCTGCTCTCTTTGCCTATGGAATGTCTATCTCTGATTTCATTTCACTCTGGTTCACTCTTGAATTCTTTCCTGTGTGAAGCCAAGGACCCTCACTTGGCAGCCCATCCCAGGGACTCACTAGGGTTAAGACATGACCATCCTCTTGTGCCCCATTTTCTAGCAATATCTTTATAGAGGAAGAGGATGAATGCAGTCTTCTCTCCTTCCTCACTTTTCCTTTGGTTATAAAAATGTAGCCTACTTAGTTCTCAGGGCAGAGCCACCTTGCCTGCTTACATCCTTCACAAGCATCCTGTATTAATAAATCTACTTCTTGCCTAACACTGCCTCTCTCTGAATTCCTTCTGTGCTGAAACATAAACAACCTGAGCTTCATTAAGTCCTGAGATGAGTTGTGTGGTTTCAGCTGGAAGATTATGGTGTGAGGTGTGCAGATTCACAGGTAGACAAGCGGTTAATTTGGGTAAGCATAAATTTTGAGTAAGAATACCACCAACAGCCCCCTGTTCTTCTGCAGTAAAGATGGAACAGTTTATCAACGAGGAGCTCCTAACACAAGTGTGAAAACAGTACTTGCAAAGTTGGAAACCTTTATTTCTTTGGACCACATTAAGTAAGCATGAGTGATGCCTGCTGCACCACCTCTGTGAGTGGCTGAGCCTCTCAGAGAAGGCAGGGATCCTCAGCGTGGTGCAGTTGCTCCTCGTGGTGGGTCATTTCATTTGTAAAATAGGTTGGCTTGGGGATGAAACTGTTTTCCACTCAACAACTAATAACAAATATCCCAAATACTTGACATCAGTGTAACAATATTGTAAATTATCTAGGACGGCTTATGTTCTTGAGAGGCTAAAATTTTAGTAAAGCTCAAGTATCTTCTTTACAGGCACAGAAAGTGTTAACTATCTAACTAAGTTTTGGAAAATACATTTTATACACACACACAGCATTTTAACTGATAGGCAAGGGACATAAGTATTTCCTAATGGCCTTGCTTAATGACTCTAAATTACCTTGTGTCTCCTTCATTAAGAAGGTGCTTTAATTTTCCCTAGATTATGAGATGCTCTCTGAAAATTAGTTCAAACAACTCCAGTGAACATGGATTCATTTTTCAGCTTCCTATTAATCTTATTCCAAAAAGATGTAAATTCTCCATCTGAAACATTTCCAAATTCCTTTCAATGTGGTATTTTGATATTCATTTGAAATTATTTACCAGAGTGATCCAAAGAAAATAATTTGCTTTTGTTTGAGTATGGAGGTAAGTTGCAAGTGTCCCACAATTAAAATCCTTGAAGATGTTTAATTACCTCAAATAGACACTGAAGAGAAGTTGAATAGGGCCCTGGTGGGTGATCAATTTAAGAACAGCACTAATAACTGAGAAAGGAAAATAACATTTACCTGTATGCTTGTCTTTCAAAGATCTATCAAAAGATCATGTTTTATAGCCTTTTAAAGTAACTTTGCAATGGGAGCAAGAATGTCTAACACAGAAATCAATTGGTGTCCATCCCTGTTTAATGTATAATAACAGGGAGTCAGCAAGCACTGCCCAAACGAAGTGAATTATCCAGAAAAGAACTGTAGCAATGGCCAAGGAGAAGTTTCTACAAAAGGTCCCCACTAATGGATGGAGCCCAGAGTATAGCACACCCAAATGCTTTCTGGCCAACTGTGATTCCTCAATGCTTCACAATGTGAGGGTAAACAGAAACACAAGGCAGCAATTATAATACAACTGTGTCTCAATTACCACGTTGACTTGAGGGGTCTGTCACTCTGAAGCCTCTTAGGAATCATTTTTGCTTTCTGCCACCATGGAGTTCAGAACAGCAAGAGAATCAGACAGAAAAAAAAACGTTATCACTGCACAACCTGTCAGAATGATTGTGAGGACACTCCAGACAGAAGGCATCCCAAGATGTGGTTGAAATGACAGTGTGGCCCAGTCACCTTGCTGATTCTGGAAGAGACTCAAGGGTGCCACCATAACCAGTGTTCCATTTCAGCTGATCAGGCCCTACCTTCAGCCCTGCTCAAGGAAGCAATGTTGGACTGCCTGTTGCCTGGGGGTAGTTGTTTTGTGTACCTGAATGCACATTCCCACAAAGGTAGCCCATCGGTAAGTTATCAGCTACGCCCCAGCTAGATTGCTCATAAAGATCTCACACTCAAGGAATGAGTTTACTTACTAAAGTAATCAGAACAGTTCCTTCTGGAATTTGGTCTGAGAGGTCAGTTCAGAAGCAAGAGAACAAGAAGTTACTTTGAGAAGGCAAGAGAGGCTCTTCCTAAATGGTACTACAATTCCAGTTCATAGACATCCCTGCCATAATTCCCCCTGGAATTAGGTTCTTTGCCCACATATAAGCTCAGCCTTCACCAGGGCCACTCGAGCCACATTTCTAGGAGTGGGGAAATGTACTCTTGGCTTGGACTTTAGACAAGATGGACATTTCCTTGCCTCAGATCCCACTCCCATGGCACAGAGGGAGAGATAAAGAGCTTACCATTCCTACTTATTCTAAATCCTAATAGATAGACCCAGCATCCAGTGCACAAAGAATGGTAGGAAAGCAAACCCACCATGGCAATCAGGTGATTAGGTCTGAGCCCTAAGTGGCCAGGCCAGAGGCATGTGCAGAAGAAAACCAAGATCTAGCTCTGCTGCCCCAGAAGGAAGATGTTGGCATCCAGGACCTCCAGACCATGTATGGAATATGAGAAAACCTCAGGAGAATTCCAACATGCCACAAGTATTCCTTATGTTCTATATGCCCTGACTTGCCAGGGATGGTCCAAGTTTATGTCTGTCATTCCAGCATAATTTTATTCTCAGAATTGTTCCAAATAAGGTGGTTAATTATATGGTCTCCCTACTTAAAGCAGATTTACAGGTTCTTGGTAGGAGTAGGAAATGTAATAATTGCTTATTGCTGCCTAACAAATTATCCCAAAACTTGTCTACTTAAAACAACAAGCAAGGAATTCTGTGGCTTCCCAGTGGTTAGGACTCTGAATTCCATCCTTGGTCAGGGAACTAATCTTGCATGCAGTATAGTGCAGACAAAAGCAAACAAACAAAAAGGCGAATATGAACTCACAGTTTTTGCAGGTCAAGAATTCAGGTATGGCTTATCTGGGCATCTCAGACTCAAGATCTCTCTTGAGGTCACTGTTAAGCTATTGGTTTCATCTTGTAGTCTCATCTGAATGCTCAGCTGTGGTAATGGGGTAGGGATGGTGGGGCAACCCAGCTCCAAGGTCATTCACAAGATTGTTAGTGAGCTTCACGTCCTCTCAGACTACTGGACTGGAGCCTCAGTTCCTTCCTGTGGTCTCTCCACAGGGTTGCTCACAAGGAAGCTGGCTTTCCCACTGCAAGTGAGCTAAGACTGAGAAAGAGAAGGGCAGAGAGAAGAGAGAAGAGAGCCCATGACAGCCACAGTTTTCTTATAACCTTATCTTGGGAGTGACTTCCTAACATTCTGCCGTATTCTATTCTTTAGGAGTGTATCGCTAGGTCCAGCTGACACACAAGGGGAGGAGATTCCATGAGGGCCCAGCACCAGGAGGCAAGTTATGGAGGCCAGGTAAGAAGCTGCCAGGGCTTCCCAGGTGGCGCAGTGGTACAGAATCTGCCTGCTAATGCTAGAGAGGCTGGAAATGTGGGTCCAATCGCTGGGCTGGGAAGATCCCCTGGAGGAGGAAATGGCAACCCACTCCAGTATTCTTGCTTGGAGTATCCTATGGACAGAAGACCTTGGTGGGATGCAGTCCATGGGGTCACAAAGAGTCAGACACGACTTAAGGACTAAATGACAACAAGAAGCTGCCAACTACAGTGAGTGTAAGTCCTTTGTGGTCTTGCATTGTCCCCAGCGATTGTTCTCACCCGTTTCTGTTTCACCTCATTGCTATCACTTCCAGAGCTCTGGATTGAAGGAATCTTTCTGGAGACCACTATTGATGTAAGATGCAACTGGTGGACATCATCTGGCTATTGGAGAGACAGAGGTGCTGTGGCATCACCCTTGAGTGGAAACCAAAATTGGACTACTAGGTTCAAACCCCAGCTCCTCACCATTACCTTTGTGACCTGACCTTGAGCACATTATATTTTCTCTGCCCGTCTGTCCATCTTGGTGGTTAATAGTGCCTATTTTTCAGAACCATTCTGAAAATTAATGGACCTACCACACATAAGATATTTAATGGACTTTCTTGGCGGTCCTGCTGCTGCTGCTGCTGCTGCTACTAAGTCACTTCAGTCATGTCCGACTCTGTGTGACCCCATAGACGGCAGTCCACCAGGCTCCACTGTGCCTGGGATTCTCCAGGCAAGAACACTGAAGTGGATTCTTGGCGGTCCAATGGTTAAGAATCTGCCTGCCAGTGAAGGCGATATGGGTTCCATCCCTGATATGGAACGATTTCACATTCTGCAGAGTAACTAAGCCAACACACCACAACTACTGAAGCCTGCACACCTAGAGCCTGTGCTTTGCAACAAGAGAAGCCACTTCAAAGAGAGCCCTGCTCACCACAACTAGAGAAAGCCCATGTGCAGCAATAAAGACCCAGTGTAGCCAAAAATAAATACACATTTTTTTTTAATGCTTAGGATTATCAGCTCATAGGAAATGCTCAGAGGATGGTTGTCATCCTCATTCTTATCTTTATGGAGAACTGTGCCCCTCGAGTTAGAAGAGCAGGGATCTGTACCCCTAACACATGGGTCTCAGCAAGGCCAATTTCCAAGTGAATATCCGCACTGCTCACAGTGGCTCCACATTTCCTCCCCAGCCCAGATGACCCATTCTCTGAGCCCTCATCTCCAGGGAAATGGTCCTGGAAGCTAGCCCTCTGTCCAGGCCCCAGTCGCTCTGCCGATTTTCCTGAGATAAGCTCCCAGCTACCCCCCACCCAGCCTCTTTCTCCCCTTTCCTCCTCCCCTGCTCTCTCTAAACCCATAGTTCCCAGATCTGCAATTTTTTCTCAGCTCTCTCACTATGTCTCTCCCCACCACAAAGATGTACACTCCTGACACCCAGCTCTGAGCTGGCATCCCTTTCCAGTGGAGCATGCAAACATCACAAACGATCTGACTCACTTCAAATCATTTGCCTGCATTTTATCAGTAGAGGGGTAGTTGCCACAAGAGTTCAAACCAACAGATAAGAAAACTGAGTCAATCTGTGAGGGGAATTTGTAAAGCAAAGAAACATGTGCTCCTAACCCAGAAAACCACTCAAATCCTAGCCCTTCCTTTTACAGACATACAAGCTGGAGCCCCGACCTCCCCTGCTTTTGCCCCATGGGAGACACACTTCACGGCTCTGTGGGAGGATGAACCAAGGCCATGCCACCAACATACACACAAGCTCAGGCAGGTCCTAAGTCCTTCAACAGAGCCCCAGAGCGAGGGAAGACACACCAACTCGGACAATGGATACACTGAGTTCCCTTGCAGGTAACATGGGATTTCCAGCATTAGCTATCTTGCTAACATTAGAGCAGAGGCCAGAGGACCGAGAGCTGCCCAGCCCCAGGGCTGTGACCCTTGCCTGCTGGTAGTCTCTGATGAGCTCCCAGGGGAATGACACCTACCTGCCCTTGTGACCTCTGCAAGCCTCTCCTAGGCACAGGGCCAGTGTGCTTCCTGTTGCTTTTTTGCTTTTAGTTTCTTTTGGTATTTTATTCTAAGAATAACCTGTTTGGATATATAAAATCTAACTTTCCTCTCATTCTTGTCACTCTCCAGTAGTGCAGTGGGCCTGGTTGAGCAATAAAATCCATTAGAGGACCAAGTCTGACCCCTGTGTGCTGGTGGCCAGGCAGCTCCCTCAGTTTCAGGAAACAGGACTTTTGGGCTTTCACTCCTCAGAAATCAGTAAGGGTGGGCTGCTTGGCCACCTGTGACACCTCGTATGGACAGGGGCAGCCCCCACCAGCAGACACACAGACAGGGGCAACCTATGTCATTAGATTCTTGGACAAGGCAGGCCCTCACCACCAGGCAGCCAACAAGTTGGAAAAATAGGAGTTGGAGTGAGGGAAGGCAAAGCCCACCAGTTCCAGATTGATTGCACAACGCCACCTTTTCATCCGGCAGACTGTTTTGAGCTGTGTGGATTGTCCCTCTTTGGTACAAGGAGGCTGGGCCTCTGGGGGACATGACATGTCCAGAGATATACAGCTGGTATGTGGCAGATCTCACTGAGTCTGGTCTGAACTCCAAGCCCATGCTGTGATGACCAGGCTTTCTTCAGCTGGGTCCAGGGTGGCATTTTCTAAAGCCATCCAGAAGTCCTCATTCTGGGTGTGGGGGAAAGCATTAAACTGAATCCACTGGTTTGTAGCCTTCACACAACACCAGCCTCCTGAAGGCTCAAATGCACAGCCATACACTAGCCCCTTGGCCCTCCAGGACTGAAGTCTGTGCAGACAGCAGTGCTTGACAACCAGGGCCTCAGGGACAAACCCCAGCTCTGCCTTTGTCAACTATGGGATCCTGGACATTTCACTTTCCCTCCTCATGCTTTAGTTTCATCCTCTATAAAGTGAGGTAAGAACTGCACCTACTTCAAGGAGAAAGTGAGAAAATTAAGTGAACAAAACATGTACAACCCTGGCAGCTGTGTCCATACTGTACAGCATCTGGAGGCTGGAGAATGGAAATTTATAACAGTAAGCTCGAAGCTTTGAATATATGCTTGAAAATATCCACAGTGTTAAAATAGAGCCTTCAAAATGGTAATACCATACTCCTCATACAAATATAAAATAAATACTTCCCAAAGATTTCATTCAACTTATTAATTAATGATAGATTCAGATGTTGAAATAGTGCAAACAAAACTGACTTATAGAGATTTATATGTTCTCAGTTCAGTTCAGTTCAGTCGCTCAGCCATGTCTGACTCTTTGTGACCCCATGGACTGTAGCACGCCAGTCTTCCCTGTCCATCACCAACTCCTGGAGCCTACTCAAACTCAAGTCCATCAAGTAAGTGATGCCATCCAACCATCTCACCCTCTGTCATCCCCTTCTCCTCTCGCCTTCAATCTTCTCCACAGGGTGCTTTCCAATGAGTCAGTTCTTCGCATGAGGTGGCCAAAGTATTGGAATTTCAGCTTCAGCATCAGTCCTTCCAGTGAATATTCAGGACTGATTTTCTTGAGGACTGACTAGTTTGATCTCCTAGCAGTCCATGGGACTATCAAGAGTCTTCAACACCACAGGTCAAAAGCATTAGTTATTTGGCACTTAGCTTTCTTTATAGTCCAACTCTCACATCCATACATGACCACAGGAAAAACCATAGCCTTGACTAGATGCGCCTTTGTTGGCAAAGTAATGTCTCTGCTTTTGAATATGCTATCTAGATTGGGCATAGCTTTTCTTGCAAGGAGCAAGTGTCTTTTAATTTTATGGCTGCAGTCACCATCTGCAGTGATTTTGGAGCCCAAAAAAATAAAGTCTGACACTGTTTCCACTGTTTCCCCATCTATTTGCCATGAAGTGATGGGACCAGATGTCATGATCTTTGTTTTCTGAATGTTGAGCTTTAAACCAGCTTTTTCACTCTTCTCTTTCACCTTCATCAGCAGGCTCTTTAATTCCTCTTCACTTTCTGTCAAAAGGGTGGTGTCATCTGCACATGTTAGGTTATCGATATTTCTCCCTGCAGTCTTGATTCTGGCTTGGGTTTCATCCAGCCTGGCATTGTCTATCTGGGCCTTATATTTTTCCCTTTTTCCCCGACAAGAATTCCTGACAGGGCAGCAGGGAGACAGAGCAAGTGTGAGATATAACATTTCCTGGCCTCTGTCAGCTATAGAATCATTCATTGCCAGAGGCCAAGACCCCAGCTGTTGGCCCAGGACAGGGCTCTGCCTAAAGAAGCAGCAAGGAGAAAGGGAAAAGCAAGGGCTTCATGTTCAAATAAATCCAGGTACAAATCCCCTCCTCAGCACAAACGAACTGAGATTGTGCCACAGTCATGGAATATTCCAAGACACTAAATGAGGTTTTATTCCTCAGATTTCTCTGTACCCCTGGGCCACTCTCAGCCTGACAACTGAGGGAAGCATCCCACAGGTAACAGTTGTGTTGGGCATTTCAAATACTCAGACTCAGGGGAGGAACAAGAGGTTCAGAAGAATATGAAAAAAGTCAGAATAAATCCTCCCCCCATAATAGATATTGTTTCCTAAATTGAGGGAAGAGAGGAAACCAGAGGGAAAGTAGAGACAGTTTGTTGTGGCATCTGTGAGAAGGGCCACCTGACTGCCCACCAAGTCTGAGGGCTGAGCGCTGCATAGAGGGCAGAGAGATAGGCCTTCTAGTCCCATACCAACTTCCAGAGAGCAGAAAGGGGCACTCAATTCATTCTATGAGTCAACGAGAACCTGGATGTCCAAACCAGGCAAGAACAGTATGGGAAAAAAAGAGAAACTTATAGAATGATTTCACCTATGAACATAGATTATCTTAAAACAATCATTCATTTTGACCAAATGGGTCTATGCCAGAAACACAAGGTTAGCATAACAGCAGAAAATCAAAACAAAATCTACATAATAGATCAAAGGAGAAAAACTATTATTTTGTTAAAGTCAGGGGAGAAGCATTTTATAGAATCCCTAAATGTATTTAGTATAAAAGTCTTATAATAACTGAAACAGAAGGGAACTTTTTTGGCCCAAAGAGCTCATCCACCAAAAACCCCAGAGCAAACATTATTCATCTGTGTGATACAGTCATAGCTTCCCCTTTAAAATTTGGAATAAGACCAGGTTGCCATTATCCCCATTTCATGTTTGATTTTATACTGTAGTCAAGGCAGAAAGACAAAAAAATGAAATTTAAAACTATACAAAATGAAAAAGAAATGGGAAAAATCTCTTTTGATAGCTGACATAACTGCCTTTATTTTTAAAAAGACACCTTCAGATAAAATTTTAGAAATATTAAGACTTTTTCAAAGTAGTGGTGAAAATAAAATAAAATCAATTATACTTCTTCATATCAGCAACAACCTGTTCAAAAATGTAATTTTTTTAAATATATGCCATTTCCAACAGATATAAAACATATGAGGTACATAAAGATAAATCTAACAAAAGATATTACAAACATATAAAGAAAACCATATAGCTATTAAAAGGAAGTAAAGAAGAGGTATCTAAATGGAGAGATATACCATACTCCTGATCAGGAAAACTCAATATTAAAAAGAGGCTGGTTTTCTCTAAACTGAACTATAGATTCAATAAATTCCAATCAAAATCCCAATACGGTTTTGAAGGAACTTGACAATTTGATTCTAAAGTTTTCAGAAGGTCAGGGAATTCATAAAGAATTGGGAAGGGGAGTTTGCTCTATCAGTTATCAGTTCAGGGACATACAAAATGACCAGTGGAACACAATAGAGCGTTCAGAGAAAGGCAAACCATCACAGACTTCATAACTGATGTTAGTGGAAACATAGATTGTTGGGGACTATTCAAAACATGGAATAAACAATTCTAAGTTTATCTGTTTGGGGGAAAAAACTGACATCTCTTCACTCCAAAGGGGACTATTCAAAACATGGAATAAACAATTCTAAGTTTATCTCTATGGGGGAAAAAACTGACATCTCTTCACTCCAAATGACTTAGTTATTTAAATTTTAAAACTTTTCATTAAAAAATCATAGAAGACTCTTTTCATGACTTTGGAGTAGGAAAGACTTTCTTAAACCCAAACAACAAAACACAAAATATAAAGGGAAAGACTGGTAAATATTGTTGCATTAATACTAAAATTGTCTGACATCAAAAGATACCATAACAAAGGTAAAAAGACAAGACACAAGTTTGGAAAAGATATTTGTGACACATACAACTGACTGATGATGAGTATGCAAAATATACATAAAAAGAATTTCATTAAAGCAAAAAGAAAAACAACCCATAAAAAATAAACAAAAGACATAATAAGCATTTCATAACAAAAGAAACACAAATGGCAAATAAACATATAACCTTTATATATGTTCATATAGATATAAACACATACATATAGCATCTTTAATCATAAGGTAAATAAAATCAAGATCACACTGAGATATTACTCTACTCCCACTAGATTGGTAAAGAGATAGAAACCTGATCATTCTATGTGCTGAGATGTGGAGCAAGCGACAGTTCTATATGCCACCAGAGGGCGAGTACATTAGTTCAACCACTTGGCAAACAATTTAGCACCATCTGATAATGCTAAGAGCACCTTTAAAAAGCAAAATAAAATGACATTGTTTAGTGATAACATATATTTAATAAAACTGTTTTAAATAAGGAAATAATAAACAGATTTCAGAATGACGTTACCTCTGGAGAGGCTGAGGATTAAGAAGAAAGACATGTGACCCTGCAGACATTTTAGGACAAGCTATGAAGGGCTTCAAGGAAAGTGCTATATTGTCATTGTACTCCACAAACTACAGGTATGCTGATGTTTTGTTTTGTGTACTAAATAGTACATAGTAAATACTCTTTTTTTTTTAAGAAAGAAAAAAGAAAAACACAGCAGCCGGGACTACTGGTACCCCCACTTTCTAGCTCTGAGGGACACCGTCCCCATCACCCCACTGCAGAGTCTGCACCAGACCCCAGACATGACGCCTGCTATCCTTCTGCCTCTCCTCCCCTGGTCTCACTCACTAGTTCCTCCCAGCGTCTCACTTCCAGAAGACAAACTTGGCCCCCCTCCTCTCTGGCCGCTCTCAGACCTTTCTGAGGCTCATCCAATCTCCTGGCAATGACACTCACTGAAAACTACCAAGGCATGAGTCCAGCAGGTGGCTCTCCCTTAATCCATCCCCCTGTCCCCTGAGTCCTGCTGTCTGCTCTCCACCCACGGGCATCGCAGCCCCACACCCGGAATGGCCTGCCCTGTCCATCCTGGCCATCACCACTCCAGGCAGCCAGCTGCTCAGCCACAAACCACGGTGTTTCAGCTTCAGTCCCACTTGGGCTCCTGTACAACCAGACAAGGCATCAGCAGTCTCCGCGTTCAAATAGACTCGGGTTTCAAATGCTTCTCACCACCCCTCTGCTAACCCCTGGCCCGAGGCACCCACTATCCTGCTGCGTTCCTGCTCGGCACCCTGTTCCTCCCCCTACTCCTGCCCTTTAGTTTCCTCTTTAAACGAAAGTCAGCTCATATCCATCCTTCCCGCTCTCTGGCGACTTCCCAGTTCACTGACAGCGAGGGCTAAGCCTCTGAACTGGCCCAGCACACTCACCACAGGGCCTTTGCATATCTCTTTGCCTGGAACACTCCTCCCAGACTTCATACGGCTTCCTTCCTCATCTTCTTCGGGCTTCTACTCAAACAACTTCTCAAGTCACCTACTTGTAGTCACAAATCTCCTACTTGACACTCCACTCCCTCCACCTTTCCTTCTCTTCTTAGCATTGGGTTGGCCCAAAAGTGTGTTCAGGTTTTTCCATAACATGTTACAGAATACACGAGTCAACTTTTGGGCCAACATAATGTTATTTTCCATGTCACCTGTTCTACCTTTTATTGACCTGTTTGTTTCTGCACAATATGTAGGCTTCTGGAGGGCAAAGGTGTCTGTTTTGATCACTGCTGAATTTCTAGCCCTTAAAGTGGAGACCTACACCTGGGAGGCACTTAGTGTGTATTTGCTGGACATGGAACATCAGCTGAATCGAGCTTTGGTAATGTGATGCAGCATCAGTGCAAGCCCCACCCTGGCATCCAGGGAGAATAGGCATTCAGGGTGGCCATTTCCTTCCATACTCCCCTCAGAAGACACAGAACTAGAGGAAGGGCAAGTGAGACAATGGAGGGGAGGGGAAGGGCAGGTATCTTAACAGCCCTGCTAAGAAGCAGAGGTCATAGTCAGAATTTTGCAAAGTGAGAAAACCAAGGCTGTGGAAAGATAGGACCACTCAGACAGCCCTTGGTCAGGTCAGCTTTGCCCCAAACTCTGTCAACAGCAGAGTCTATCAAAATGCACTCATCACACTCTGCCCACTGATGTTTGGGAAGCTGGTCATCTGTAAGGGAATATTGAGTCTTTTTACACAGTCTCATGCAGACAGCTGACCTTGGTTCAGAACCAGAAAGTCTATTGGAGGGAGCATACTGATGGAGAGAAAGCCACAGAATGGGAGACATGTGGCCTCCTTGGACCTGAAAGTCCCTGTAAGACAGGGTGTACGTGTGCACATCACAGGACTTCCCTGAGGAGTTGGTGGGGCTGTGAATGGGAAGGGAGGCCTCACTCCTCATGCATGAGTGCAGTCAGCCTCTTGGGCTCCACAGACCCAGCCTCGTCTCTTCAGCTGAGGTATCCCCTGGGAGTCAGGAGTCCAAACTCCTGACAGTCTTCGTTCAGCCCATAATATTCCACTGGCCCCTCAGTTCATGTCCTTCTTGCAGACAAAGTGCATTCATAATATTTCAACAGCCCCAGAACTGAACTCCAGCATCAATGCTAAGGGCCAAAGTCTCAACCAAACATCACCTAAATCAGACATGAGTGAGAGAGCTTGATAAAATGGCTGGATTTTCCACGTCTCAGAGGCAGGGGAACCTGATTTCATAAGAGAAGAGAGCTGAAGCAAAACTCTTCTCCAGCTTGACATATGAAACCAGACAAGTTATGCTTCCAAAATACAATGGTAAGACAGGCAGGGGATAGACAATCCCATTCCAAAACAGTGAGGGGGGTAATGAGAGGGAAGGAAGGGGTGATGGGTCCCAAAGAAGTACAAAACCTAGCAAAGAAGCTCCACCAGATCTCAAGGCTGGAGAACAGCCTCCTTGGTTTGATACTCTGCCCTCCAGGCTCACTGGGTGGCAGTCCCTTCCACAGTGCTGCCCTGAAGGTCTTGTGACCCCAAGGCTGGGACCACCTCTCCCCTAGGGTTCCACAGAATGGTCCCAAAGAATGGTCCCACAGCATGGTCCCACAGCTTAAGCCAGACACCATCTGGCCTGTTGAAATGAAGACATGGCCCTGATGATCTCTGAAAACCTACAGTTTCTTTGCTGTCCTTGAGTTGCTCACATCTGCATCCTAACAGGGCTTCCATGGTAGCTCAGCTGGTAAAGAATCCTCCTGCAATTCAGGAGACCTCAGTTCGATTCCTGGGTCAGGAAGTTGCCCTAGAGAAGCGATAGATCACCAACTCCAGTATTTTTTGGCTTTCTTGGTGGCTCAGATGGTAAAGAATGCACCTGTAATGCAGGAGACCTGGGTTCAATCCCTGGGTTGGGAAGATCCCCCAGAGGAGGGCATGGCAACCCACTCCAGTATTCTTGCCAGGAGAATCCCCATGGCAGGCTACAGTCCATGGGGTTGCAAAGAGTCAGACAAGACTGAGTGACTAAGCAGAGCACAGAAGCCTAATAGCTCTTGGTCAGTTCCCCTGAAATACGACTCTTAGTTACATGGCTTACAAGGAAGGAAGAAAGCTTGATAGAAAGACTGGATTTTCTGCCACTCTGGAGGAGGGAAAACTGACTTCATAAGAGAATAGAGTCATCAAGTTTCTATATTTCAATGCTTTTAAAGTGTGTTTCATAAAAACAGAGGCAATTTAAATAAATTCATGTTAAGAAAGGAGGATTTGGGAGAAACTTAGCCACGTCTCCATGGGAAAGCTCAATCCAATAACAGGCTCCACTCGCAGGAGAGATGTTTATGGCATTCGTGAAACATTTCATTTCAAGGGACTCAACCCCAGAAATATCTAACATTATAACTATAGGAAATTGGAAAGGTCTATTTTAAAAGATCAATAGTGAGACTGGACATGAAATTAGCAGAGAGAAAAAGTATCCCAGAAGCCACAATATGATCACCTAGGAAATATGGTTATCAGAGAAGTTAAGTTAAAATGAGCTCATCCTCTGGATCTGGTGGTTGTCATCACCTGGATTCTCCACGGTCTCATCAGCATCATTTCTCTGCAGTTCATTAAAGGACAGCCCAGGCAGGACGGGCTTCAGTGGAGCGTGTGGGTGAGACATGGCAGGTTAAACTCTCCCACCGTCGATTTCACTGCATGTGTATCATTGCGCTTCACCCAGTTTTCTCATTTCAGTTTTGAAAATGCACCTAGGCTTTTAGAATCTGCAGACATGTACACAATATTCACAAAGACTAAAAAAATTGTATACCCTGACTAACGTTTTCTGGCAAACGTAGGCCTGGTTGTGAGAGCATATACAGAGATAAAGACTTGAGTATTCTCACTATTCTCCCAGACTCACACCTCGCAGAGGCAGGACTTCTCTGGGACCTCGAGTTCCTTGCACAGTGACTGGGGAATCTTAAAGCAGGACTGAATGAAGACCACACAGGGATTTGTTGAAATGGCTGAGCCCAAGTTCTGGAATGAAAACTATATCATGGTGAGTCTTGCAAACTTAAGCTAGTTAAGCTCTAAGACGCCCAGGGCACACCTGGGGCAGTCTCAGTTAAAGTGACTTCATCAAGAAGACACAGCAAACCCAAGGCATTGCTAACAGTGAGTGTGGGTAATCTCCCATTCCCAGGCATCTAGCTCCCTCCTGCAACTGACCTCACCCCCTACCCTTGCATCCTTGGCAGGACGCTCTGCCAAGTGTGGCATCACCACACTTGTGCCTGATAGCAGGCCACATCTAGATGTGGAAACACCTTGAAGCAGAGAGGGGCCTCCTTGCTTCCCTTGCATGGAAGGGGCTTTGACTCAGAGCTAAGACACTTTCCCAGAGTCCCAGCATCTGCCTCCCCCACCCAACCCCACTGGGCCTAAACAGCAAGCAGTGGGAGGGCAGCCCCCACACAGGTACTCCCATAAGTGACAGTGACAGCAAGGTTTCTGCTCACATAGGAAGCAGGTCAAGGGACAGGAGCTGAGTGAGCAGAACTTCCCCAACCACCTGTGCCGCTGACTAGTTTTGGGATCTCGCATAGGCTAGTTGTCTGAAGGTTTGTGAGATAATGTACAAGAAGTGCTGGTTTATTGTAAACACTCAAGAATGCATGGCTTGATGTTGTTATTTTTGTCACAAAAAGATCTCATTTAAAAAAGTATTTATTATTGTTCAGATCCTCCAATTATTCTCCTACCTGCTGGCTGAGGGCTCAGAGTTTTCTGTAATCTAATCAGGCATGAGACTGTAAATAGAAATCCTGCAGTGAGATCATGATGGCTCAGAGGGAGGAGTAAAGCAAAGTGATGATAGTAACCTGTAACTGGTCAAAGCAAACTCCACATGAGCCCAGCCCTGCTCCACAAATAAGCCTGGCTGGTTCCCGGGCAGGATGTTGTCAAACCCTTGCCTGAACAGATTTATACCTGCGGTTGGGAATGAGACCATCAGAGAAAGGAGGACTCCTGAAAGGGAAGGACAGGGACAGGGACAGTGGTTCTGGTACAAGCCTGAGGTTCTTCTATTTCTGCTGTTTGTGCATTGGGTGGACCGTGGGCTTGCCTCTAGCCCAGGTTCTCCATCTCTGAAGCTGGACTTAGTCTGTCCTCTTCCTCCTGCACTAGTGACTATAAGTTGATAGGTTAGAGGGTCCCTGGAGAAAGAAAACCAAGCATGGCTTTCTTGACATAAGAGAAGCCATTTTGGCCTAAGTCATTTGGGGATGGAATCTAAGCCTGGCCATAATGCTTGCCCTTAAACAGGTCTCAACAATAAAGGATCTTTAAGAGAAGCCAATGGCACCCTACTCCAGTACTCTTGCCTGGAAAACCCCATGGACGGGGGAGCCCGCTCCCCCGTCCATGGGGTCGCTAAGAGTCGGACACGACTGAGCAACTTCACTTTCACTTTTCTGTTTCATGCATTAGAGAAGGAAATGGAAACCCACTCCAGTGTTCTTGCCTGGAGAATCCCAGGGACGGGGGAGCGTGGTAGGCTGCCGTCTATGGGGGCACACAGGGTCAGACACGACTGAAGCGACTTAGCAGCAGCAGCAGCAGCAAGGGAACAAAGGAATGCGGGAACAAAGGGAAAGCAGCCAAGAAACGATAGTTCAGTCATAAAACAGAGTCCTAGTTCCTCCCTAAGTTCTATGTGCTATTCAGGTAGCCACTGTCTTTTTCAGGTGCTGAGTTGCTTCAGTCATGTCTGTCTCTTTGCAAACCCATAGACTGTAGCCTGCCAGGCTCTTCTGTCCAAGGGATTCTCCAGGCAAGCCTACTGGAGTGGGTTGCCATGTCCTTTTCTAGGGGATCTTCCCAACCCAGGGATCGAACCCTCGTTTCTTATGTCTTCTGCATTGCCAGGTGGGTTCTTCACCACTAGCACCTCCTCTTTATGATGGAACCAAGGCCCTGACCCAGTGGAGGAGGCAATGATGATGTTGACCCTCCTGATGTCAATCAACTAAAGCTTGGACTCTAGAATTTTGCCGCAATTTTACGCTGAATTCTCTGCTCAAGCCCCATTCATAAATATGCATGGACCCTTAGCTTAAAACTTCCCCAGTTTTGATGTTCAGTAGAAGTGACTTAGCAGCAGCCGCAGCAGCAGACGCTGCTTTACGAAAGATCCCCAGTGTTTTCCTTACTTGCTGCAAGTCGTAATAAATCTTTCCTTCTTACAATTTTTGGCTTGATTTTATCTTTTGGCTTGACGCTCACCGAAAAGAAAACCCAGTTTGTGGGGTAACATAACTTGACTGCTCTTTTCTGTCTGCCTGACCAGTGGGGTCCACCGGCTGCAATCCAGGGAGGTCCTGCCTTCCTCTGGTTACCCATGGAGCAGCTCTGAGTCAGGAGCCCAGCCCTGAACTTCTGCTGCAGCCTCCAGGGTCCTTATCTCTAGAAACTTCCCTGCCGTTCCTGGAGAAGGGTGTGTACCTTGCCAGGGCCCACAGAGTGAGAGCAGGGAACTGCAGTCTAATGCTCTGGGCCAGACGCCCAGCCAGCCCTGTGTCCTGGGCCCCACACCTGCCCCTAAATCCTTAAACCTTCTGCTTGCGTAAGATAGAAAGAGGCAGTCTCTTTCTGGTGGATCTGGTATGAGATTTACCCTCTGGCTGTGGGCTACTTCTGACTCACTGGAAATGCCCCAGCTCATCTTCCATCCACCGTTGCATGCTTCTGGGCTCTACCTGGAGGGCTCACACATTTAGGCAAGTGTGGGGAGAGAGCAAATTAGCCAAAATGGCATGTTCAGTCTCTCTCACCCCATGTTTTGTAAATAATGACTACGTAACAGCTGAGATCATTTGTAGCGCTGTGCATGCGCGTCACGAGGAGGTCGTTTGGTCACGACATACTTTGTGCTGTACAGATATGTGAGCTCCGCCTTAAAAAGCAGCAGCAATTACTGTTGCATCATGGCCATGTCCACTGTGTCAGCCAGGAGAGAGGTTGTGTGGTGTTATGTTATGGCTGCTGCTAAGGCTGCCGAGTCAGCCAGGAGAGAATAAACGTGTCTGCAGTTCCTATGGCTCTTCGCATCTCCTTCCAGCCTCTGAGCTTGCACCTTGCCTACCCTGGGTTCAACGAACAGAGTGCACAGTGTGAACAGAGAGACAGTTGGCCTCACAAATACGATGAGAAACAACACAACTGGCGTAAACGGCAGGATACCCGGTGGATGGAGGGACCTGAGTTTCCACAGAAGAAGAGCCAGCAGAATGCCCAACACAGGGGAGCCTGAGGCTCCACTGGATGTAGGAAGCCAGTGGCCACCATGTAGCATGTGGTACCATTTGGCCACGATTCTCTCAGTGTGGGCTCCAGCTGAAGACTGGAGGGAGGTGGGGGGTCACTGGATAGCACTGAAAAGGCCTTAGAGGCGGTGAGCTCCCATCTGCTGAACAAGGCAGCGGGGACTGCCACTGGCACCGTGGGCGGATTTTCCTGACTGCCCTGCATGCGATGTGGATGGTGCCCTACACGAAGCCACACCAGCACTCCGTGTGCGGTGACGCCTGGGAGAACTGGAACAACATCTATTGGTGTTAGAGCAAGAACCCCGCAGCCCTGGGAACCTAGGGTCTCTGACAGAGAGGAGGTAAGTGACCGTGATGATGAACATTATGAGACTGCGGGTCCCCATTTGTCAGTGAGACCCACTGTACAGCAGAAAGTAAGCCATGAGCAGCCTATGGCCCAGGAGCAGGCATCCTCAAGGGGCCCCCAATGTGACTGAGTTCACGACGTATCATCCGTGTACACAGGCAGAGCTGGTCGACTCGGGTAAGCAGTTTTGGCAAAAGCAAGGGGAAACTTGGCAGCTTGGCTTCTGCGATTCTGGGACACAGGGGTGCACCCAGAACCTGTGGGGGGTTTTGCGGGTCCTTATTGAGAGAAGTAGAGGAATGGCATGAGAGACACCGTTTAGAAAGTCTGAAGACCCCGAAGGGGGCCCAAGCTGGCAGCGGTCCCATCCAGGTTATGCAGATACAAATGTGGGCTGATTTGTGAGGAGGTATACTGTATAGGCTGTGTCCTATATAGAACATTCTACTGTAAATGCCATGTCCTCTCTTGCAGATTTAGAACAGAGTGCTGTAAAGTCTGTGTCCTGTGATGTAGATTTAGCAGAACAGTGCATAAAGGCCGTGTCCTATGATATGCTACTACCCTCTGATTCTCTTGCAGATTTAGAATAGTGTGAAAGCATTTTTAATCCCTTCCTTGAAGAGGTGGGCCCAGCACCTGTGGGGGTGTTTTCAGGTCCTTAATAAAAACCCTACAGGGTTGGAGTTGCCCCTGTGGAGCTTTCCCGCAATTTCACAAGGACAGATGGTGGAATGGACTTGGCCATGGAAGATAAAGGCACTCCACATGTAGTGATTGGCTCTTCTAGCCCCCTGAGGGCGAGGATTGCAGCGTGAGTTCACGTGATACCTGGCACTGGGTTTTGTTATATATTGGGCATGTGTTTGTTGTTGTACCTCTGCTGTGGCAAGACATACATCCAAGGGTCTGTTGTCACTTGCCAAGGAAATATCACAGATGAACTATGCATAGAATATAAGGCAAGAGACCCCAAAGGGGTGGAGTGTGGGGAGAGAGCAAATTAGCCAAAATGGCGTGTTCAGGCTCTCAACCCATGTTTTGTAAATAATGACTACGAAATAGCTGAAATCACTTACAGCATTGCACATGAGTGTCATGAGGTACTCGCTTGGTCATGGATTGTGTGCAGAACGCTTGTACAAGCTCCACCTAAAGAGTGGTGGCAATTACTGCTGAGGCACACCCATGTCCATTGGGTCAGCCAAGAGAGAGGTTGTGTTGTGCTGGGTTATGTTATGGCTGCTGCTACAGCCACTGCATCAGCCAGAAGAGAATAAATGTGTCTGCAATTCCTATGGCTCTTCGAGTGTTCTTCCAGCCTCTTAGCTCGTGCCATGCCTACCCAGGGTTCAACAAACAGTGTGCACAGTGTGAACGGCGAGACACGGACAGGATGAGAAGCAATACAGCAAGTCTACCAGACTCCTGGGTGTTAGTCCTTCTACCTCCAGGCTACACTACTGGACCTGCTTCCAACAGAGAAGTGCCTCCAAACCCACTTGACCCAAGTCAGGATTTCCACCCTGACAGCTCAGGCCACAGAAGACAGAATTGTCTTCTTTAAGCTCATTCCTCAGGAAAACAAAAGCTCATGAGTTTCTACCAGCTCAGTGAGAGCAAAGCAGACATTCCCCAGGGCTATGCAAGCAGGCACCTCTTTGCATCCATCCTCAACCAGTCATGGCTGCATGCTTTCCCCTCTGCCACTGCCTTCGCATTTGTTGGATGAGCAAACACAATTTCAGAGCTTGTCTCTGGGGTAGGTAGGTCATGCAGTCAAAGTGTGGGGAGCATGCTCTCTCCACAACCCTCCCAGAGCAGCAAGAGCACCCTGATGCCAGGGCAGGGTCTGTGTGGATCAGAGTCTCTTGGCACCTGCCTCTCATCTTCCTCCAAAAGCCTGGGGTTGCAGTTGCAGCCCATGCTCTGCTTTGTAAGAATCAGAGGAGAAAAAAAGTAGATCCTCCAGAGAAAAGAAAGTCAAGGAGAGTGATGGAGGAGGCCCATGTCTCCTGCTGGCTTTGCCAGGCCAGTGGCTGATTTAGTTCCATCAGATTGCAGCAGGCCTCCCAAGTCAGCCAAAATCAGTCAACACCGACCATGTCAGGAGAGGAGAGGAGGGCCTCCTTGTAAATTACAGCATGTAATTTTGTAACATTTTTTTCTGATTATAAATCTGTGTTTATTGCAGAAAATTAGAAAATGAGGGGGAAGAGGGAAGGTGAAGAAGAAATAAAAGCTATTCATAATTCTCCTGCCCAGAGAAAACTGCTGTTAATAATTCAGTATTTTTCCTACTGGTCTATATGTTTCAAAGGTGAGCTATTGAATATTCATCTGAGTACCCTGCTTTTTTCAGTTAATACTTTATACTATCATTTTCTTACTTCCTTAAATATTGCCTAAAACAAGACCTTTTATAGCAGTGCTACATTATACTAAGTAGATATTTTTGCTAATATCTCACTGCTAAACACCAGTTTTTCACCATTGTAAATAGCAGTACAATGCCAATTCATGTTCACAGAGAGTTTCTGTCATCTCTAAAGCATCCTTTGTAATTGTAGCAGTGGCTAGCTGGTCATCCCTATCCGCCAGTTGCTAGCTGGTCATCCTCTTTGGTACATAGTCAGGCTCCACTCAGCCACTGTGCCTGTGCCTGCACCCTGGCCACCCTCGAAACCCCCACACTCCTCCCCTTGGAAGTCACATGTTCAAATGGCAGAACCACTCTCAGCTCTGCCCCTGAGTAACTACATGGAAAAGAATGCCCCTAGGGATCTGCTGAGCAGCCCAGGAGAGCCATATGAACAACAATTCAGCTTCTGTTGTATTGACCCATTTGGGTCTTGTGAACCATTTAGCTGAGCTACTGCATGGTGCTGCTGCCTTGATAGCCACTTTGGTTGGCCAAGGGGGGTGATGGGGCCTTAAACTGGCTTCAGTTCAGTTCAGTTGAGTTGCTCAGTCATGTCCGACTCTTTGTGACCCTATGGACCACAGCACGTCAGGCCTCTCTGTCCATCACCAACTCCTGGAGTTTACCCAAACTCATGTCCATTGAGTCAGTGATGCCATCAAACCATCTCATCCTCTGTCATCCCTTTCTCCTCCTGCCCTCAATCTTTCCCAGCATAAGGGTCTTTTCAAATGAGTCAGCTCTTCACATCAGGTGGCCAAAGTACTGGAGTTTCAGATTCAACATCAGTTCTTCCAATGAACACCCAGGACTGATCTTTAGGATGGACTGGTTGGATCTCCTTGCAGTCCAAGGGACTCTGAAGAGTCTTTTCCAACATCACAGTTCAAAAGCATCAGTTCTTCAGTGCTCAGCTTTTCTTTATAGTCCAATTCTCACATCCATACTTAACTACTGGAAAAACCATAGCCTTGACTAGACAGACTTTTGTTGGCAAACTAATGTCTCTGCTTTTTAATATGCTGTCTAGGTTGGTCAAAACTTTGCTTGCAAGGAGTAAGTATCTTTTAATTTCATGGCTGTAGTCACTATCTCCAATGATTTTGGAGCCCCCCAAAAATAAAGTCAGCCACCATTTCAACTGTTTCCCCATGTATGGGAATTGATGGGAACAGATGCCATGATCTTCATTTTTCAAATGCTGATCTTTAAGCCAACATTTTCACTCTCCTCTTTCACTTTCATCAGGAGGCTCTTTAGTTCTTCACTTTCTTCCATAAGGGTGGTGTCATCTGCATTTCTGAGGTTATTGATATTTCTCCCGGCAATCTTGACTCCAGCTTGTGCTTCATCCAGCCCAGCGTTTCTCATGATGTACTCTGCATATAAGTTAAATAAGCAGGGTGACAATATACAGCCTTGACATACTCCTTTTCCTATTTGGAACCAGTCTGTTGTTCCATGTCCAGTTCTAACTGTTGCTTCCTGACCTGCATATAGTTTTCTCAAGAGGCAGGTCAGGTGATCTGGTATTCCCATCTCTTTCAGAATTTCCCACAGTTTATTGTGATCCACACAGTCAAAGGATTTGGCATAGTCAATAAAGCAGAAACAGATGTTTTTCTGGAACTCTCTTGCTTTTTTGATGATCCAGTGGATGTTGGAAATTTGATCTCTGGTTCCTCTGCCTTTTCTAAAACTAGCTTGAACATATGGCAGTTCACTGTTCACATACTGTTGAAGCCTGGCTTGGAGAATTTTGAGCATGACTTTACTAGAGTGTGAG
This sequence comes from Oryx dammah, assembly GCF_014754425.2. Taxonomy (NCBI): domain Eukaryota; kingdom Metazoa; phylum Chordata; class Mammalia; order Artiodactyla; family Bovidae; genus Oryx; species Oryx dammah. The sequence continues at coordinate 134,138,669 of NW_024070211.1, forward strand.
ATGAGTGCAATTGTGCAGTAGTTTGAGCATTCTTTGGCATTGCCTTTCTTTGGGATTGGAAGGAAAACTGACATTTTCCAGTCCTGTGGCCACTGCTGAGTTTTCCAAATTTGCTGGCATATTGAGGGCTACACCTTCACAGCATCATCTTTTAGGATTTTAAATAGTTCCACTGGAATTCCATCACCTCCGCTAGCTTTGTTCATAGTGATGCTTCCTAAGGCCTACTTGACTTCACATTCCAGGATATCTGGCTCTAGGTGACTGATCATACTATTGTGATTATCTGGATCATAAAGATCTTTTTTGTATAGTTATTCTGTGTATTCTTGTCACCTCTTCTTAATATCTTCTGCTTCTGTTAGGCCCATACAATTGTTCTCCTTTATTGAGCCCATCTTTGCATGAAATATTCCCTTGGTATCTCTAATTTTCTTGAAGAGATCTCTAGTCTTTCCCATTGTATTGTTTTCCTCAGTTTCTTTGCACTGATCACTGAGGAAGGCTTTCTTATCTCTCCTTGCTATTGTTTGGAACCCTGCATTCAAATGTGTACATCTTTCCTTTTGTCCTTTGCTTTTTGCTTCTCTTCTTTTCACAGCTATTTGTAAGGCCTCCTCAGATAGCCATTTTGCTTTGTTGCTTTTCTTTTTCTTGGGGATGGTCTTGATCCCTGTCTCCTATATAATACCACGAACCTCCATCCATAGTTCATCAGGCATTCTGTCTATCAGATCTAGTCCCTTCCACTGTATAATCTTAAGAGATTTGATTTAGGTCACACCTAAATTGGCTTAGCCTCTCACATAAGCACTTGTCTCAGACAGCAACCCACAGGGTCACAAGTAAATATAAGTTACTTGCAGGACTGCCCCTAAGGCAGGAGACAGATGGGTCCCAGATTGAGCAGGTGGAGTCTGTCCCATGTGGACAGATACTCCAAGATGGAGATAATGGCAAGAATGAGAAGGAGCTGAGTCCTGCCCAGGTCAGATATAAAGAGACCACATATTTCTCATTCCCAAGTTCAAGGAGACCTTCCTGATTACACAAGTATAGAAAGTTTCCTCTGGGATCAAAAATGGAGGATGCACCACTGCTTAGTAGGTGGTGTCAGTCTACTCATAGGCCTCTCCTAGGATCCATCTTGGCTAAGAGATGCGTGCACACATTGGAGAACCCTGAGATAAACCAAATATGGGCTCAGAATAAGGCAAAAAAAGCAAGATGACTGGCCAGAGGAAACTTGGAAGAAATGCCCCATATAAGTGATTTAAACTACTGCAAGGGTGCCACTCTCTCTCTCTCTCTCTGGGCCTGTGCATGTATGCCTATTCACATGTACTCTTTTCCTCCTAATAACCATTTTTACTTGTTTCACCACTTTCCGTTTCTTTGCTGAAATTCATTTCTGTGAACAGACAAGCCAGGGCCTTGTCACTGGCCACTGGCCCTCGTGGTCTAGTGGCTAGGATTCAGTGGTCTTGCTGTAGAAGCCTGACTTCAATCTCTGGCTGGAGTACTGAGATCCTGCTTCAAGTCACTGCAGACCAAGGTCACCCAAGATCACCTCAATGACCCTTGGATGAGCAGTCTCCCCCCACCTCCCAGGGCTTCCCTTTGTTGGCCCCTTGGGATAAGACCCAGTAGAGCTTTACCAAAACTCCACTCTGGTTCAGACTGAGCAATCCAGACTTAGCCCAGAAACAAGAAAACACACTGCCACAGACTCAAACAAAGGCATGTGCCCGAGGCCTAATCTCACTGTCTGTCTGCACTCTACCTGGACCTCCCAGTGTACCCACTCCGAACCCAGGCCTGCTACAAACATCCTCCAGGACTGGAAATAACAACTTTCTATTGCACTTCCTCTGCTGCTCTATTGTTGAATCTCAGCTTGCCCTCCAGCAGCCTGTGCTCCACTTAAGGAAATTTAATCTAACATTGTCATCAAAAACAGGAGGATGCCTCATGAAGACCTCCCATATTACTCAGCAGGCCTTGGAGGGTCTAACACAATGGCCTCCTGAGAACGAACCATTCATCCAGACTCCCAGGTTCTATAGCTTCAAAGCAGCTCACAACCCCAAGGACAGGCAGGCCACACAACCCACCTCACAGAGCAGGCTCTTGGCTCCTGGTCCTGGAGCCCTCATGTCAACATGGTTAGGAGAAAGCACTTGGGGTGGTTCTAAACAGTGGAGGGCCTTATGTTGGCACCTCTGCCAGTCGGGATCCCCAACACTCTTATATCTGGGCAGTCCTGGTGCAAGTTCCTCTCCTTAAAATAAGCCATTGCTTCACCCCAGACTCCAGTCTCAAAGGCCCAGACAGACGCCTCAAAAGGCATGTATTAGAGGCCTTCAGAGAGTCGTGCAGGCCCCTCTGCTACAAGCACTTCCCAATCTGCAGCCCCCCAGAGCATTCCCCTGGGAATGCCAGGGATGGTCACTCATTTAGAACTCTGGTGGTCCACTGGGACGAAGGCCATCATCACCAGACTATTCTGGCCCAGTCACAGTGATTTCACAGTGACTCTAAATCCCCCAAGAGAACCTCATACAGCCTAGAAGGCACAGCAGGTAAAACGGAAAGGGAGTGCCAATGCAGCTGGGTGTTTCTATCGGCACCATGTTTCTAAAATGGTTTCCAGTGGTGGTAGCCACCTCTGGCTCCCTTTTCCTATTAACTTAACCAGAGACACACTCGGAATAAACCTAAATCCCTGGACTTCCTCATAGGAGCTGCCAAATGGTAGCCTTTCCAACTGCCTCCTCCACTACAAACAGGAAATGCATCACAATATAGGCTAAAATAAGATGTAGACGACCTTGGCCCATCATTAGAGATAAGTTTGATATTAGGTCATAAGGCCATCATCTCACCCTGTAATAGCCTATGTTGCCAGAGTCAAAACTGACCATCATTGAAGGAGATTAATAATTGATTAATGATACTCTTAAATGCACAAGTTCCCACCATTAAGGTCCTCATGCCCAGCATCTTAGAGATAGTAGATGTTGTCCAGAAGATTCTAGGCTCCAACTTTGCTGCCCTAGATCTAGCCAACATGATCTACTTGGTCTTGATAACTGAAGACTCACAGCCTCAAATTGCCTTCAATTTCAAGGGTGTCCACCATACCTTCCTTGGGTGCCCATGGTTTTGTTGATCTGAATTCACTTAGAATAACCCACTCCTCCTTTTAGCATTATATAGACAGCATCCTACCACAGGGGTTCCCTTAGGATGCCATCTGAGAAGGCTTGTACCTAATTACACAATACTTACAGCAAAGAAGATGAACCATTTCTGCCATAAGATCCAAAGACCACCACTTTGTTTGCCAAGCTTCTGGGCATAGAGTCATCAGCAGGCTGTAAAATTCCTCTTGTTAAAAAATGTCAGCTCCTCACAATCAAGGCTCCAGCACACTATAACAGATATGGCATGTATTAGAGGAAACACCTCTCCATACCTACCCATTCAACTTAGGTTATTTGTGCCATGACACAAAAATTTGTTTCTTTCCACCAGAACTCGGCTAACTGCTTTATGATGGGCCAGCCAGCCACACAGCAGACCCTGGCCTTAGTCCCTCTGGCCCAGACGGCTGAGCTGAATCACTGGTGACATCTGACTACTCCTCTTAGAGTCTCGCTAAGCACAGTTCCACGGAGCTGTGCATAGGGCTCTGGATAAAATGTCCAGCCAGAGAGCAGCCACTTCGGTGACAAATCTCAGAGCCCACTGGGCTTCACGCACAACTCCCCACTCAAACAAGACTCTGGAAGGCTCCCATGTGGGGATGCGTGTCTCAGGGTGACAAACCGAATCATGATGGCAAATTGACTTTGTTGGGCCGCTGCTGCCCTCTGCTGGAACTAGAAGGTGTGCACCCACCATCGGAGATACCTTGCCTGGACTTCTGCTGGCTACACCAAGTCACCTTCTTAATCAGGTATGTGCTCACGCTCTTTGGCCCACCAGACATGATAGATTCACATCAGTGTACCCATTTCACCAAGTTGTTCGGCCAGAGGCTCTAGATTGTGGAATCTTGTGAAATTTCCACCTGGCTGACCAGCCCCAAGCAGCTGAACATAGAGAAAGGCCCAGTGTCCTCCTCAAACATGTGTTCCTCACGCTTTCAGACAATAGGTTGTCCCTCATATGGACAGAAATTTTACCCCAGATTCTAATCCTGCTCAATGTGTGGGCCTCAGGTCTCCAAACTCCCAACCAACAACCAGTCTCCTACAAAGACTCCTCTACTATTATTTACAGGGACTGCCACCTCTTTGACATCAGAGAGGATGTCATTTATATTTGCTCACCAGATGAATACTCCCCTTATATCATGATTTTTCTATCGTCTTACCATCTTCTATGAGCTGGCAACCCAATTGAACTTGGATTATGCGATACGATCCCCTTATAATAGAAAGCCAAGGGGACAAACCCTACCGACTTGCTTAGAGACTGTGATTATACAGATTTCCTTGGCCCACATGGTGGCCTAGTGCCAGCCACAAAGCAGGCTAAGGCTACCAGCTTTGCCTCACTATTTGGGTTATAAGTGAAAGTGAAAGTCGTTCAGTCGTGTCCGACTCTTTGAGACCCCATGGACTCTACAGTCCATGGAATTCTCCAGGCCAGAATACTGGAGTGGGTAGCCTATCCCTTCTTCCCAATCCAGGAATTGAACTGGGGTCTCCTGCATTGCAGGCAGATTCTTTACCAACTGAGCTATCAGGGAAGCCCTGTATTATAAAGCCTGGTTAATTAAGCCAAATTCATCACAAATTTTGCAAGATAGTGATATTATGGCTTCAGGACAAACAGCAGAATTGTGTGGGTCTCAGAACATGGGAAAAAGTTTCTCCATCCAGTGGATGGCAATCACACTAGGAAATGAAACCCAAACCCAAACCCTGGAATCTAGCAACCTCTGCCCTGCCCTAGAGGAAGAGGGAAGAAACATCTTGCCCCAAAGCAACAACACTTGGCCTTTGGTGTTCACTCCCCAAAGGAGGTCTCCTGGACACTAACCCAATTCAGATGTTCTCTTTGGGTGGCTCCTACCATTACCATGTACAACCTGGATAACAGGGATGCCAGTAGACCCCTCTGGCCTAACCCTGTCTCAGGTAATGTGCTGGAACAAAATAGGGTGACTACCAGGCATGGACACTGACCCAGAGAACACCACCCTCTATATTTAGAGGTGCCAACAGAAGTGATGCTTGAAAGAGTTGCTCCCTCCTTATACCAAGCCTCAAATTATATCTCAGACAGGATGGCTGAGATGTAATTGGTTACCCTCCCAGGGTAACTGAGGCAGATCCATCTGGCTGACAGGTTTGTGCTTTAATGGTTTTATAGTTTGAACAGGGCTAACTCTGGATTGTGAATCTGTCATCAGCAAAATGTCACTACAGTTAGCCCAGAATCTATATGCATTGTGGGTGGAGTCCACACAAAGCTTGGTTATGGACATCACGTGCTCTTTTGTAAGGGGCACCCCTGAAGACCTGCTGAAGAAGAGAGCCTGCACTTGTGGGGCTTCCTGACCCAGGCCTCCAGCACTCACATGCAGTCACCCTGACCTCTCATGACTCTCCACCTGGGAAGACTCCTCCCCAGTCAGCTCCGATTACCCCCAAGCAGACCAGTGCCCCAGACGACCTGGCCCTGGCCCAAGAGCTCGCTTTGTGAGGTGGCTGTACCAAGGCTTTCCAGAAGGGACCCTCCATTCTGCTCAGCATCCCTGTGTGCTGGCCTCCTCCCTGGATGACTGGGCCTTCTCCAATTTTACAGATAGCCTTTTTGTGGACATGATGTTGGTCTGGTTGTGTTCATCATCTTTAGCCAGCGCCCTTCCCCGGCCTCTTCTTAGGCAGAGGTAAACTGACACCATATCATCACCACACACCAAGAATTTGCCACTTGGACTTTCACAGACACTGCTTATAAGGGCCAGCCGGGCACTAGCACTCTAGTCACCACCAGAAGCTTTGAGAAGAGAGTGTGGCCCCCAGCAAACTATAGAGTCACCCAGGAGGTTCCTGTACCACCAGTGAACTTGGGAAGCTGCTGTGGGAGGCACCGCATCACTCCAGTGTCCTCACCAGCTTCCGACAGTTCTGGGGTCCTCAGAGGTCTGCCTCCATGTGCAGTTCAGATCCACCCACCCCTGCTCCTCCACTGCTGTCTGAGGCATTTAGTCAGATTTCCATAGAAACAGTGGCCAAATTCTAGCCTTGGACTTCTGTCTGCAGCTGAATCAACCTTCCAGTCATTGGATTAATCTCTTCACGTGCTGAACCATTTTTTGCCTTTTCATTCCGGTTGTTTCCACTCCTGCTCCTTGTTTTCTGTCAAGTGGAGGAGGGTGTCTTATTAGTGACTCATCCAGCTTTGACTAAGAAATTTGGGGGAAGATAAGAAGGGCAAAGAAAGACTCACCTTAAATCTACTGTGTCCCCTGCAGATTCTTGGGAGGGAAAATGAATTACATGCAGAAGGGAGCGTGCTACAGATGCTACCGGCCTCTGGGCTCCCTCCCTCAGACCCACACTCAGTGCATCATGCTCTGCCGCCTCATGACTGGGCAGTTGCTTTGACAGACGGGGTTCCAGCAGCTGCATCACCCATGTTGACATGGTCAAGAACCCAACTGCACTTCTACCAGGACTTTGCATCTCGGCTGCCTCCTAGCCTTGGAGCTTAGCCATCCTAGCCAACCCACAGGCCTGAGAGCAAGAAATACATGCTGGTGGCTGTAAAAACACGGAGGTGTTGTCAATGCATGTTACAGGGCAAAACCTGACTGGGGCAGAGAGCAGTTTCTCCACTACATGAGTTCATCATCATGTCCCAGGGTGGCGACCACAAGTCCCATACAGCCTGAGGCCAGCAGTGGCATGTGCAGTGAGAGCTTTGACAAGGGGACATTGAGTGGAAGACTGGGCAGAAGTGTGAGCAGGCGGGTGCGGTGAGGAGCAGTGACCCCAAGACAAGAGGTGTGCGCCTGCATGTGAAGGACACAGGAGAAGGGCCAAGGTGACAGCAGGAGCAGGGGGCAAACAACCAGGAGTCGATCCAGAGGAGCCTTAGGGAGTCCCTGGAGGGCAGGAAGTGTCAGAAATTCCAAGGGTCTCCCCACAGACAGGCGGGAGGCAGTAGCAGGACCCAAATAGAACCCGGTGCCCTGGGCCAAGCCAATGGTAGGGAAGGGGGTGCAGTTAGGTCTAGAATCCATCTTGAAGACAGAGGTAAATGCCTTTGCTGCAAGGCAAAGAGGGTTGCATAGGAAAGAGAGGCATGAAAGGTGCCAAGGTCTGAAGAGGGGTGTGAAAGAGAGCCAAGCTGCCTTCCACCGGAGGATCTAAGCCTTCCCTCGGAGAAGACAGTGGGATTTGGTGTTCCCTCCCTGGGCACTGACTGAGAGAGCACCCCACAAACCACTGCCACCCTCAGGTGCTTGCCGACACTGCCCAGGCTAACGCAGATGCATGTGTGTCCCCAAGCCCAAGAATGTTAATCTACTCCATCTTCCTGGAAAGCTGCTGGATTCTGCTAACACAGAAAGAAGGACAGCCCAGGAGGATGTGGCCAAAGTCACTTTCTTTTCTCATAATCACCAGGGCTCATTTCCTCCAGGCAAATATGAGCCAGAAACACCAGTACATGCCCCTTGGAGATCCTGAAAATCAGTCTCTATCACCCAAAACACCGTGGTGTGTTTATTGTGTGCCCCTAACTTTGTCTTTCATTCCACATCCAACATTCCAGAAGCTTGTATATTACCTGGACAGGCACATAAAAATGGGACCTCAGGTCACATCAATTCAAAAAGGTCCTAACTCGTGTTGTGCACAGAGAAGGCCATACAGCGCAGCATGGTACAGCACAAGAAAATGCTGTAAGTACAGAGCCTTTAAGGAAAACTAGGACACACACTCAAATTCTGTGACTTTGATAAGCTACTTAATCTCTCTGATCCTCAGATTATTCACGTGGGGAAAACATAAGAGAGCCCATTTCACAGGTACTGGTGAAATTTGATGAACTCATATGTGAAACTCCAGCCCATCCAATTCACCACCAGTCCCCACCACAAAAAAAGCCTTCATAGAGTGGTCAGGACATCTGATGACAGTCAGAGAGGAAACAATGGGCCCAGAGGATGGAGTGAATGAGCCAGATTCTCCAGGACATCTGCAAGGCCCAAAGGACACCACAATAACATAGTAGGGTCTGCTCACTAACCACAGACAGCAGATAAGCAGCAGCTGGTGACCACAGCGAGCTGCTCTTATTCACAATTACTTTCTAAGTGGGCATCAATCATCTCCTTTATTCCTCCAGCAACCTCAGGAGGAAAGTGCAGGCGATCACAGCTGCAAAACTCATGGCTGTGGCTCAGCCTCATGGCCCCACATGGCAACAGAAGGCCCATGTGCAGCCCAGTGTCCCCATACTCTACAGCCAGGCTCCCCACTTCCTGGGCAAACTCTCAGACAGCACCAAAACCCAAGGCACTGATTGAACCTCTAGCTAACTCTCACCTGGGTCACCAGTGGCTGACACCTGACCTCTTCTAGACCTGGGTCCTCTGTAAGAGGAAGAAGATCATGGCCTGGCACTGCCAAGGTATCCTAAAGGAAGGACAATGCATGGAGAAGGTGCCAAAAGCCGCCAGGTAATCCTGGACCCCTCTGTTCAGAACGCATCATGGGCCTTCCAGCTGTTGTGGTTTAGCACTAGCACAGCCTGGCCCCTCCATCTCCACCTGGCTCCCACCTCCACCCCCACGGAGCATTCCTCCCCACCAGCCACAGTGGGCCCCTCCTCAGGAGTGAGTGCCTGAGCCCCACTCTCCCTCTGCTGTCTCATGCTTGTCAGGGAAGGACTATTTACCACGGTGGGAAGAATTCTTCAGTCAAGCTGCCATCCTTCAGCAATATTTATGAGGTTGTCACAAGGTGAAACACAAATATTCACGAATATAAGAGGGCCTGCCTCCTGATACCTATATATTATAGTAAGCTATGGATGCAGACAGTTTTGGCTACACAGAAAAAAAATGACTCTGGCATGATTATTAAACTCATGAAGCAAGTCTTTCCACATTTATCCACAGATGGAGCCTCAAAGTTATCCCAACAAAGGGTGCTCTACAGTGCCTGAATCCACCCCATGGTATCTCCCCTACGTGTCATACAAGGTCCTCCCGTGTTCCCAGCAGCCAGCTCCACGGGGGCCAGCAGGGCAGCAAGGGGGAGGGGAAGAGGACAAACACAGAGGATGCCACGGTGGGCCAGCCAAGGGCACTTACTTTCCACCCCAAATCAATCTTGCCTGTTCTGCTGCTCAATGAAATGTTGCTGCTGCGAGCCATGTGTTACACCACGATTTGTGACCTCCAGAGGATAGGATTTTGATCCAGGGTCAGAGGTGAGGCTTGACCACTTGGAGCTTTTTGTGTAGCAAAGTTTTATCGAAGTATAATAGAGATAGGGAAAGCTTCTGACATAGACATCAGAAGAGGACAGAAAGAGTGCCCTCTTGTAGTTTTTAGCAAGGCATTTTATGTCTGTTAGCAAGCTGCTAATCAGATAAGAGAGACTCCTCAAGGCTGAGGGAGTTTCACCAGGTCCCTCTCCCGAGGTGTGTCATCCCCGGCCATAAGATGATTGACATGAATACTGGTTTGTTGAGCCATTATCAGTCCAAGGTCTGAGAAAAGAAAAAAATAAAAAGTTAGTCTTCGGCAGAGCTAGTTTCGTCAACAGAGAACAGAGTTGGCGGGGGCGGGGGGAATGTCTGCCATTTGCAGTTTATTTCTTCTTACCACTTGGGGACCTCTGGCCTTCCTACCTGTTCCCCTCTCATTTTCCCTTTTCTTTTAGGAGAATTATGTTGCCTAGGGGAAGGGGCAGCGTTCTCATTCCATAACTGCTTCTGAGCTGATAAGGGGCATCATCCCTAAATTGGTGAGGCAACATATTCCCCTCACCCTCATATTGAGAGTCTCTGGTCTAAAGGCCCCAAGTAGTAGTTGGAGGAAGCTGTGGCACCCAGTAGGAGTTTGGACAACCTTTTGTAACTTAAAAGCCTTCATGCAACCAAAAGCAAATCAAGCTACACATTTACAGATGCAGGGAACAAACAGCAAGAACAGAACAATCAGAATTTTTACAATTAAGATACTTTTCCACCATGGGGAACTAGTTAACATCTCCCAAAGTGAAGGGACTGAGACTTCAGGAGTATCCATAGCCTGGATCATCATGTTCATGTGTTTAGTAAAGTGAGTAACATTAGTGCTCATATCTGGTATATATGTACAACATTGGGTATGAATAATGGCCCAAGTTCCTCCTTGTGCAGCTGTTAGAATATCTAAGGCCAATTTGTTTTGTAAAACCACCTTTCTAATTTGTATTTGTTCAGCATTAAGGGCTGAAATAGCTTTTTGAGAATCTTGTAAGGTTTGTTGAGTAAAGGTAGTCAGAGGATCAACTTGTAGCATAACGTCTGTAGTTCCCAGAGAGGGAACGAATATTGCAGCCAAATAATCATACCAGGAAAATACAGACCTTATCCAGTGAGTTCCAAGTTGTGGCAAAGTAGCAGGCTTCTTTGGAAGCTCTGAAAATATGAAGCCATGAGTAAAAGCTGGACCTAGGGTGCATCTCCCTATCCAGCTAGGGTGAAGCCATGCCCATAGGTAAGAGTCACGTATCCAACAGGCCCAGTTTGAAGCAAGCCAGCATGCCTGAGGGATCCAGTCCCAATCAGTGCCTGGCCAGGCAAAAGCAGGACCTGTACTGGGGTTAGAAAACACAGGAATTATTATATTGCATATTTCATATGAGGCAAAAACCCCAATTGTTTCCAATCATTATAATTAAGCTGTCAGCTAACTTCTGGAAATGGTTCTGTTTGTCCCCAGCATATAGGGTCACTAGACATTAGGCACCCCTTTTCAGGAGTTAGCCATATGACCTCATCCCATATTTGATAAACATCAGGTAAAAGACCATTAAATCTAGACCATTTGTCTTCTTATGTACAGCAAATAGTAAACCAAGACAAAGTATAATCAAAGTTAAAAGTTACAATATGTCCATAGTTAAGGTACAAAGTGTTTCATCAGTCCATTTTAGGATTATTAAATGTGATCAGATTAAGAAGAGACACCACATATGATTGTTGCTGGCAAAGGTAGTCACAGACTTGGAGAAAGTCCTTTCCCTGAAGTGGAGATGCCAGCCACGGGAAGGCTTCCACTGAGGATGGGGGAAGTGCCCTGCAGATCCAGCAAGTAGACTGATTGTGGAATGCAGCATAGGAGTGAGCCCAGGACAGGAAGGCATTGCCTTGAGGGTCAAATGGTAGGCTCAGGATTTTTGGAGTTAGCAGAAGCAGGCCCATACAGATTATCAGGAACATCTAAAAAGTGAAGAGTAAAATCAAAGAAAATAAAGACATAAAAATGACATGGCTTAGCCTGAGGGGTCAGGATGCCACTTTTTAATTAGAGTATGGTACACCCACGAATTAATTCCTGGCACCTTGACAGTTGTGGGAGAAGAAAGAATTACCTCATAAGGGCCTTCCCAGAGGGGCTCTAGAGATTGTTCCCCCAAGGTCCCAATGTCTTTATCAGGATCTCTGTTCCTGGCTCAAACAACAGCTTGTTTGACTCAAAGGCTGAATCAGGAGTCACCTCCCAGAGTTCCGATAAAGTCTGTTGAAAAGCTGAAATTTGAGTTATATAACAAAAACTGATATTTAAGAAGCCAACTGTCTGTCATCCAAATATTAACTTTAGAGTTTAAGATTCCACTCACATCATGAAAAGTCAGTACAAGAAGATTTCACCCATTAGTAAACTAAAGAGCTTTAGGCACTATTAAAGCAATAAAAGCAATTACTCTTAGACGATGTGGCATCTAATTTTCTACTCAGGTATCCTATACATTTCTGGTGAGGCCCTTGGGGTTGTGTCATAACTCCCAAGGCCATACTTTTTCTTTCAGTGACAAACAAATTAAGCTCTGACACTGTGGGCAATCTCAAAGCAGGAGCTTGCAAGAGAGCAATTTGAAGAGCCTTAGAAGCAGAAGATATTAAGAAGAGGTGGCAAGAATACACAGAAGAACTGTACAAAAAAGATCTTCATGACCCAGATAACCATGATGATGTGATCACTAATCTAGAGCCAGACATCTTGGAATGTGAAGTAAAGTGGGCCTTAGAAAGCATCACTATGAACAAAGCTAGTGGAGGTGATGGAATTCCAATTGAGCTGTTTCAAATCCTGAAAGATGATGCTGTGAAAGTGCTGCACTCAATATGCCAGCAAATCTGGAAAACTCAGCAGTGGCCACAGGACTGGAAAAGGTCAGTTTTCATTCCAGTTCCAAAGAAAGGCAATGCCAAAGAATGTTCAAACTACCGCACAATTGCACTCATCTCACATGCTAGTAAAGTACAATTGCACTCATCTCACATGCTAGTAAAGTAATGCTCAAAATTCTCCAAGCCAGGCTTCAGCAATACGTGAACCGTGAACTCCCTGATGTTCAAGCTCGTTTTAGAAAAGGCAGAGGAACCAGAGATCAAATTGCAAACCTCTGCTAGATCATTGAAAAAGCATGAGAGTTCCAGAAAAACATCTATTTCTGCTTTATTGACTATGCCAAAGCCTTTGACTGTGTGGATCACAATAAACTGTGGAAAATTCTGAACGAGATGGGAATACCAGACCACCTGAACTGCCTCTTGAGAAATCTGTATGCAGGTCAGGAAGCAACAGTTAAAACTGGACATGGAACAACAGACTGGTTCCAAATAGGAAAAGGAGTACGTCAAGGCTGTATATTGTCACCCTGCTTATTTAACTTCTATGCAGAGAACATCATGAGAAACGCTGGACTGGAAGAAACACAAGCTGGAATCAAGATTGCTGGGAGAAATATCAATAACCTCAGATATGCAGATGATACCACCCTTATGGCAGAAAGTGAAGAGGAGCTAAAAAGCTTCTTGATGAAAGTGAAAGAGGAGAGTGAAAAAGTTGGCCTAAAGAAGATCATGGCATCTGATCTCATCACTTCATGGGAAATAGATGGGGAAACAGTGGAAACAGTGTCAAACTTTATTTTTTGGGGCTCCAGAATCACTGCAGATGGTGACTGCAGCCATGAAATTAAAAGACGCTTACTCCTTGGAAGAAAAGTTATGACCAACCTAGATAGCATATTCAAAAGCAGAGACATTACTTTGCCGACTAAGGTCCGTCTAGTCAAGGCTATGGTTTTTCCTGTGGTCATGTATGGATGTGAGAGTTGGACTGTGAAGAAGGCTGAGCACCAAGAATTGGATTCTGGGTTATGTGAAACTTGCCTGGCCTTTATATAAACTTATAACTGAAACTCAACAAACCCAAACCCAGCTTTTGAACTGTGGTGTTGGAGAAGACTCTTGAGAGTCCCTTGGACTGCAAGGAGATCCAACCAGTCCATTCTGAAGGAGATCAACCCTGGGATTTCTTTGGAGGGAATGATGCTAAAGCTGAAACTCCAGTACTTTGGCCACCTCATGCGAAGAGTGGACTCATTGGAAAAGACTCTGATGCTGGGAGGGATTGGGGGCAGGAGGAGAAGGGGACAACCGAGGATGAGATGGCTGGATGGCATCACGGACTCGAGGGACGTGAGTCTGGGTGAACTCTGGGAGTTGGTGATGGACAGGGAGGCCTGGCGTGCTGCGATTCATGGGGTCACAAAGAGTCGGACACGACTGAGCGACTGAACTGAACTGAACTGAAGTGTCTTTTGACTATCTCAAAACCAAACCAGTTTGTCAGTTTGGGTTTGCTGAGTTTCAGTTATAAGTTTATATAAAGGCCAGGCAAGTTTCACATAACCCAGAATCCAAATGCAGCCATAGCCTGTGATGCCCTAGAATCTTCTCAATTGTCTTAAAGAAATAGGTAAGGGATGATTTAGCATAGGCTTACTTCTCTGGGGCCTATGGCCCTCGAACCTTTGGCTATGATTAGGCCTTCAAATCAATGACTGAAAAATATTTGGCTCATTCAGAATTTCAGATAATAGATATACCTCACATCCTTTCATGGAGAAGGAAATGGCAACCCACTCCAGTGTTCTTGCTTGGAGAATCCCAGGGATGGGGGAGCCTGGTGGGTTGCTGTCTATGTGGTCGCACAGAGTCGACACGACTGACGTGACTTAGCAGCAGCAGCAGCAGCACATCCTTTCAAGTAAGGTCATAAAGGAGAGTAGCACCCTTAAAGGCTCTAATATATTTTTCTGGGTCCTCCAAACAGTCTCCCAGATCCTCCTTGATTCTCTGTATTTCTTGATAAGAAAAGGGCTTATTAACTCTCATCGATTGATTGTTTTTCCCGGTGGGTGCTTCATGGAGAGGCAACAGCTTCTGTAGCTGTTCCTCAGCCTCTCTGGCTGCCTTTCGCATATGATCCAGGAATAGATTGGAGAAAACTGTTTTTTCTTATCTGTCTGTCTCCTGTCCTCCATCTCAACCTGTATTTCACCCTTCATTTTACCTGTCTGAGCTTCCCTTACTTCACTGATCTGAGTTTCACTTGAAACCTGTGTAGTCCAAAGTCATATTGAGACAGGAATTTGAACCTCTACTGAGACTGGAGCAGTTTGAATTTCAGTTTGAGTTTCTACCAAGAACAAGGCCACCATCCCCTGAGGGGTGCCCTGACTCTCAGTTTGCTCAGATGGAAGCCCTGGATATGGGGCAAAGTAGGAGGACAGGAGGGAGCTGAAGGTTTCACACCCAAATCTATACCCTTAGGACAGAAGTCTGGCATGTCACACAGAGAAAAAAAGGTAACACCTATGCCATTTCTACCCATTTCCCTTATTTTCTACAGAACCGGTCTAATTGTAAGACAGTATTGTAATTAAGAGACCCTCCAACTAGCCATTGTTCGCTGTCCTCCAATGGAGACTGTGGCCATGCAGTATCACATAGGAAGTTCAGGCCTGTCTTCTTGAAGCTCTGGGGGTCAAATCTATCTCAGTTTCTCAGGATGCAGTTCAAAGGAGTGAGGCTTGAATTGTTAGCTCCCATCAGTAAGAGAGAAAAAGCAGCATCCAGCAGCCTTTTCTACCGGAGGCATCCCTCCCTGCTCTAGATGGAGGTGGAGACAGGTCTTCCACCTAAGCTTCCTTCCCTGGACAGAGTTAACCTATCTCTTACCAAAGCAGATGTGCACTACCGTTCCTTCTTGTTCTATCACCAAGGTGGGCTGGAGGTGCATCAGGGGTTAGACCTGGTGGCCTCCCAGATTGATGTCCTGTTCCTCACCATTAAAACTTTGCCTGATTTCTGCTCCTCCTCTGATGCTACCCTGGGTACAACAGAGTAGCCTTCCAGAATGCCTCTCAACCTAAGACCACCAGGGGAAATATCTGTCTCCTGCATGGCTGTGCACAGTCCTGAGTATATTCCTGACCATAATAGAACTATATAGTGAAGTCACTCAGTCGTGTCCAACTCTTTGCGACCCCATGGACTGTAGCCTACCAGGCTCCTCTGTCCATGGGGTTTTCCAGGCAATAGTCCTGGAGTGGATTGCCAATTCCTTCTCCAGGGGATCTTCCCAACCCAGGGATTGAACCCGGGTCTCCCGCATTGTAGACAGACGCTTTACCGTCTGAGCCACCAGGGAAGTCCGATAGAACTGGCAAACCATAAAAGGACGAACATAAAAGCCAAGATGTCCCTTTTGAGTGTCACCACACCAGTATATGTGATAGCAAAAGAGGTGGTGAAGGGTTGGCCAGCAAGGAAAAAGTGATTTTTGTCCTCGAGCTATTAGGGCCAATTCTTCCAAAGCCACAAGAGAGCCGCCTCTGGTCCACTAAGAGCTAGCTTTACCAAAGGAAGCATTACCATTGCACCTCCAATCTGACCAGATCCTTGGATTCCAGATCTGTGTCCTCAAAACCTCTGTATCCTCAAAAGCACTAGTCACCAGCAGTGCTTCTATCCACATAGATCAGAGGCACAGCCATAATAAAGACTCACTTTCAGGTCACTAGCCCCTGAGGCAGGCAGCTAAGAGAGCACCTTCTAGCCTGAGAGATGTTCTTGGAACTAGAGCTCCACCTAGCTACCAAACGTGCTCTTGTCTGTTGCTGCTGCTGCTAAGTCGCTTGAGTCGTGTCCGACTCTGTGCCACCCCATAGACGACAGCCCACCAGGCTCTCCCGTCCCTGGGATTCTCCAGGCAAGAACACTGGAGTGGGTTGCCATTTCCTTCTCCAATGCATGAAAGTGAAAAGTGAAAGTGAAGTCGCTCAGTCGTGTCCGACTCTTCATGACCCCATGGACCGCAGCCTTCCAGGCTCCTCCATCCATGGGATTTTCCAGGCAAAAGCACTGGAGTGGGGTAGTGCACAATAAAACAACCAACAGCACAGAACTGCAAGTCCCTTGAAAGTCTGTGATCCGACAGGTTTGGTTAGTAGTTCTAATTCCTCAGGCAGTTACAAAATGGCCAAAGAGACCAGGAGAAGGTGACTGAGAAAGGAAGGTTTTCTCCACATGAATCACCCATATCTGACCATTCCTCTGGCAGGGACATTGGGTGCCTCTTGGTATTGGCGGGTTGGTATAAACCCCCAACAAATCTCCCCTTGAGGGCTGCCTTCAGTCACTATGAGGCACCGCAAAACTGCAGAGCAGCGTTCAACACTCACTTCGTGCAACACTTTTTTTATGTCAGTTAGCAAGCTGTTAATCAGATAAGAGGGACTCCTCAAGGCTGAGGGAGTTTCACCAGGCCCCTCTCCCACAATATGCGTTTTTGAGATAGAATGGCGCAAGGTGTATCATCCCCGGCCAGAAGATGATTGACATGAATCCTGGTTTGTTGAGCCATTATCAGCCCAAAATTTGAGGAAAAAAAAAAAAAAAAAGGTTAGTCTCAGGCAGAACTGGTTTCATCAACAGAGAAGGGGGTGAACAAACATCTGCCACTTGCAGTTTATTTCCTGCCACTTGCGGACCTCTGGCCTTCCTACCCGTTAGCCTCTCACCAAACAGTGCCGGGAGGCTCAGACGGAAGTGATGCAGGGAACTGGCTGGCAGCCTGCTTGTGAAGCCCACAGTGCTCCAGGCACTTTGAGTGGTGGACTTCTTTTCCAAATGAAGATTTAAAAGGAAGTACCACATATGAAACAGGAATGAATGACACAGATCTGGATACAGTGGGTGAGGGGACTCAAGAGTCCAGTCCCCTCTGCTTTCCCTGCCCACCTCCAGCCAGCACAGGGACCTCAAGGCAGAAATCCGTAGAGAAAACACTGCTCCTGTCCCTTGCCTCAAACCCGCTGTCAGTTGCAGTACAATCTGGAGCTCTGTGAACTGCACAGCCTAAGGCTGGTCCCAGGAAACCAGCTGCATCTCTTGTGGAAGGCAGTAGCCAGGGCCCTGTCCACACAGCACGCAGGGCACCTGCTCAGCCTTTATCCCTGGGACACTGTGACCCATGCCCAGGGCCCCCAGGGAGGCAGGACATCAGTCCAACGAATCTCCACCTGAAGCCTGCTGGCTCCACAGCGACAGACCAGGTTTCCCATCTCTCAAAGAGGTCTGTTTTTACTAAAGACATAAAAGCAGAAATGTAACCTCCCATCACAATATTTTTATAATCTCTGATTTGAGTTCAACTTCTTTGTCTCTCCCACCTGACCCATAAAGAAAAGAGGTGGTCAAGGCCACACTGTCAGTACAGCATGGAGATCTCAGGACAGGACTCCTGCGCTGGGCAAGCAGCAACGCCATGCCGGGCTCCCACCTGACCTCAGGACCGCCCCCAGCCTTGGCCTCAGTTATAACAAGCGAACACCTGCAAATAAGCCTTGTGCAAGGATGAAGGGGAACCATATGGAGGCTGAAGGAGCCTTGGCCTTGCAGGGATTCTGTCTAATTCTCAGTAGACAAGGAAATATGAAGGCCACTATCTGAGACCAAGCCCTGCATAGATGTCAGCTCAAGACACTGCACCCCAGGCCCCACCACAAAAACAAATTCCAGACATCTTACCTTTTTTCTTTGACCAGGAGGAAGCCCCTGGACAGGTCTCATTGTGTGTGTTCTGTGTGTGGAGCCCCTCATCCTGGCCCATCTTATTTCCTTCACCAACAGGTCTTATTTGCTTGTTTGTTGTTACCATTGGGCTCTCAGTAAGGAGCCCTGGATCTTCCCAGCATGTGAAGACGGTCAAAGCCCAACAGCTGAGTGACAGATGAGGCTGGGTACTAGGAGAGAGGGGTGCACCCTCCATGTGGCCCAGGAATGTGTGCAGGCTGCCCCTGTCATAGCAGGAGCAGCCACGGGAAGACCACATAGACAAGGGGTCAGCTCCCAGGTCTCCATGCAGGACCGGACTCCCTTGGGCAAGGTGGCCCAGCAGGGGCATGGCTTCTCCACATCTCACCACGCACAGCCTGGTGACCCAGTGGCCAGTGTGGGATCTGGGCCCAGGTGAGAGCTGGGACATCACTCACTTCTCATGCCACCCCCACTTCATACAAGAGAAGTACAATAATACCACGTCCCAGGGTTGGCTCCTCCCCTCTGGCCCCCTGCTGCAGCCCTCTACTCCTCAGACCACCCCAGCCCAGCCCCAGTTGCCACCAGGCCTCCTGCTCTCCCCATTCCAGCAGGAACACAGTCCTTCCCATCCGTGGGCCTGAGGACACGACACGACCCTGGAGGCCACCACACCAGCTGCAGGACCACGTACCCAATCTCAGTGGGAGGGGATTAGCCCTGCTCAGCTTCCTGTCAGGCTGCCGTTTCCAGGTGCTGGGCAGCTCCTGTCAACAGCTGGCACCCCAACCCAGACCACCCAGTGCTGAGCATGTCTGCTGCTCACAGGCACAGAGAAGGCTGCTTTCACTCTCACCCTAAAGGATGGCCATCAGTAGGGCAGGGCTCCCTCCCCTGGAATATAACACCCTAGTGGAGGAACGAGAAAATCAGGGGACTCAGGCTTCCTCTCTTCTGACTTCTCTTCTCTCCAGGGTCTATGTGAATGCTCCCTGCCAGGCATATTCCTTGATCCCTATGGAGTGACATCACAAACTGGCCAAGACAGGCAAGTAGCCTCTGCAGGGAGAGTAGAACAGGCCAAGCCCGGGGCATCAGTGGACAGGGCAGTCTCACAGCAGGGGCTCTGCCCTGCCAGTCAGTCAGGAAATACTCAGGCTGCTACTGTGATGAGCCAGGCCTACCGAGGGCAGGTGGAGGGCAGTGCAGTAAACAGAAAAACCCTTGGCCCTCAGGGAGCTTACCTTCTAGTGAGACTGAACAGGCAGTAAACAAAAGATTAAGTGTGTTAGATGGTCTTCCCTTGGAGAAAAAACACAGCAGGGAACACGGGGACAGGGAGGGGTGCAGATGCAGACACTCTTCCATCATTGAGGCTTTCTGTGGACTCATCTCAATGAAATAGTATTTGGGGGAGTCCTCTGTTGAAATAATATTTGGGGGAGTCCTCTATTTGCCACAGGCATAAATGTCCAACCAACTGGCCAGAGCATAGCCTCCCATAGTCTCAGATCAAGAGAACTGGGAAAAACAGGAACTCAGTTTATTCTGTACTTAGACAAATGCCAAAGAATGACTCTTGTCATAGGAATCTTCTAACTCCCTTTCCATTTGTAAATCAGCATCCTAAACAGCACTGCTTTAGTGAGCTGGTGACAGATGCACTAGAAATGCATTCTCCCGCATGCCCATAAATTGATTTACTGTTTCAATTAATCTTGACTCTTCCTCTTCCACAATTCATGTGGCTGCTTTTTAAGTAAGTCATCTTTGGAGCTTAAATGAGCACAAGCATAGACACTAGTTAATTCATGTTTTCACTGTAGATGATTCCACATCCCTCAAGTATCTCTCAGTCCCTTAAATGGGCCAGCAGAAGGGTTCCCCCAACCAGCAATGGGGTGACAGTAGTCCCTTAACCGCTTGGCCAGTGAGAGTACCCAACATATTGTGTCTTGTCTACTTGGAGAGACCATAATTTCAGATGCCCATATGAAAGAAAAATACTCATTTCCCCCACAGAAAAGAGTGCTGAGCCTGGGCAACCCAGAAATGGAAATAGGAGGAGGCTGAGGGAGACTTGTGGAAGGAGCAGGGAGCAAGTGGCCAGCAGCCTTGACAGCATAGAAGGTGTGTCAGCCAGCATTGCTGATCTAAGTTCAGTTCAAAGACTTGCTGTTCCCTACAGAGAAAACACTGGAAAGCCCCACCGTAACCCCTCTCTGGATCCTGGCAAGGAGATTTCAGGTAGGTTAAAGAAGAAAGTCACATGGCCTGTTCCCAGCCTGGCAGGAGAGCTGGGAGGACACTGCAGAAAGGATGGGAAACCAGACTACACGTGACCAGACTACAGTGTGGAGATGCTGGGTGAAAGAGCAGGGCATCCCAGGAGCTGAGTTGGAGAGATCACTCAGGCACAAACCCACAGTCTCTAGGCTTTGTCCCTCCCTTGCCACCCCTCCCCTGCCTCCTCTGGCACTATCACCCCACCCCCAGAGGACCCGGCCTCCTGGACCTTCCTTTGGCCATCTCTTCAGTCAGCCTCTCCCTTCCCTTCACACCCTTCAGTGATTCCTCAGGGCCTCAGGATAAAGTCCCAAGTCCTCTGATGGCATTCCATGGCCTTCCTGATTTTCCTCTTGAATCTCACTCCCCATCCCCACCTGGAGGTCCATTCTCACTAAGGGGCCTGCAGTCCCCAGGACAGTCCAAGCCTCCAGGTACCTGCAGGCTAAGGCTCAAGTGACAAAACTCTTCCCACCGCTCCTGTGCCTGACAACTCAGACTTGAGTCCGACCTCAATCATGACCAGGTTTTCCACCCATCTCCTGATCCTGATGTTTCCCTGGTGCTCAGTGCTCCCTTGGGCTTTACCCATCAGAACCTTTCTCATCCAGTCCTGGACTCTGCCTATTTCTCTCCACTACCAGCCTGTGAACTCCCTTAGCAGAGGAATGGTGCCTCCTTACTGACTCAGTAAGACATGCAGCCACAGACGTCTGTGTAAGGGAAGACTGGATGGATGGAGGGATGGATGGAAAATATATTATAAACCATAAATACTTACAGAGAGGGACCTAATCACTTTCAGGAAACTAAGTCTTTGAGTCTCAAAGAGCCAAAAAGTGAAATACCATTTAGTGTGTGGTGTATTAGGAGATAGCATGTTCTTTTTTAAATATATATTTATTTAGCTTTGGCTGCTAAATAAAGTGAGTCTCAGTTGTGGCCACAGGCTTTTCATTGCAGCATGTGGGCTTTGTAGTTGCAACACACTGGCTTAGATGCCCCCACAGCATGTAGGATCTTAGTTCTCATTAAAAAGTGTGTTAGTCATTCAGTCATGTCCAACTTTTTGTGACCCCATAGACTGTAGCCCACCAGGCTCCTTTGTCTATGGAATTCTCCAGGCAAGAATACTGGAGTGGTAGCCATTCCCTTCTCCAGAGGATCTTCTTGACCCTGGCATTGAAACAGTATCTTCTGTATTGCAAGGATATTCTTTACTGTCTGAGCCTCCAGGGAAGCCCAGACCAGGGATCAAACCTATGTCCATTGGAAGGCAGATTCTTAACCACTGAACCATCAGGGAAGTCCCAGGAGATAATGAATTCTTTTTCAAACTCTGCCATGGACTTGCTGGTTGATTTTGGCCAAGACACTTCCCCACTGTGGACTCAGTCTCCCCATATAAACAAAATACTCTGATTTCCAGGTGTTATAAGATGGTGGAATAAAATAACCTCAAAACCCTTCTAATACAAAAATCAAGAAATACTCAACCGAGTACTGAACCAAGAAATACTAAGAGTATAATAATTTTTAAATGCATAACTGGGCACATAAGATATAAATGAAGGGACTTCCTTGGTGGTTCAGTGGCTGAGACTCTGTGCTCCCAATGCAGGGGGCCAGGTTCAACACTTGCTCAGGGAACTAGATCCCACATGCTGCAACTAAAAAAGAAAAAAAAAAAAAATGATGCCACAGCTAATGATCCCACGTGCTACAACAAAGATCAAAGATCCTAAGTGCCAGGCACAGCCAAATAAATAAAGAATTAGAAATAAATGAACATCTTTACATGTCAGAAACAAAAGGAACACTAAAATCTGCACCCTGAAATATATAAGCTGATGCTGTGACTGTCCAGTTAGTGGCTTGAGAGAGTTTTGGATCCAGCTGATTACAGCCTAAAGTGTTTATACCTACCCAAGACTCATGAAGATGACGTAATTCTTCTAAAGCACAGAATTTTGAAAGTTACACAAATAAAACCTCCTGAATGAAAAATATATTAATTCAAATTAAAAATCCAAAGGGATGGATTCAATAGCAAATTAGATATATTTGAAGAGAAAAATAGTAAAGTAGAAGAAAGAACTGAAAAAGTTAGAATAAAGATCAAAAGATAGCAAGTATGACAATAAGGTTAAGAAACATGGGGTAGAGAATGTGAAGGTACAACATCCACTGAACAGATGCTCCAGAGGAGAGAATAGATAGAATGGAAGACATGTAATTTTTAAAAAGAAAACGGCTGAGAATTTTCTCAAAAATTTATTAAAATATGAACCTTCAGAACTTGCCTGGTGATCCAGTGGTTAAGAATCTGCCTGCCAATGCAAGGGACATGGGTTCACTCCCTGGTTGAGGAGGATCTCACATGCCACAAGGCAAATAAGTCCATGCACCGCAATTACTGAAGTCGGTGCAGCTAGAGACTGTGCTCTATAACAAGAGAGGCCACTGCAATAAGAAGCCCTTATACTGCAACAAGAGCCCTTGCACCTCCGCTCACCACAATTAGAGAAAGCCCACATGCAGCAATGAAGACCCAGCACAGCCATAAATAAATACATAAAATTAAAATAATAATAATATATGTGAGATATATGTTGTATTATAATTATTTTTTAAATGAATCTTCAAAAAGGAACCCTCCTTACACTGATGGTGGGAATATAACTTGGTACAGCCACTATGGAGAACAGTATGGAGAGTCCTTAAAAACCTAAAAATAGTTTCCATGTGATCCTATATAGTCACTCCTGGATATATCTGAAGGAAATTCTAATTTGAAAAGATGTGTGCACCCCAGTGTTCATTGCAGCAGTATTTACAATAGTCAAGACATGGAAGCAACTGAAATATCCATCAACAGATAAATGGATAAAGAAGCTCTGGTGTATATATTTGCAATGGAATGTTGTTGTTGTTTTTCAGTCTCTAAGTCATGTCTGACTCTTTGTGACCCCATGGACTATAGCACACAATGCTCCTCTCTCCTCCACTATTTCCCGGACTTTGCTCAAATTCATGTCCATTGAGTCGGTGATGTTATCTAACCATCTCATCCTCTGCTGCCCTCTTCTGCTTTTGTCTTCAATCTTTCCCAGCATCAGGGTCTTTTCCAATGAGTTGACTCTTTGCATCAGGTGGCCAAAGTATTAGAGTTTCAGCTTCAACAACAGTCCTTCCAATGAATATTCAGGGTTGCTTTCCTTTAGAATTGACTAGTTTGATCTCCTTGCAGTCCAAGGAACTCTCAAGAGTCTTCTTCATCACCACAATTTAAAAGTATCAATTCTTCAGGACTCAGCCTTCTTTATGGTTCAGCTCTCATATCAGCACAAGACTACTGGAAAAACCACAGTTTTGACTGTTGGCAAAGTGATGTCTCTGCTCTCTAGGTTTGTCATAACTTTCCTTCCAAGGAGCAAGTATCTTCTAATATCGTTTAACAGTAGTCAATGTCCACAGTGATTTTGGAACCCAAGAAAAGAAAATCTAAAGTGCCTCCACACTGCCACCCTCTACTTGCCATGAAGAAATGGGACTGGATGCCATGATCTGAGTTTTTTTATTGTTGAATTTTAATCCAGCTTTTTCACTCTCCTCTTTGACCCCCATCAAGAGGCTCTTTAGTTCCCCTTTACTTTCTGCCATTAGAATGGTATTATCTGCATATCTGAGGTTGTTGATACTTCTCCCAGCAATCTTGATTCTAGCTTGTAATTCACCCAGCCCAGCATTTCACATGATGTACTCTGCGTAGAAATTGAACAAGCAGGGTGACAATATTCAGCCTTGTCATTTTCCTTTCCCGATTTTGAACCAGTCAGATGTCTTATGTCTGGTTCTAAGTGTTGCTTCTTGACCCTCATACAGGTTTCTCAGGAGACAGGTAAGGTGGTCTGTTATTCCTATCTCCTTAAGAATTTTCCCTTAGAAGAAATGGGGTAGCCCTCATAGTCAATAAAATTGTCTGAAATGGGTGCTGGCTCTGCTGCTGCTGCTAAGTCACTTGAGTCGTGTCTGACTATGTGCAACCCCATAGCTGGCTCTGCAGCAGGGAACAAATGCTTACATTGAAAATGTATGATCAACTTTTATTATTTTATTAAATATTCAGTAAGCACACTTGTTTACAACATACCAGATACTAGAGATTGTATAAATTTTTTGAAAGTGTCTGAAATGCAGTACTTGGGTATAATCTCAAAATGGAGTATTGCTGCTACTGCTGCTGCTAAGTCACTTCAGTCGTGTCCTACTCTGTGTGACCCCATAGACGGCAGCCCACCAGGCTCCCCTGTCTCTGGGATTCTCCAGGCAAGAACACTGGAGTGGGTTGCCATTTCCTTCTCCAGTGCATGAAAGTAAAAAGTAAAAGTGAAGTCGCTCAGTCGTGTCTGACTCTTAGCGACCTCATAGACTGCAGCCTACCAGGCTCCTCCGTCTGTGGGATTTTCCAGGCAAGAGTACTGGAGTGGGGTAAAATGGAGTATTACTCAGCCATAAAAAAGAATGAAATAATGCCATCTGTCACAACATGGATGGACCTAGAAGTTATCACACTAAGTGAAATAAGCCAGACAAAAAAAATCACTTATATATGACATCTTTTAAAAAAGTGATACAGATGAACTTATATATAAAACAGAATCAGACTCACAGACATAGGAAACAAACATGTTTATCAAAGGGGAAAGGAGAGGAGAGACAAATTGAGAGTTTAGGGTTAACATACACATACTAATATATATATATAATAGGTAACAAGGACCTACTGTATAGCACAGGGAACTATACTCAATATTTTGTAATAACCTATAACAGAAAAGAATCTGAAATATATATATATATGTATGTATAACAATCATTTTGCTGTACACCTGAAACTAACACATTGTAAATTAACTATACTTCAATTAAAAATACATAAATATAAATAAATAAACAAAGGAAATCTTCAGATGCTTAAATCATGACTTTCAAAATAAATTATATTTAAACTATACATGTTGTAATGAAACTGATAAAAAGCAAAGACAAAGAAAAAACAAAGAAGTAACTAGAGAGAAAAGATACATTACTAACAAAATGAAGAGAAATTGTATTGAAAGCAAGCCCCAAAATCACAAATTTTCACAAAAGATTGTGAAATACCTTAAATGTTGATCCAAAAGAAGAAGAATAACTATCAACATAGTCTTCTATTTTAAGTTGCAAACACTCATTCAAGAGTGATAGGAAAATAAAGATATTTGCAGACAAAAGCACAGAAAGTTTATCATTCGCATACCCAACAGAATGACTACTAAAGGAAAGAGATTGCACACAGAAGGAGAAGGGGATACAAGAAGTCAGGATGAGCAAAAAAAATAGCAAATGTAGAAAATATAAATATCTGTTTACCATAAAAATAATAATGACAAAAAAAGATGGAACTAAAATACTAGACAATAATAGAGGAGAATGGCTGGAGATGATAGGAGTTAAAACATTCTAGGGATCTAGCATCATTGAGGAGGAAAATTTGACTTTATCAAGTCTGTTATGCAGACTGAAGAATAAGCACTAGAATATATAACCTCCAAGTCATGGAGGGGAGAAGGTTAAAAAAAATTTTTTTTTTTAATGGAAAATTCCCTGGTACTCCAGTGGTTAGGACTCTGTGTTTTCACTGCCAAGGACCCAGGTTCAATCCCTGTTTGGGAAACTAAGATCTCACAACCTGCACAGTGTGGTCAAAATTTTTTTTCTTTTCTTATTCACTCAAATAAAAAGAGCAAAAGAGAAAAGTATACTTAAAAAAAAAAAGAAAACAGAACTACTAGTTCTGCACAACATAGCACAGACCCAATTCTCCCTGCTTCTCTCCACCAAGTACAATTATAAACCCTGGAAATGACACAAAAAGCAGCAAAGGAGAATTCTAAAATGTAGTAAGAAGGAGGAAAACTAGCTTAGGACCCCAATTAGGACTGGAAGAGCATACTTATATCTTACATCCCTCCACCCAAGAGAAGGTGCCCCAGACCTGATGTTTCCCAACCGAATCAGAACAGGTGGCACAGGAAGGGTCAGGCTTCTTCTAGATGTAACAGGAGTCCCTCCAATCAAGTCAGCACCCCAGGTAAGGTGGCTGATCAAGAAAGAACCCAACTGACAATTAGCAGCAAGGTAGGCCCACTTCTTCCTGGCCAGGCCTGAGACTCTTCAACCCTAGTGGCCAGTTACAACTAGCAGCCCAGGCCAGGGAGCCTATTCACTGCTGGGGCCTGAGACTGCCCTGGCCATCAATAACCCAGGGGCAGCAGAGAGGAGTTGGGAAGCACAGGGGAGAGGGCTTCCACTACAGTGAGTGAGCTGAGCAAAGATAGGCAAAGAGGATTTTTTATGCCCTTGAACCAGAGAGGCCCTTTCATGACTGGGAGACACTGAGACAGCTGAAGGGAAACATTGCACTAAGCTGGGGACCCAAAACTCATCTTTGTGCTGGTGGGCCTGAGATGCCAAGATGCACTGAGAAATTACAAGAAGTTACAGGGAATTCCCTGATTATCCAGTGGTTAGGACTCATCACTTTTACTGTCAGGGCCTGGGTTCCATTCCTGGTCAAGGAACTAAAATTCCACAAGCTTCACACTGTGGCCAAATAAACAAATAACAATAAATTACAAATTATCTTGAAACAAGTAAAAAATAGAAAAATTATAATAAAAGCTATTTTGAAAAACAAGTAGAAATTATAAAGTTGAAAATTTCAATAACAGAGATAAGAAACTCACTGAATTGGCTCAGTAATATAAAGATGACAGAAGATAGAATCTGTGAAGCTGAAGACAGATCAATAGAACTTACAAAAGAGAGAATACAGAAAATAAATCAAACTAATAGAGCCTCAGAGTCCTGTGGGAAAAGATCAAAAGAGCTAACATTCATATCTTCAAAGTCACTGAGAGGAGAAAGAAAGTGGGTTTGAAAGAATATTCAAATCAATAATGAGTAAAAACTTGCTAAATTTGATAAACAACACATACTCACAGATTTAAGAAGCTGAGAAAATCCCAAACAAGATAAACCCAAATAAGTCCATTCCACGATATGTCGTAATTAAACTTCTGAAAACTACAGACAGAAAAGAATCTTGAAAGCACTGAAGAAAAACAACATGATACCTATAGAGGAACAACAATTAGAATGACAGAGGACGTTTCAACTGAAACCATAATGGAGAAGGAAGTGGCACAATATCTAACAAGTGCTGAAACAAAAAACTGTCAAGGGTGACTCTTTTCTGAAAGGACAATTTATTTTTTATTGAGGTCACATTGATTTATAAAAGTATATAAACTTTATGTGTACAATATTATATTTCTATTTCTGGATCGCCTACAACATGCATGCATGCATGCTCAGTCACTTAGTCATGTCCAGCTCTTTGTGACCCTCTGGACTATAGTCCACCAGGCTCTTTTGTCCATAGGATTTTCCAGGCAAGAATGCTGGTGTGGGTTGCCATGCCCTCCTCAGTCCACAACATGCTAACCACCAAAAATTTACTTTCTATCTATCACCAAATAGTCAATCCCGTTTAACCATTTTACCGTCTGCCCCACCCCTTCACCTCTGGTAACCACTATTCTGTTCTTTATATCTACATGTCTATTTTTGTTTGGCTTGGTATGTTCATTTATTAATACTTTAGTTTTTCATTTGTATTTATACTGCACATTTGAATGAAACCGTACATTATCTATCTTTCTCATTTCATTTAGCATAACACCCCCAAGATTCATTTATGTTATATCAAAGTATAATATTTAATCTTTTATGGATGAGTAATATTCCATTGTACTTAAATTCCACATTTTCTTTATCCATTCATCCATTGATTGATATCTAAGTTGCTTCCATATCTTGGCTATTGTAAATAACATTTTCAATTTAATGTTTTCATATTCTTCACATGAACTCCCAGAAGTGGGATAGCTGGATCATCTAATAGTTGTGTTTTTAATTTTTTGAGGAACCTCCATACTGTTTTTCATAACAGCCGCATGGATCTACATTCCCACCAATAGTGTCCAAAGTTCCCTTTTCTCCACATCCTGGCACACCCTTTTTATTTATCTTTTTGATAACAGCCATTCAAACAGAAATAAGAAGATACTACATTGTGGTTTGATTTGCGTCTCCCTAATAATTAGTGATGTTGAACATCTTTTCCTGTGCCTGCTGGCCATCTGTATGTCTTCTTTGGAAAAACATCTATTCAGGTCCTCTGCCTATTGTTTAATCAAATTATTTTGGGGTTTTGTTGTTGTTGAGTTGTATGAATTCTTTGTACATATTGCTTAATCAGATTGTTTTGGTTTTCTGTTGCTGCTGAGTTGTAGGAATTCTTTATATATATATATCACATATATAGTTTGCAAATAGTGTCTCCCATGCAATAGGCAGCCTTTTATTTTGTTTATGGTTTCCTTTGCAGTGAAGAAGCTTTTAGTTTGATTTAGTTTAATTTGTTTATTTCTGCTTTTGTTTCCTGTGTCTAAGGAGATATACCTAGAAATATTTTGCTATCACCTATGTCAAAGAGCATACTGCCTATATTTTCTTCTAGGAGTTTTATAGTTTCAGGTCTTACATTATTTAAGCCATTTTGAATTGATTTTTGTATATAGTGTATAACAGTTGTCTAGCTTCATTTTTTTTACATCTGGTTGTTCAGTTTTCCCAACACTATTTATTGAAAAGACTGTCCTTTCTCTATTGTAGGTTGCTTACTTATAAGTTAGCCATTCCTACATGTATGTGTTTATTTCTGGGCTCTCAGTTCTGTTCCGTTGATCTATGTATCTCTTTTTTCTGCCAACACCATGTTGTTGCTGTTGTTCAGTCGTCCAGTCATGTCCAACTCTTTGTGGACTCCCATGCACTGTGGCTCTCCAGGCCTCCCTGTACCTCACTATCTCCCGGACTTTGCTCAAATTCATGTCCATTGAGTCGGTGGTGCCATCCAATCATCTCATCCTCTGTCATCCCCTTCTTCTCCTGCCTTCAACTTTTCTCAACATCAGAGTCTTTTCCAATGAGTCAGTTCTTTGCATCAGGTGACCTAAGTATTGGAGCTTCAACTTCAGCATCAATCCTTCCAATGATTATTCAGTGCTGATTTCCTTTAGGATTGAAAATGTTATAAGTTAGTTGTTCCTATATGAATGCGTTTGTTTCTGGGCTCTCAATTCTGTTCCACTGATCTATGTGCCTCTTTTTTCTACCAATCAACACCATACTGCTTTGATTATAGTATCTTTGTAATATTGCTTAATATTAGGACATAGGATACTTTCAGCTTTGTTGTTTTTCTCAGAATTGCTTTGGCTATTCAGGGTCTGCTGTGGTTCTGTGTAAATTTTAGAATTTTTCTTTTATATGAAAAAATGGGATTTTGATAGGGATTACATTTAATCTGTATATTACTTTTGGAATAAAGGACACTTTTCACAACGTTAATTCTTCTAACCCATGAACATGGGCTATCTTTTCATTTATTTGTGTTTTCTTCAATTTCCTTCAACAATGTATAACAATTTTAAGTGTATGAGTCTTTCACCTCCTTGGTTAAATTTACTCCTAAGTATTTTGTCTGTTATAATTATGTGAAATTGTTTTCTTAATTTCTCTTTCTGCTAGCTCATTGTTAGCATATAAAAATGCAACAGATTTTTTATGCTTATTTTATAGCCTGAAACTTTACTGTATTCATATATTTCTAATAGTTTTGATTGAAATATTTAGGGTTTTCTATATATAAAATCATGTCAAGGTGCTGGTGAGGGACCTCTGACAACCAGGCAGACAGGAGGAACCCCCAAGTGACTGGGGAGGATGTGGGAGGAAGCAAGGAAGGAAGAAGAAATAAGGCCAGACAGGACCAGTGCACATGACGGGTAGCTGGGGGAGGGAAGAGGAGAGGTTTACAAGCCAGAAGAGGAATGCTTGCCAAGGGGGGACCCTTGGGACTTGGAGGACGGGGGAAGGTGCTTGGCATTCCCTGCCCCACCCACTTGATCCCAGGGAGCCTGCTGAGACCCTAGGACTAGTCCCATACATCCTAAGGCAAGAGGCACTCCAGAGGCCCCGCTAGGAGGGGCTGAGCCTGGGCCTTGCCCACCAACTCACCCAAGGTCTTTCCAGTGGCATAGGTCCTGAACCTAGACCTTGCCCCCACCTAAACCCCACCTTCACCTAAGCCCTTCCCTAGCTAAGGCCTCTCCCCTGGCTTTTTCCTTTTTTTCTTATTGTTGTTCTTTGCTATTGGAGTTCAGTTTTACCCTCAGGTGATTGTTTCACATATAGTCTAATTTTTTTCTGTTATACCCATTAGTTTCATAAATATATTTTATTTTTATTCTTGGTCATTGTTCTCTTCCTTTTTTTTTTTTCTGTTGCAACCTGTGGCTTGCAGGATCTCAGTCCATGGGCCAAAGATTGGGTCTGAGTTCCTGCGATGGAAGTGCCAAATCCAAACCACTGGACTAACAGAGAATCTCAGGCTCCAGGGAATATGAATTGCAGTGAGGTATTCCAGAGGTCTACATCTCTACCAAGACCCAGCTCTACCAAACTGCCTGAAAACTCCACTGCTGGAAACCTCAGGCCAAACAACTAGTAAAAGAGGAACACAGTCCCAAAAATCACAAAGAGAGAGAGAGACAACAGAAAAATATCTTACAGATGAAGGAGTAAGGTAAAAACCTACCAGACCAAATAAATGTAGAGGAAATAGGCAACCTATCTGAAAAAGAATTCAGAGTAATGATACTAAAGATGTTCCAAAATCTCAAAAATACTATGAAGAAAATAAAACAAATATTTAATAAGGAGCTAGAAGAACTAAAAAATAAACAAACAGTAATGAACAACACAATAACTGAAATTAAAAATACTCTAGAAGGAATCATTAGCAGAATAATTGAGGCAGAAGAATGAATAAGTGAGCTGGAAAATAGACTAATAGAAATAACTGCTGAGGAGTAAAATAAAGAAAAAAGAATGAAAAAAAATTGAGGATAGACTCAGAGACCTATGGGAAATATTAATGCAACATTTGAATCATAAGGGTTTCAGAAGAAGAGAAAAAGAAAAGAATCTGAGGAAATATTTGAAGACATTATAGTTGAAAACTTCTCTAACATGGAAAAGGAAATAGCTACTCAAGTACAGGAAGCACAGAGTCTCATACAGGATAAGCCCTAGGAGAAACACATCAAGACACATATAAATCAAATGTTTAAAAAAATTAAGACAAAAAAATGTTTAAAAAAACAGGAAGGGGAAAGGAAAAAATAACATACAAGGGAATCCCCATAAGGCTATCAGCTGATTTTTCACCAGAAACTCTGCAGGCCAGAGGGAGTGGATATCTTTAAAGTAATAAAAGGGAAAAACCTACAATCAATATTACTCTACCCAGCAAAGATATCATTTAGATTTAATGGGGAAATCAAAAGCTTTCAGTTCAGTTCAGTCAGTCAGTCGTGTCCGACTCTTTGTAACCCCATGAATCACAGCACGGCAGGCCTCCCTGTCCATCACCAGCTCCCGGAGTTCACTCAAACTCATGTCTATCGAGTCGGTGATGCCATCCAGCCATCTCATCCTCTGTTGTCCCCTTCTCCTCCTGCCCCCAATCCCTCCCAGCATCAAAAGCTTTACAGACAAGCAAAAGCTAAAAGAGTTCAGCATCACCAAATCAGTTTTACAACAAATGCTAAAGAAACTCCTCTAGGCAGGATACACAGGAAAAGAAAAATACCCTCAAAAACAAACACAAAACAGTTGATAAACAAACATGTTGATAATTACATTAAATGTAAATGGATTAAATGCCCCAACGAAAAAGACACAGA
Source organism: Oryx dammah (assembly GCF_014754425.2). Lineage (NCBI taxonomy): Eukaryota > Metazoa > Chordata > Mammalia > Artiodactyla > Bovidae > Oryx > Oryx dammah. The sequence goes on from NW_024070211.1 coordinate 134,171,014, forward strand.
CTGGCTGAATGGATACAAAAACAAGACCTGTATATGTGCTCCCTATAAGAGACCCACTTCATACCTAGGGACATATACAGACTGAAAGTGAGGGAATTTAAAAAGAAATTCCATGCAAATGGAGATCAAAGGAAAGCTGAAGTAGCAATACTCATATCAGACAAAATAGACTTTAAAATAAAAACTGTTACAAGAGATATGGAAGGACAATACATAATGATGAAGCAGCTATAATAATTATAAATATTTATGCACCCAACATATGAATGCCTCAATACATAAGGCAAATACTACCAACCAACCATAAAAGAAGAAATCAACAGTAACACGATGATAGTGAGGAATTTTAACATTCTACTTATACCAATGGACAAATCATCTGGACAGAAAAATAAGGAAACACAAACTTTAACTGACACAATAGACCAGATAGATTTAATTGATATTTACAGGACATTTCACCTGAAAGCAGCAGAATAAACTTTCCTCTCAAGTGCACATGGAACATTCTCCAGGATAGACCATATCTTGGGTCAGAAATCAAGCCTAGAAAAATTTTAGAAAGTGGAAATTGTATCAAGCATCTTTTCTGACCACAACACTATGATATTAGAAATCAATTATATGAAAAAAAGTACAAAAAACACAAACACATGGAGGCTAAATGATATGCCACTAAATAACCAAGTGATCTTTGGAGAAATTAAAGGGGAAAATAAAACAATACATGGAAACAAAAGACAATGAAAACACAATGACCCAAAACCCATCATGTCTTTTTTTTTTTTTTTTTTTTTTGCTTAGTCACTGAGTTGTATCCAACTTTTTGTGACCCGCATGGTCTATAGCCTACCAGGTTCCTCTGTTCATGGGATTTTGCAGGCAAGAATACTGTAATGGGTATCCATTCCCTTCTCATGACTGCAGTCACCGTCTGCAGTGATTTGGAGCCCAAGAAAAAAACTCTATTACTGTTTCCATTGTTTCATCATCTATTTGCTATGAAGTGATGGGACCGGATGCCATGATCTTCATTTTTTGAATGTTGAGTTTTAAGACAGCTTTTTCACTCTCTTCTTTGACCTTCAACAAGAGGCTCTTTAATTCTTCTTTGCTTTCTGCGACTAGGGTGATGTCATCTACATGTCTGTTGTTGCTCAGTCACTCAGTTGTGTCTGACTCTTTGCAACCCATGTACTGCAGCATGACAGCCTTCCCTGTCCTTCACCATCTCCTGGAGTTTGCTCAAACTCATATCCATCAAGTTGGTGATGCCATCAAACCATTTCATCCTCTGTCATCCCCTTCTCTTCCTGCCTTCAGTGTTTCCCAACATCAAGGTCTTTTCCAATGAGTCAGTTCTTTGCATCATGTGACCAAAGTATTGGAGCTTCAGCTTCAGCATCAGTCTTTCCAGTGAATATTGATGGTTGATTTCCTTTAGGATTGACTGGTTTGATCTCCTTGCAGTCCAACGGACTCAAGAGTCTTTTCCAACAACACAGTTCAAAAGCATCAATTCTTCAGTGCTCAGCCTTCTTTATGATCCAACTCTCACATCCACACTTAACTACTGGAAAAATCATCACTTTGACAAGATGGACCTTTGTTGGCAAAGTAATGCCTCTGCTTTTTAATACACTGCCTAGGGTTTGTCATAGCTTATCTTCCAAGAAGCAAGCATCTTTTAATTTCAAGTCTGTGGTCACCATCTGCAGTGATTTTGGAGCCCAAGAAAATAAAGTCTGTCACTGTTTCCATTCTTTCCCCATCTATTTGCCATGAAGTGATGGAACCAGATGTCATGACCTTCGTTTTTTGAATGTTTAATTTTAGACCAGCTTTTTCACTCTCTTCTTTCATGTTCATCAAGAGTCTCTTTGGTTCCTCTTCACTTTCTTTCTCCCAGCAATCTTGATTCTACCTTGAGCTTCATCCAGCCTGGCACTTCACATGATGTACTCTGCATAGAAGTTAAATAAGCAAAATGACAATGTATAGCCTTGACTTACCCCTTTCCCAATTTTGAACCAGTCCACTTTTCTATGTCCAGTGCTAACTGTTGCTTCTTGACCTGCATACAGATTTCTCAGGAGGCAAGTCAGGTGATCTGGTATTCCCGTCTCTTGAAGAATTTTCCACAGTTTGCTGTGATCCACACAGTCAAAGGCTTTAGTGTAGTCAGTGAAACAGAAGTAGATGTTTTTCTAGACTTCCCTTGCTTTCTCAATGATCCAACGGATGTTGGCAATTTGATCTCTTGTTCCTCTGCCTTTTGTAAATCCAGGTTGTACTTCTGGAAGGCCTTGGTTCACATATTGTTGCAGCCTAGTTTGAAGGATTTTGAGCATTACCTTGCTAGCATGTGAAATGAGGATAATAATATGAAGGTTCTTTAAAAAGCTAAACATAGAACTACCATATAACCAAGCAAGTAATTCCACTATTGGGCATATACCGTTAGAAAATCATAACTCAAAAAGACACATGTACTCCAATGTTCATTCCAGTACTATTTACAATAGCCAAGACATGGAAGCAACCTAGATGTCCATTGAAAGATGAATGGATAAAAATATGTGATACATATATACAATAGAATATTTACCATAAAAAGGATCGAAAATGAGTCAACTGTAGTGATGTGGGTGAATCCAGAGCCTGTTATACATAATGAATTAAGTCAGAAAGAGAATAACAAATATTGTATATTAACACATACCTATGGAATCTAGAAAAAATGGCACTGAGGAACCTATTTGCAGGGCAGAAATAGAAATGCAGACATAGAGAATGGACTTGTGGATACAGGGGGAAGGAGTGGGTGGGATGAATTGAGAGACTAGCATGACACACATATACTACCATGTGTAAAACAGATTGCTAGCAGGAAGCTCAGCTTGTTCCTCTGTGATGACCTAGAGGGACGGAAAGGAGGAGGGGGTGGGAGGGAGAATCAAGAGGGAAGGAATGTATGCATACTTATGTCTGATTCATGCTGTTGTACAGCAGAAACTAATACAACATTATAAACCAATTATATTCCAAACAATAAAAATAAATAATTTTTATTAAAGCATGTCATCTGATTTCTCCAGACATCTGGATGGATAATAAACACATGAAGAGATGCTCAACATCACTCATTATTAGATAAACACAAATCAAAACTACAATGAGATGTCACCACACATTGGTCAGAATGGCCATAACCAAAAAATGCACAAACAACATGTGCTGGAGAGGGTGTGGAGAAAAGTGAACCCCCTTGTACTGCTGATGGGAATGTAAATTGATAGAGCCACTGTTGAAGACTATATGGAGATTCCTTTTAAAAATAGGCATAAAGCCACCATATGACCCAGCTATACCACTTCTAGGCTTATATCCTGAAGAAACTGAAAAAGACACCTGTACCCCACAGCTACTTACAATAGCTAGGACATGGAAGCAACCTAGATGTCCACCGACAGGTGAGTGGATAAAGAGGCTGTCGTACGTATACACAATGCAATACTCAGCCATAAAAAGGAATGCATTTGAGTCAGTTCTAATGAGGTGGATCAACTTAGAGCCTATACAGAGTGAGGTAAGTCAGAAAGAGAAAAACAAATATCGTATATTAACACATTTACATGGAATCTAGAAGGATGGTACTGATGAACCTGTTTGCAGTTCAGCAATGGAGATGCAGACATAGAGAACAGACTTATGGACAAGGGTAGGGGAGAAGAGAGAGAGTGAGATAAATTGAGAGAGTAGCATGGAAACATATGCACCAACATATGTAAACAGATAGCCAATGAGAATTTGCTGTATGACTCAGGGAATTCAAACTGGGGCCCTGTAATAACCTAAAGAGGTGGGAACCTAGGGAGGTGGGAGAGAGATTCAAGGGGGAAGAGACATATGTACACCTATGTTTAATTCATCTTGATGTATGACAGAAATCAAACCAATATTGTAACGCAATCATCAATCAATTAAAAATATTTTAAAAAATGTCATCCGCAAATAGTGACAGTTTTACTTCTTTCTTTCCAGATTTGATGACTTTTATTTCTTTTTCTTGCCTTTCACTCCGGCTGAGACTTCCAATACAATTGTGAATAAGAGTGGTGAAAGTCGGCATCCTGGCCTTCTTCCTGACTTTAGAGGGATTGTTTCATTTTTTTTTGTTGTTTTTTTTTTTTTTTTTTTAATTTATTTTTTATTTTACTTTACAATTCTGTATTGGTTTTGCCATACATTGACATGAATCCACCACGGGAGTATAATGTTAGCTGTGGATTTGTCATACAAGACCTTAATTATGTAGAGGTGCATTCCTCTATGGGTTTCCCAGGTGACACAGTGGTAAAGAATCCACCTGCCAGTAAAGGAGATGCAAGAGATGTAGGTTCAGTTCTTGGGTTGGGAAGATAAGATCCCCTGGAGTAGGAAATGGCAACCTGATCCAGCATTCCTGCCTGGAAAATTCCATAGACAGAGGAGCCTGGTGGGCTACAGTAGTACATGGGGTCACAAAAAGTCAGACATGACTAAGCAACTGAATGCACACACAGACACACATTCTTCTATGCCCATTTTATTGAGAGCTTTTTAAAATCATAAGTGGGCTTCAAATCTTGTCAGATGCTTTTTTCTGTATGTACTGAGATGATCATATGATTTTTATCCTTTATTTTGTTACTGTGATGTAGCATGTAGATTGATTTGTGGATGAACCATCCTTGCATCCCTGGAATAAATCCTACTTGATTTGGGGATCCTTATAGTGTATTGCTGAATTTAGTTTGCTAATATTTTGTTGAGGATTTTTTCATCTATATTCATTAGAGATATTGACCTGTAATTTTATTTTTTGTCTGATTTTGGTATTAAGCTTCATAAGATGAACTAGGAAGCATTCACTCCTCTAATTTTTTTGCTATTTTGAGACGTATAGATCTTAAGTCTTCTTTGACTGGTAGAATTCAACTGTAAAGCCATCTTGTTTGGGGGAAGTTTTTTAATTACCGTTTCAATCTCTTTACTAGTGATTGGTCTAATCAGATTTTATATTTATGATTCATCTATAATGTTGTATGATTCTAAGAATTTTTCCATTTCTCCTAGGGTGTTCAATTTGTTGGCATATAGTTGTTCATAATATTCTCTTATAATAATTTATATTTCTATGAATGTTATTTCTCCTCTTTCATTTCTGATGTTATTTTTCAGTCTTCTCTCTTTTTTAGTCAAAGGTTTGTCAATTCTTTTTCTTTTCAAAGAACCAATTATTAGTTACACTGATCTTTTTAATTTTATCTTTAGTCTGAATTTAATTTATTACTGCTATGATCTGTATTTTTCCTACCTTCTACTGACTTTGGGCTTTGTCTGGCCTTCTTTTTCTAGTTTCTTTAGGTGTAAGGTTGTGTAAGGTTGTGTCTGTGTGTGTGTGTGTGTTCACCCATGTGTGACTCTGCAACCCCATGGACTGTAGCCCACCAGGCTCCTCTGTCCATGGAATTTTCCAGGCAAGAATACTGGAGTTGCTATTTCCTACTCTAGGGATCTTCCTGACTTCAGGGATCAACTCTCTTGTGTCTCCTGCATTGGCAGGCGGATTCTTTGCCACTGAGCCACATGAGAAGTTTCGAGGTCGGTGTAAGGTTAGGTTGTTTATTTAAAATTTTGCTTATTTCCTATTGTAGGCCTGGCCTGTTATAAACTTCCCTCCCAGTACCAGTTTTTGCTGCACCCCATAGATTTTTTCCTATGTTGTATTTTCATTTTCACTTGTCTTCAGGAAATGTAGATTTATCCTTTGATTTTTCAATAGCATGGTGTTCAGTCTCCACATATTTGTGATTTTTCCAACTTATTTATAGTCAATTTCTAGTTTCATAACACTGTGAACAGAAAAGATTGATATGATTTCAATCTTCTCAAATTTAATTAGACTAGTTTTGTGTTGCAAGATAGGAATTGCTCTTGAGAAGGTTCCATAGGCACTTGAGAAGAATGTGTATTAGGGTGCATTTAGATGGAATGTTCTGTATAAACCTATTAAGCTCATCTCATCTAATATTTCATTTAAGACTGCTATTTCATTGTTGACTTTCTGTCCGAATGAGCAATCCATTGATGTAACTAGAGTGTTAAAGTCCCCTAGTGTTATTGTGCTGCTGTAAAGTTCCTTTCAATTTTTCTTACAAATCTAGTTTTGATGAACTCTCAGTATCAATTCATCTCTGAAAGCCCTTATTTTTCTTTCACATCTAAAGGAAAATTGCAGAAGTAGGATATTTTTGGATGATAGTTTTAATCTTTCAATATTTTGAGAATGTCATTTCACTCCCTCCTGGCCTGTAGAGTTCCTGCTGAGTAATCTGCTGATGGCCTAATGGAGGTTCCTCTGTAGGCTACCATCCTTTGGTCCCTGGCTGCCTTTAAAATTTCTTTGTAATTTATTTTGATAATTTTAATATAATGTATCTTGGAAAGTATTTTTGCATTGAGGTAATTAGGTATTATCTTAGCTTCATGGACTATTCAATTCCTTCCCCAAGTTTGGGAAGTTCTCAGCTATTATTTCTGGGAACTCTTTCCTCCCTCTGTCTCTTTTCTCTTTCTGGGATGCCTGTTACCATGATGTTTTCCTTCCTAAAAGAGTTTTATAGCTCTTGTAGAATTTTCTCTCTTTTTAGGCCTTAAATCTCTTTCCTATTCTGCTTGCATCATTTACAGATTTCTATCTTCAAGCTCAGCTAATTCTCTCTTTCATTAGGTTTGTTCTGTTTTAATGATTTTAAGGCAGTCATCATCTCATTTTTTGAGTTCTTCAGCTCTAGAATTTCTGTTTTGTTTTTTTTTTTAAGTTTCAGTCTCTTTGGTAAAACAAAGAGAATTTGTTCCTTACCAGCATATCCAAAGTAGTGAATATCTTTCTACTTTCGATAAAACTTAAAAAAAAAAACTTGATTCTAAGTATCCAGTTCAGTTCAGTCAACTCAGTTGTGTCCGACTCTTTGCAACCCTGTGAATCGCAGCACGCCAGGCCTCCCTGTCCATCACCAACTCCTGGAGTTCACTCAGACTCACGTCCATTGAATCCTTGATGCTATCCAGCCATCTCATCCTCAGTCATCCCCTTCTCCTCCTGCCCCTAATCCCTCCCAGCATCACAGTCTTTTCCAATGAGTCAACTCTCGCATGAGGTGGCCAGTGTACTGGAATTTCAGCTTTAGCATCATTCCTTCCAAAGAACACCCAGGGATGATCTCCTTCAGAATGGACTGGTTGGATCTCCTTGCAGTCCAAGGGACTCTCAAGAGTCTTCTCCAACACCACAGTTCAAAAGCATCAATTCTTTGACGCTCAGCTTTCTTCACAGTCCAACTCTCACATCCATACATGACCACTGGGAAAACCATAGCCTTGACTAGATGGACCTTTGTTGGCAAAGTAATGTCTCTGCTTTTCAATATGCTATCTAAGTATTCAACATGTTAGAAATTATGGGCCTTTCTTTTGCTTTTCAGTAGCTGAACATATGTTCTTGGTTTCTCTTACCTGAGAAGCCTCTGCTTAACTGCGAGTCACACTTTCCAACTCTCCACCATCTCAGTCAGAGGCATCACACAGAGTCATCATCACTGTTCGCTGCTTTGGAGTGATGGGTGCTTGGCTTCTGCCAGGTTGCTGACATGCCGCCTGGAGCACCAAGATGGTGGGCTCTACCACCATGTCCATGATATCCTGGCTCACAGGCTCCACCCCCACAAGGGGAGAGAGAGGGTGGGAAGGTCGCAGGAGCCTCTGCTGTGTCAGGTATCGTCAGGTTTGCAGACTCTACCACTGTGAGGCATGGGAGTACCAGGCCCCACTGCTGCTATTACCCAGTTACCATGGCTACAGGCAACCAGGAGGGCAGAGTCCTGTGCACCGCCTCCCCTACTCCTACCAGGTTCCCTGGGGCTGTGGCTCAGTAGCTCAGCCAGGGGACCAGGATTGCAGACACCAACTCCACTGTTCCACAGTTCCACCTCCTCTATGTGTCCAGTCCAACTACCTATTCGCTGGCATCCTGGTGTGCTGGCCAGAGGTACCTTTCCTGAGTTATGTACATTTTGCTGGCTATAGACTGAAAGAGAGAGACAAAGAGAGCATCTTCCTCTGCCATAATGCTGAGGTAATTCCAAATATAATTTTCTATATTTAGTGAAATTATCTTTCAGAAACAAAGAGGAACTAAAGGTATTTGGAAATGAAAGAAAATTAAAATAACTTGTAATAAACAGACTTAAAGATAGACTAAGGCTAGTACTTGCAATATTTCAAACATTAAGGAAATGATCAAAGAAGAAATAAAAAAGAAAAACAGTAAGAGAAGAAATATAAATATATACAATAGATTATACTTCTCTCTAAATAACTTATAAATTATACTTGGTGACTAAAACAGAAATCATTTATATCAAAAACAGCAACATTTTTAAATAGGAGAGGTAAATTGAACTAAAAGGAAGGATGTACAATTATGATTTATAGTTATCACCATTTTCTTCTGCCTATTCAAATTTGCTGTTGAATGACTCTAGTGATCTTCATTTCAGCCACTGTGCTTTTCACTTCCAGAACACTGGTTTTATTCTTTTTTATAATTTTATGTTAACTGATATTCTCATTTCAGGAGAAATATATTTCCTTACTTACATTTAGTGTCATCTATCTTCATATATATGTATATATATACACGTTTGTGTGTATTTAGAAAAGTCACTAAATGATGGTCAGCCCTCAAAAACTAAACTCAGCAGTCTTTAAAGAGGGAAGAAACAAAATTCTAGAATAAACACATTATAATATTCAGTATGTCCAGCTCTGAAAAACACCAACAACAAAATTACAAATCATACAAAGGAAAAGTTGATTCACAGGAAAGTAACTATTTGACAGAAACCATTCCTGAGGAAGCCCAGACAATGGAGGGAAATATTTTCTAACACCACACACAAAAATAAACTCAAAATGGATGAAAGATCTAAACGTAAGACCAGAAACTATAAAATTCCTAGAGGAGAACATAGGCAAAACATTCTCCGACATATATCAGAGCAGGATCCTCTATGATCCACCTCCCAGAATACTAGAAATAAAAGCAAAAATAAACAAATTGGATCTAATTAAAATCAAAAGCTTCTACACAACAAAGGAAACTATATGTCAGGTGAAAAGACACCCTTCTGAATGGGAGAAAACAATAGCAAATGAAGCAACTGAAAAACAACTAATCTCAAAAATATACAAGCAACTTATGCAGCTCAACTCCAGAAAAATAAACGAACTAATCAAAAAATGGGCCAAAGAACTAAATAGACATTTCTCCAAAGAAGACATGGATGGCTAACAAACACATGAAAAGATGCTCAACATCACTCATTATCAGAGAAATGCAAATCAAGACCACAATGAGGTACCACTTCACACCAGTCAGAATGGCTGTGATACAAAAGTCTACAAGCAATAAATGCTGGAGAGGGTGTGGAGAAAAGGGAACCCTCTTACACTGTTGGTGGGAATGCAAACTATACAGCCACTATGGAGAAGAGTGTTGAGATTCCTTAAAAAATTGCAAATAGAACTGCCTTATGATCCAGCAATCCCACTGCTGGGCATACACACCGAGGAAACCAGAATTGAAAGAGACGTGTGTACCCCAATGTTCATTGCAGCACTGTTTATAATAGCCAGGACATGGAAACAACCTAGATGTCCATCAGCAGATGAATGGATAAGAAAGCTGTGGTACATATACGCAATGGAGTATTACTCAGCCATTGAAAAGAATACATTTGAATCAGTTCTAATGAGATGGATGAAACTGGAGCTGATTATACAGAGTGAAGTAAGCCAGAAAGAAAAACACCAATACAGTATACTGACACATATATATGGAATTTAGAAAGATAGTAATGATGACCCTGTATGCGAGATAGCAAAAGAGACACAGATGTATAGAACAGACTTTTGGACTCTGAGGGAGAGGGTGGGATGATTTGGGAGAATGGCATTGAAACATGTATACTATCATGTAAGAAACGAATCGCCAGTCTATGTTCGATACAGGATACAGGATGTTTGGGGCTGGTGCATGGGGATGATCCAGAGGGATGATATGGCGTAGGAGGTGGGAGGGGGATTCAGGATTGGGAACTCATGTACACCCGTGGTGGATTCATGTCAAAGTATGGCAAAACCAATACAGTATTGTAAAGTAAAATAAAGTAAAAATAAAATTTAAAAAAAAACCATTAAATAAGCTATCCTATAAAATAAATAAATTTATATTTTTTAAAAAAGCTATCTTAAATATGCTCAATGACCTAAAGGAAACCATGGAAAAGACCCAAAGGAAATCAAATACAACTATGTGAGCAAATTGAGAATATCCACAGATACAATTATTAAAAGGAGTCAAACCAAAGTTCTGGAATTGAAAAACACAATGGCTGAAACAAAAAACACTAGAAGTCTTCAATAGAAGATGTGAGCAGGCAGAAGAAAGGATCAATGAACCTGGAGATATGGCAACTGAATTGAACCCGTTATGACCAACCTAGATAGTATATTCAAAAGCAGAGACATTACTTTGCCAACTAAGGTCCTTCTAATCAAGGCTATGGTTTTTCCAGTAGTCATGTATGGATGTGAGAGTTGGACTGTGAAGAAGGCTGAGCACTGAAGAATTGATGCGTTTGAACTGTGGTGTTGGAGAAGACTCTTGAGAGTCCCTTGGACTGCAAGGACATCCAACCAGTCCATTCTGAAGGAGATCAACCATGGGATTTCTTTGGAAGGAATGATGCTAAAGCTGAAGCTCCAGTACTTTGGCCACCTCATGCGAAGAGCTGACTCATTGGAAAAGACTCCGATGCTGGGAGAGATTGGGGGCAGGAGGAGAAGGGGACGACCGAGGATGAGATGGCTGGATGGCATCACAGACTCAATGGACATGAGTCTGAATGAACTCCAGAAGATGGTGATGGACAGGGAGGCCTGGCATGCTGCGATTCACAGGGTCGCAAAGAGTCGGACACGACTGAGCAACTGAACTGAACTGAACTGAAGACATCCACACCAACTCACATTACAGTAAGTTATCAAAGGCCAAACATAAAGAATGCTTAATGCTTAATACAGACTCATCACATAAAAGAGATTTTCAATAAGATTAACAGCTGATATTCCACCTGTACCATGGAAGCCAGAAGACATTGGATGGCATATTTAAAATCCTGAAAGAAAAGAACTGTCAGCCAATAATTTTATATCCAGCAAACCACCCTTCAAAAATGAAAGTGAAATTAAGACATTTTCAGATTAATAAAAACTGAGGGAGTGAATTACAAGTGGACCTACACTACCAGAGATGCTAAGAGAGTCCTTCATGCTGATATGAAGACCGTAGACATTAACTCCAAGTTAGAAGAAATGAAAAACAATGGCAAAGGTGACTGCATAGGTAAAGATAAAGGCTGGCACTTTAGGTTTGTAACTTCTCTTTTTTTCTCATATGATTTAAAAGGCAACTACATAAAGCAATAATTAAAAATCAACATCAATGAGTAAATAATGCATGAAGATGTAATCTGTAACAATAATGATTTAAAATGCTTGGGGCTGGTGCACTGAGACAACCCAGAGGGATGGTACGGGGAGGGAGGAGGGAGGGGGGTTCAGGATGGGGAACACGTGTATACCTGTGGTGGATTCATGTTGATGTATGGCAAAACAAATACAATATTGTAAAGTAATTAACCTCCAATTTAAATAAATTTATATTTTTAAAAAATAAAAAAATAAAAAAAAAGTAAGGGATGGCAAGGTATACAAGCAGAGTATTTCTATATTGTTGATACTAAGTTGATATTATTCGAATAAAATTTGTTTAATTGAAACAGTGGTTAATGGTTGTTAATTGTTAAAGGTAACCACTTTAAAATAACTAAAAATTATACAGAAAAGTAAAAAAAGAATCAAAATGTACACTACAAAAAAAAAATCAACTAAACACACACAAACAAAAAATAAGAGAGATGACTGTTATTAAAGTGTATCAGTTAAATATTATAAAAGCATAAAAAAAAAAATAAGAGAGAAACAAAATATATGTAAGACACAGGTATAACAAATAGGCAAATGGCAGAAGTAAATGCTTCATTGAAGTAAATTTCTTTAAATATTAGTAAACTCTCCTATTAGAAGGCAAAGGTTGGCCTCCCCATAGGGGCAGTGCCAGCTATTTCCAGACTGGAAGTGGGTCATGCAGTGGGCATGGAAGAAAGCTGGACCACACACAAGTCTGGCATTGTGGGGCCTAAACCGCCCAATGTGGGCAGTCCTCATGAATGGAGATCCCAAAGGTCCCCTCTCAAGCAGGCTTTAAATTTCCTCAGAGTGCCTGAAAGCCATGGTGGGCTCTTGTCTCTGGTGACTTCCGCTTGCAAGTGATAGGAAGAAAATTGAGATAAATAAATGGAAGTTCATTCATTCAGTATCTCCAGTCCCCCACTGCCACAGGAGGCCTGAAGCTAGAAAAGGAACAGAGATAAATTCCACTCAGTGACTGAGAGTCTTGATTGGATAATTACAAAAATATACATGTATTGAAGAAGGAGCCCCAGAGGATTAGTAAAGAAAAGGAAAGCACCATAAGAGAAATGAGACGCTTGTCTCCAAGGTCGGGGCAGGAGGTGCAGTTCCCTGAGAAAGTGCTCTTTTGGTTGAGAGTTGGAAGATGAGCTGCAACTAACTGGGGAGCAGATACATGCTGTGAGGGAGGCAGAATAGGGTGGGGAATGGGAAGCCGGTGGGTAGGGAGCAATGTCCACACTGGGAAGACAGTGAGTGAAGAAAGTGGGGGGGGACACTGGGGCAGGGAATGTTCAAGGGGTAAGAACAGCAAGTGCAAAGAGCGAAGAGGGGTGGGGGTGGGAGACGCTGGGACAGGGGACAGTGTCCATGAAGGGGGAAGAAGCCTCCCGTGGCTGAAAAGAAGGGAGGCTTGGGACAGTGCAGTGCTGGGAAGGTGCGCAGCCTGAATCCTGCGGGAAATGGGAAGTCTGCAGTGCCCAAGGACTCTGTAGCTACGGGACCAGAGGCCTTTCCCATTACTTGGTACCACGTTTCCTGCCGCTTCCTGATGTAGTCTGGAAGAACTGGCCAGTCAGTCTACACTGTCTATACTCTACACTGGCCGCTTCAGTCCAGGACAAGCTGACATCACTCCTTCATCAGCGTGGTCACTCTTTGGCCCAAGTGTTGGTCTAGTAAGATGCTTCTGTTCATCCCTGAATATTCAACAAATGTTAGTGCATTCCACCACTGCTAAGCACCTAGCCCCATGTCATCCACAAGTACATGCTGGAACCCAGTTCTAAGAGAGGGGACAGTCCCAGGAGCCCTGACTGGGTTACCTTCCTGGGCTTTGGTGTCCTCACCTGTGAAACCAGTCCTAGGAGCTGCACACAGGGTGCTCACCTATGCTGGACACTCTTTAAGAGTGTCCTGCATGTTAGCTCTGGGGCAGCTGCTGCCACGTCTCCCTTTTACAAATGAGACTGCTGAGGCTTCAGAGGGGAGGAGGGCAGGAAAGGAAACAGCTGGGCACATCTCTCTCCAAGGCTCTCCTTCCTGGTCACTGAGCAGGCACTCACCTTCCTGCACTGGTGATCAGGGCTTTCTTACAGACCTTGTGGCATGTGGCACACAGGCGCCAGGGACAGCCTGGCCCAGACACTCAGAGTGGGTGCAACTCAGGGCCAGACTCGACCCTGGCAGCAAATGACAATAATGGTGATACCCACTTCCAACTTTAGATGTGAAGTGCACCTTGAGGGTGCCATCTGGAGAGCACATACAAACTGTGTGTGCACAGCTGAGCGTCTCCTTGTGGCTCCTCCTGAAGCCAAAATGTGGCCCCTGGACCTCTCATCCTCATGTGCCAGAGCCCCCTTGGTGAGGGTCTCAAAGTAGATGAAACCCGCATGCACTGCACTCTCAAAAGATGCTCAGCTTACATCACCTGGTGTGCTCAGAGGCTTAACCCCCAAAGAAGAAGAGGAGCTTCAGAGCTGGCTGATAGCCCTAATGCCTGAGACCAGGCCCTTGAGATAGGTGCTTGGGGATGGAAAGCCGGGGTGGAAGTGTCGGCGGGGGCGGGGGGGTGTGGTCTGTGTGCAGGCCTTGTCCCAAATCGATACTCCCGCCCTCTCCATTTTCCACTGAAGCATGTCAAGATAATGACAACCTCCACTTGCCAAACCTCTATGGCCACATCCCCTGACCACTGTGTCCACACCTCCAGTAGCCTAGCTACTCTCTACATGCGCCCACCACCCCGTCAGCCTTCCTTATCCCTCACCCTGGCTGGTTGACTGGATGGCTGGCAGGGTGGTTGCTGAGTCCTTGCAGACTCCACAAGGTGGCAGCCTTATCTGTTTGGCCCAGGGCTGTGCCTGGCACCAAGCAGGGTGCAGGAGTTTGCTGAGCACATGGGAGGGTAGGCTCTGAGTGGGCTTGAGCCGATTCACACAGAGGAAAGGACAGGGCAAAGACCTCACCCTGACAAGGCTCAGGGGTGATCTCAGGCAGGCCCCTTAGCCTCTCAGGACCTCCCTGAGGCCCCTTCTCAGCCCAGAAACATTGGAGGCAGAGCCGTGGAGCAGGTGCTTCAGCCCAAGCCTGTGACAAGGAAGCAAAGCATGGGTACAGGACTTTGAGACACTGCAATCAACCCCATGCCCGGATCCAAGCACTTCCCCTTCTTCTGGGCTATGTCTGGGAAGCCCCAGGAGACAACAGCAGACGTTGGAAGGACCTGAGAGCAGGTGTGACAGCAGGGACATTCCTGGGGCTGCTCTGACACCCAGTGGTGACTCTCAGAACCAGTTGTGGCAAGGAAGAAGTGCAGCTGCTCCCAAGGTAGACAGAAAGAGCATGGGGGAGAAGGAAGAGAGGATGTGAACGAGTCTATTCTAGACCAGTGATTCTCAAGATCTGAACATACAGTGGAATCAATTTAAAGGCCAGTTGGTGACTCAAGTTTCTAAGCTGAGCCTGAGAATTTGTTTCTAATAGGTTCCCATTGGCCACTAAAGAACCACAGCTTAGGAGCAGAATAGAAGAGAAGGGATGGATGTGTTAACACTGTGTCCTCTGGGGTGGAACTTCCACTATTACCCTTACTTTATGGAAGAAGTGGGCTTCTCTGGTGGCTCAGCTGGTAAAGAATCTGCCTGCAGTGCAGGAGACCTGGGTTCGATACCTGGGTTGGGAAGATCCCCTGGAGAAGAGAACAGCTACGCACTCCAGCATTCTGGCCTGGAGAATTCTATGAACTGTATAGTCTATGGGGTCACAAAGAGTCAGACAAGACTGAGCAACTTTCAGTATGGAAGAAGTAGCTGAAACTTGCAGAGCCCATGCTATGTTCCCACAGTGCTGGCCCCAGTTCTTTCATGTGGTCCCTACTGCATATCTGTGGGGGTGGTTATTGCCTGCTCTTGTACCTGCCGTACCTATTTGGACAGGTGAGGTGGCTGAAACTGGGATAAACAGCCTCCATGGCACATTGCACAGGACACCTCCCTGCAGAAACTCTAGGCCTCAGTCACCCATTGCACCCAGATGTATTCCCTGCCCAGGCAGTGCTCACCTGGCCCCTAATGGGTAACTGAAAGAACCAGGGAGGCCCTGCCTGAGAGACTAAAGAGCACAGCAGGGCAGTGGAATGTCACCTGGAGGGCACAGCGTCACCAGCCCTCCTAGGCCCCATAGGGAAGCACTTCTGATTTAACTTCCCATCAGCCAGGCAGAGAAAAGGCCAGACAGACAAGCAAAGCCAATGCCAGGCACCCATCCCTCACTGTGTCCCACTGTGTCACTCCTCTCATCAGAGCTGGAAGGGGGAGAAAGTCTTCCTAGGTTGTCAGCAGGCACTGAAGACTGCAGGAAGGAAGATGCTCCTTGCAGAGGTGAGAGAAAGGCAGAAGTGTTCAGGTCAGGTAGGGCACTAGGAAGATAAGACCGGGTAAAAGTCAAGGCTGGACAGAATCCCCTGGGGGCTGCTGGAAGTGCAGACTCCAGCGCACCCGGGACCCCCTCGGGACTTATGCTTGAGTCCCAGGAACACGCATTTCTCAGCAGCCCCTGGGCACAAGAGTTTGGACCTCAATGTTTCTGAGCCAAAAATCACCATACGCCACATCTCAAGTGAGGTAGGGAGGTCTATTCCTCCCAGTGCAAGAAGAGACCCTGAAAATAACAGAGCAACAGGCAAGAATGTGTAACTCACAAGCACGGAAATTGAAACTGTAATCAGAAATCTTCCAGCAAACAAAAGCCCAGGTCCAGACGGCTTCACAGCTGAATTCTACCAAAAATTTCGAGAAGAGTTAACACCTATCCTACTCAAACTCTTCCAGAAAATTGCAGAGGAAGGGAAACTTCCAAACTCATTCTATGAGGCCACCATCACCCTAATACCAAAACCTGACAAAGATACTACAAAAAAGGAAAACTACAGGCCAATATCACTGATGAACATAGATGCAAAAATCCTCAACAAAATTCTAGCAATCAGAATCCAACAACACATTAAAAAGATCGTACACCATGACCAAGTGGGCTTTATCCCAGGGATGCAAGGATTCTTCAACATCCGCAAATCAATCAATGTAATTCACCACATTAACAAATTGAAAAATAAAAACCATATGATTATCTCAATAGATGCAGAGAAGGCCTTTGACAAAATTCAACATCCATTTATGATAAAAACTCTCCAGAAAGCAGGAATAGAAGGAACATACCTCAATATAATAAAAGCTATATATGACAAACCCACAGCAAACATTATCCTCAATGGTGAAAAATTGAAAGCATTTCCCCTTAAGTCAGGAACAAGACAAGGGTGCCCACTTTCAACACTACTATTCAACATAGTTCTGGAAGTTTTAGCCACAGCAATCAGAGCAGAAAAAGAAATAAAAGGAATCCAAATTGGAAAAGAAGAAGTAAAACTCTCACTGTTTGCAGATGACATGATCCTCTACATAGAAAACACTAAAGACTCTACCAGAAAATTACTAGAGCTAGTTAATGAATATAGTAAAGTTGCAGGATATAAAATCAACACACAGAAATCCCTTGCATTCGTATACACTAATAATGAGAAAGTAGAAGAAGAAATTAAGGAAACAATTCCATTCACCATTGCAACAAAAAGAATAAAATACTTAGGAATATACCTACCTAAAGAAACTAAAGACCTATATACAGAAAACTTTAAAACACTGATGAAAGAAATCAAAGAGGACACTAATAGATGGAGAAATATACCATGCTCATGGATCGGAAGAATCAATATAGTGAAAATGAGTATATTACCCAAAGCAATTTACAAATTCAATGCAATCCCTATCAAGATACCGGTGATATTTTTCACAGAACTAGAACAAATAATTTCAAGATTTGTATGGAAATACAAAAAACCACGAATAGCCAAAGCAATCTTGAGAAAGAAGGATGGAACTGGAGGAATCAATTTGCCTGACTTCAGGCTCTACTACAAAGCCACAGTCATCAAGACAGTTTGGTATTGGCACAAAGACAGACATATAGATCAATGGAACAAAATAGAAAGCCCAGAGATAAATCCACATACATATGGACACCTTATCTTTGACAAAGGAGGCAAGAATATACAATGGAGTAAAGACAATCTCTTTAACAAGTGGTGCTGGGAAAACTGGTCAACCACTTGTAAAAGAATGAAGCTAGATCACTTTCTAACACCGCACACAAAGAGAAACTCAAAATGGATTAAAGATCTAAATGTAAGACCAGAAACTATAAAACTCTTAGAGGAGAACATAGGCAAAACACTCTCTGACATAAACCACAGCAGGATCCTCTACGATCCACCTCCCAGAATTCTGGAAATAAAAGCAAAAATAAACAAATGGGATCTAATTAAAATAAAAAGCTTCTGCACAACAAAGGGAAACATAAGCAAACTGAAAAGACAGCCTTCCGAATGGGAGAAAATAATAGCAAATGAAGCAACTGACAAACAACTAGTCTCAAAAATATACAAGCAACTCCTGCAGCTCAATTCCAGAAAAATAAACGACCCAATCAAAAAATGGGCCAAAGAACTAAATAGACATTTCTCCAAAGAAGACATACGGATGGCTAACAAACACATGAAAAGATGCTCAACATCACTCATTATTAGAGAAATGCAAATCAAAACCACAATGAGGTACCACTTCACACCAGTCAGAATGGCTGCGATCCAAAAATCTGCAAGCAATAAATGCTGGAGAGGGTGTGGAGAGAAGGGAACCCTCCTACACTGTTGGTGGGAATGCAAACTAGTACAGCCACTATGGAGAACAGTGTGGAGATTCCTTAAAAAACTGCAAATAGAAATGCCTTATGACCCAGCAATCCCACTGTTGGGCATACACACAGAGGAAACCAGAATTGAAAGAAACACATGTACCCCAATGTTCATCGCAGCACTGTTTATAATAGCCAGGACATGGAAACAACCTAGATGTCCATCAGTAGATGAATGGATAAGAAAGCTGTGGTACATATACACAATGGAGTATTACTCAGCCATTAAAAAGAATACATTTGAATCAGTTCTGATGAGATGGATGAAACTGGAGCCAATTATACAGAGTGAAGTGAGCCAGAAAGAAAAACACCAATACAGTATACTAACACATATATATGGAATTTAGGAAGATGGCAATGATGACCCTGTATGCAGGACAGCAAAAAAGACACAGATGTGTATAGCGGACTTTTGGACTCAGAGGGAGAGGGAGAGGGTGTGATGATTTGAGAGAATGGCATTGAAACATGTATAATAACATGTAAGAATCGAAATGCCAGTCTATGTCTGATGCAGGATATGACACGCTTGGGGCTGACGCGCGGGGATGACCCAGAGAGATGTTGTGGGGAGGGGGGTGGGAGGGGGGTTCATGTTTGGGAACGCATGTACACCTGTGGTGGATTCATGTCAATCTATGCCAAAACCAATACAGAATTGTAAAGTAAAAATTAAAAATAAATAAATAAATTAAAAAAAAAA
The DNA here is from genome assembly GCF_014754425.2 of Oryx dammah. Taxonomy (NCBI): domain Eukaryota; kingdom Metazoa; phylum Chordata; class Mammalia; order Artiodactyla; family Bovidae; genus Oryx; species Oryx dammah. The sequence continues at coordinate 134,190,176 of NW_024070211.1, forward strand.
AAAAAAAAGAATGTGTAACTCACAGAGAATCAGGGGACCGGAAATAGTGAGGAGGCAGGATACAATCTGCCATGATGCTCAATGAATACTTGATAGACGGAATAAATTTAATGTATTAAAGAATGGATGTAATGACTATGTTCCTTGTTGGAAAGGGTGAATGTCTTTCTCTAGGTGCAAACCTGCCAACCAGTTGGTAAGAGGGGAAAGAAAGAATGAAGCAACAAAAAAATTGTGACCCAGCAACATCTGTATTACATGAACCAAAAATTTACATGTAATTTGCAACTGTCCACTGTCAGCTCAGTTCAGTTCAGTCACTCAGTCGTGTCCAACTTTTTACGAGCCCATGAATTGCAGCAACCCCCTCACCGTCCATCACCAACTCCCGGAGTTCACTCAAACTCACGTCCATCGAGTTGGTGATGCCATCCAGCCATCTTATCCTCTGTTGTCCCCTTCACCTCCTGCCCCTAATCCCTCCCAGCATGAGTCTTTTCCAATGAGTCAACTCTTCTCATGAGGTGGCCAAAGTACTGGAGTTTCAGCTTTAGCATCATTCCTCCCAAAGAACACTCAGGACTGATCTCCTTCAGAATGGACTGGCTGGATCTCCTTGCAGTCCAAGGGACTCTCAAGAGTCTTCTCCAACACCACAGTTCGAAAGCATCAATTCTTCGGCGCTCAGCTTTCTTCACAGTCCAACTCTCACATCCATACATGACCACTGGGAAAACCATAGCCTTGACTAGATGGACCTTTGTTGGCAAAGTAATGTCTCTGCTTTTTAATATGCTATCTAGGTTGGTCATAACTTTATTAACCAGTAAATGCTGTACAAGTGAGGGTTAATAGAAATCTGACTTCCACTGAATGTTAAGGATAGTTGATCATCAGTAGATCAGCCCTGGGTATTCTTTGGAAGGAATGATGCTAAAGCTGAAACTCCAGTACTTTGGCCACTTCATGCGAAGAGTTGACTCATTGGAAAAGACTCTGATGCTGGGAGGGATTGGGGGCAGGAGGAGAAGGGGCCGACAGAGGATGACATGGCTGGATGGCATCACCAACTCGATGGACATGAGTTTGAATGAACTCTGGGAGATGGTGATGGACAGGGAGGTCTGGCGTTCTGCGATTCATAGGGTCGGAAAGAGTCAGACACGACTGAGCGACTGAACTGAACTGAATTACCATTTACTCTGGCTCATCAGCAGCTGCAGCCAGGGCAACTTGTTCCTGAGCTCAGATTTATACCTCCCCAGACCCCTTGCAAGAGAAGGCAATGGCAACCCACAGTGCTCTTGCCTGGAAAATCCCATGGATGAAGGAGCCTGGTAGGCTGCAGTCCACGGGGTCATGAAGAGTTGGACACGACTGAGTGACTTCACTCTCACTTTTCACTTTCCTGCACTGGAGAAGGAAATGGCAACCTGCTCCAGTGTTCTTGCCTGGAGAATCCCAGGGACGGGGAAGCCTAGTGGGCTGCTGTCTATGGGGTCGCACAGAGTCGGACACAACTGAAGCTACTTAGCGGCAGCAGCAACAGCAAACACCTTGCATGGCACTAGGGCCACGTGACTAGCTCTCACCACTGGAATGAGAGAAGATTGAGCACCACGGCCAAGCTGAGAAGGACTCTTCCCCATCGTCTTCCAGCGGGATGCAAAAGCTCCCTGAGGACTCCAAGGTACCAGTTGGAAGCAGCCCTTATCTCCACATGACTACCAGAAGCAAAAGTCTTGCTCCCACACAGGCCTCATGGATGCAGACTTGAGCAATAGAGATTTTGGCCTTCGGCCCCTGAGGTCGCTTATCACAGCAGTCAGCCTCTGTGCACACCATTCTCCAACTCCCAGTCTCAGATGTTGGTGTGATCCTGGAGACATCAACCAATGGAGAAGCTCCAGATATGCTCCAAATAACCTTGTCATCCACTAGTTCCACAAGGTAAAAAAAAAAAAAAAATACCTCCACAAGCCCCACACTGAGATAATATATTTGAACTATATTTCATTCCTTGTTAGTGAAAGTACTGGGCTGGTCAAAACCTTTGTTCAGGTTTTTCGTAGCATTTTAGGGAAAAACCCAAATGAACTTTTTGGCCAACCCAATAAAAGGGTATGAATGGGCAAATTCCTTACGTACTGATATGGAATTACCTCAGATATGTTAAGTGAAAAAATGGATAAAACAGCATATATCAGCAGTTTTCAAGGTATGATACAAGGATCCCTGAGGATGCAAAAGACCCTTTCAGAGGGTCTACAAGGTTCTCCAACTCTGTGTCTACATGAGGCCTTATTTCCTTCTATCCTTCAATCAAAAACAAAAAAAACAGACTGAATGCATAAGTAGATAAACAAATCGAGCTATTAAGCCAGATGCTACAATCTTTCAAATATAAAAAAACAACTTGGCCTCACTGATTTTATATTGGAAAATAATTTTTATAAAGTCTATTTTTCAAATACAATGGGTTTACAATTTTGTAAAGTTTTCAAATTTTTCAACTTTATTATCTAATATAGTAAATAATGATAGATATAACTCACCCTAAAGAGTTCTTGGAAGGCCTCAAAACTTTAATCCTATAGAAGGACCCTGAGACTAAAAAGTCTGACTACCACTGGTGTATATACTATTGTTTTCATAAAAAAAAAAAAAAGGCAGAAAAATAAGAATTTATCTTTGTACTAGTTTATATATGCATGAAGAAAAACTCACAAAGAATAAATAAATCAGTATAAGTAGTTAAGCAAAGACAAAGTAGGAAATGGGCAGATAGAAGACCCTTTAGTGAATCTTTTTCATTCTGAATCTGTGTGTGTATGACTTCGTGTGTGTGTGTGTGTGTGTGTGTGTGTGTGCATGTGTGTGTATGACTTCCCTGGTGGCTCAGATGGTAAAGTGTCTGTCTACAATGTGGGAGACCTGGGTTCGAGCCCTGGGTTGGGAAGATCCCCTGGAGAAGGAAATGGCAGTCCACTCCAGTAGTATTGCCTGGAAAATCCCACAGGCAGAGGAGCCTGGTAGGCTACAGTCTATGGGGTCGCAAAGAGTCGGATATGAATGAGCTATTCAAAAACAACTAAAATATTTTTAAGAAAAGAGCCAGAGACAGCATGACAGAAGATGAAAATGAAGTCCAGCTGAAAAGTAAAACAGCTTACAAAGTTTGTGTGGAGTGTCACCCCTCCCCCATACCCAGAAATAACTGTCCCCAAGCAAAATTCTAGAGAATTATTCTCTGAAGAAATGAAACCAAGAGACTCAGAGCTTTCAGTATGAAGACCCCTCCTCTTAAACTATAACAAGCAACCACACATCACAACTTAATGGAGGTCTGCAACAGAGGAGATAGACATAAAAGCCCAGAGGAGAGTAATTCAGAAACGAAAGAAAATTTTAAATAATTTTTTAAAACAAAACAACAAAAACACGAAGTCGTACCCAAAGATATCTGAAAAGTTATTGAACCCACACTGCCAAGTTGAGGAACACACTGTCAAGTTGAGGAAGATAACTGTGCTCTCAAGAAAAGAATTTTAACTTCTGAGCCTCAATTTCATTCAGTGTAGCCCAGATAAATACCTCCTTTACAGAGTTAAGACAGGAATTTAATGAGGTATTGTTTTCCAATGTGACAATACATTCCCTAGCACTTAGGGAAAGCTCAATAAATGGCATTCTTATTGCCTGTGATGCAGCAGAAAATGGTGTTACTACAAAATAATTTTTAAAAAACTAGATCGGTGTTTGCCAGAGGAGATAGTGGGGAATGGGAGAAATGCCTGAAATTTTTTATCTTTATAGTTTAAATAAACTGAATTTAAAAAAAACAATAGAAGTCAGTGAAATATGCTTTAAGGTTAACAATCATTTAATGTATTAACATTTTCACTTATAAACATACAATTTGCATATACAGGGAAAAACTGGTTCAGAGGACACAACTGAATACTGGAGACAGGCAAGCAATCAGAAGAGAAAAGAAAAGATCAACCCGAGGGGAAAAAAATGGAACTGCATTCCATGCCGGTGTCTATAAACTTGGGAGGAGAGAAAGATCGCACAGAATCACAATTAATGTAGAAAACAAACGTGGGTCATTCTGTATCAATGGCAGGAACTTTTCCCACGATCCAGATCTTGCATCCCGGTCCAGCCCACTTCATGAATGTTGATCTGAAACACAGTCGATCATCTCTCCCTTCTCTTTAAATCTAACCCTGAATTTTAACTCAAGAAATTAAACGCACAGAGCTAAGAAACAAGCAGACTGGCATGTGTGCAATAACAGCAGCCAACTATTTAAAAGTGCACGTGGAAATAAAGTGCTGACTAAACATTTTACTTCAGTTAAAGTGAACAAGTTCCTTCCAACTCACCTAGCTTCTTGATTTAGGACTACCTAAGCGAGGTGACCAAAAGATTGGCATCTATGAGAACTGGAGCCAGGGAAATGAAGCAGCTCAGCCCATCATTATGCTGAGCACGCATTTCCTCCCAGGATCAAGTCACTAGGGACAGTGAACTTCCAGACTCAACTACAGTTGCCCAGCGTGGCTTGCTTGGCGAGGGACAGGGACTGGAGATGGGGAAGCACATGCATGTCGGGACTTCAGTCCACAGCTCCCCCCACTCTGTCAGGGGGTGGAACACAGGGAGACCATCTGCTTCAAGGGCATTTCAGCGACATAACTCAGAATCTGTGGTTCCAGTAATTCCTAATTCAAAATTAACACTCCAGTGCAACATTAAAAACTGAGTTTAGTATTTTGCTTGTAAAGGATACAGCTTGAATAATGATTACCATCTGAACAAAGCTATTCTTATTACATATGATGTAAAATAAGTAACATTTTAACCATCAAAACCAGTGTTGTCACACATCACATGTGGCAACTTTCCACCACACGACACATCCAAAGAGATGACAGCCAAGTATACTTCTTTTCAGCTGGAAGCAGACTCTCCAGTGTCAACAGGTACAGTAGAACTGGCTGGGAAACAGACCTGTGGTCACCACAACGTTCATTTGGCATCTAGTCTCCATACAGAGATAGATCTATTTAAGTCTGCCTTAGAGGTGGAGTGGACTGATAAGTGAAACAAAAGACTGAGTCTGTAACTGGCCACATAAAATAAAAACAGAATTTGTGCTACCAGGAGTGTATTTTAGGAAACATGGCCACATGGAGTATACGGGCAGAGACCTTCAATATGCCTTTATAAATGTACATTTTTTAAAACATGAGGGACAGAAAACTGGAATAACTTAAGTTTTAAAACTTCCTAGCTAAAGAAATAAGAAAATTACAGAAATGCAGGACCCTTGGTTTTTCAGAGCTTCACATATAAGTTGGGGCTCAAAATTAAATGGCTCAAGCTTCTCTGTGACACTAAAGTCAGAAATAAAAGCAAGGCTGGTGTCCTGGTCAGGTGGAGAGGTATCTTGAGCAGGTCATTCATGTCTCTGGGCCGAAATTCCCATCTATAACCTGAGTTTCCCCCACCATGCAGCACAGGCTCAGGGGCAGCAACAGTGCCCAGTCCTACACAGGACAGGAGATGGGCTCATCAGCAGCCTTCAGAAGGACATGAACACGTCCTCCATGCAGCCCAATCCCCTGGAACAGGGGCACTGCAACTGTTGCTCTCACTTCACTCTCCTCCCCACTCTCTTAATAAGACTTTCTCAACAAGTAGAAAAATAAGCTCTAAGTAGGCTGAAGTGGCAATAAAAATGCCCAAAGCAAACACTAAAACCATGATGCCTCTGAAAAAAATAAACCTACCTCCACACACCTTTTTGTAGCTGTTGTGCCTTCTTCAAGTTTTAAATGATAAAGCCCTAAAATGTTGACACTCAAGTCTACTCCTAATTTGGGATGCTTTCCAAGTATCACTACCAAAAACAAACAAATAAGAATAAAATGAAAAAGCATCGTTTTCAAGGGGGGACACTGCCATCCCATCCATCGTCCTGAGCAGTCAGCTTTGCTGGAGCCCCAGAGGCTGTGGGATATCACACCGCTGCCTAAGGAAGGTTCCAGCCTATAACTCCTGAAGTAACATGCAGCCAGTTCTGGTCTGAGGTTTCAAAGTCCAACATTAAACCAAAAAAACTGCAGTTTTTCTCGCCACGGTCATTCACTCACTCATACATCACCATGTTACCAGCAAAACACTAAAATAAATTATCCCTTAAGTAAGACCTAACTCTAAAAAGAAAATGGCCTTTCAAAACAGGTGTGTTCAAATAAAGCATTGAGAGAGTTTTATAAGGAAACCCCTCAAATGAGCCAGTGCTACCACAGAGTCCACATTTTAGCTAAACAGCAGTCCAAAGCTTTCTCTGCAGTACTTCCAAGTACTTATAAGCATTCTGTCACTACTTTCAAAAGAACTATTAAACCTATTACTAAAAACATTTATAACAAACAGAAATGCCCTGCAAATCATATTGTTGCACACGGGGTATCAGAAGCTATGCACACCGAGGGTCCACGGACTCTAGAAGACCCAGAACAGAGACCCCAGGGCCATGCCTGTGGCTGCTCCGGCCAGCATGCCCAGTGCCAGGTCGCTGTCGTTGTCTCGGTACCGCTCACGAATGATGACTTGGTTGGCAGGCTGCTGTCCATAAAGCCCTGGAAAAGAAGGGAAGAACAGACTCCTGAGGAGCAGTTTGTGAAGGTCAACACTCACTCAAAATGACAGCTCACTTGCCTGGGACCCTTCCTGAGGTTTCTCCAAGCACAGCACTCTTCCTACAGACTCGTCTCCCTTGGAGAGCTGGGCGTGGGGGGTGACTTTGGTGAGTGCTCCCAGCTCTCCTTCACCACAGGTGAAGGGGACTCGGCTTGGCCGAGTGAGGGGGACACCCCATATCTAAGATGGAACTAAGAGAAAATCAAGATGCTCAGTTTCCCAAGGTCCACAGTCCCGGACACTACAGAGAGCAGAATCCTAATGAAGCTGCAAACCCCAGCCTACAATGTCCGCTTCAGTCCCCCCAGTGTTCATCAGGATGGCAGGCAGACCAGGAACACAGGAGACACACAGAGCCTAGAAACTGTGGGAGCACCAAGGATCCCCATCCAGAAGTTAAACAGCTTCTTAGTATTCATGGAAACGATATTTAAATTAAATTAAACCTTAAATCTGCTAACATAATCTGCTCATTTTTAACATTATGCCTTTATGGAGAAAAATATTTGTCAGAGGGAAAACATCTAAAAAACAAACTTTAAACAAATTTAAACTTAGTTGCACAATTAAAAGTTCTCAATTGGAAATGTTTTCTTCTATATTTCACAATATGTTGTCCAAAAGCTAGTTAGCTTTAAAATTGTTCCCACAGGACTTCCCTGGTGGTGCAGTGGATAAGAATCCACCTGCCAATGCAGGGGACAAAGGTTCGATTCCCAGACCAGGAGGATTCCACATACTGCAAAGCAACTAAGCCTGTCTGCCACCACTACTGAGCCCACATTCCAGAGCCCACAAGCCACAACTACTGAGCCCACAGGCTCTAAAGCCTGTGCTCTACAACAAGAGAAGAGCCCCCAGTCTCTGCAACTAGAAAAAGCCCACATGCAACCATGAAGACCCAGCACAACTGGAGATAAACTTCCTCACATACAGTACTAACTTTCCTCCTTGATCCATTATTCTCAGTTCAACCCTAGGAAAGTGAGAAATTGATCCAATAGTGATATGTCCATAAAGAATGAAGATACTAAATGATAAGTGCTTACCAGTCTAAGCACATACAGTATTACAAGCATATATATGTACAGACTCACTCAATCCTCACAACAATCCTAGGAGTTGAGCTTACTGTTATCCCTATTCTATAAACAAGCAGAGAGAGAGGTACATGGGGCCTGAGCGCACTGAGTGCATGCCAACCCAGGCACTCTGGCTACAGTGTGCACTCAGACACCAATGCCCCTAATATGATGAAGGAAAGAGGCATCAAAGCCACAGAGTAGGAAAATGGGACCATTATAAACCCAGAGGCTTATCAAGGTCAAGCAATAACATTAGAAGCAAAGATTTTTTTAAATGTAATATTTAAACTACATAACTGGTGAACTGTAGCATTCAGAATCACAGCCTTGAAATTTTAAAAATTTCAACTAGGCAACTCCAATTAGTAACATGTAATACAGCAGGACCCTATAGCTGACCTAATTTAAAGACCCCTGGAAAATCTAAATCTGCATTCCAGCTTTAGCTCCACAGAAGGACCCCCTCACTCCATGACCAGGAGCCAACTTCTCCTGCAGCTCATCTCTGTTCCTACCAAAAGCTAAGTCTTTACCAAAGTCAGCTGGGGAACATTTCCAGACTGTACTCATTTTAATTATCTAATTTAATCTTTACATAAATGATCCAAACATGAATAGAAAAGAAGATGCTGTTAGATATTTTAAGAACAACTAAGTCAGATACTTTTCAGCTTCCCTGGTGGCTCATATGGTAAAGAATCCGCCTGCAATGCAGGAGACCTTGGTTCGATTCCTGGGTTGGGAAGATCCTGGAAAGACTAAACAAAGGCAGATAACTTTTACAAATTACTATCAAACCAAGAAATTGCGAATTACAAAATGTAGAGGTGTTCTCTCAGACTTGGCCCTGGAAACTGCAGAGCAATTACGTCTCATGAGTACCATCTCGACAAGACAGAAACAGAGGACTCCAACCAAAGGAGCCAATTCAAACCAAAGACCTGAAGCTCACATCAAAAGACAACTGAACAAATGTCTACTAGTGTGGGAAAATTAAAACAGAATACTTACAGTGTGTACACAGCACTTTTTAAATTGGTTTACTGACCACCAGTTCCAGTAATATTAAAGAGAAGGCCTTTAACCTTCTCTGCACAACAAGGGCCTCTATGGGCACTGCAAGGCAGTGCGTCATGAAGCTGGCAAAGCACCAGAGTCCTAGAAAGGCCGACTGAAGAGCTCCTGTCTGGTTACCAGCATGATGCTGCTGTGGGACGGCCACAACTGAGCAGCACTTTCACAGCAAGCACACTTACAGTGTGTACACAGCACTTTTTAAATTGGCTGGTAGGCATTTGGCTGTCATGATGCAAATGCCAAATGCCTACCAACTGCACTCAGCCTTCAGCAGCAAGTTATCTGAGGTTGCACTGAGAATGCTGTCTCGTTTTTCATGATGAAAGTCAAAGGCAGGGATGGAATCCTATACATAAAAATTCCCTTCACAAGCACAAAACTTCTGCTCTTCTACAGAGTAAGAAACAGCTAGGATTATCCCAATCTATGGCCTAGGGGCTGAATAAAAGTCTGGCTCTCATCAGACAAATAGGCTAGGACTTAAAAACTGAACACAAACCCCAAAATAAATGGGAAAAAATAATTCATACAAGAAAAGAATTAATTTGTAAACAATTAATTATACAATCTTTATCTTTGCCAGTAATTAGAAATGTAAACTAAGGCAACCTTGTTGCATGTTAAGACCTAATGAGGTTATCAAAACTTTCAGAGCACAACAAAAACAGCAGGTAATCTTGATGCAACTGCAGAGAAACCAGCATATCAGTAACTCCTGCTGCTGCTGCTGCTGCTAAGTCACTTCAGTCGTGTCCAACTCTGTGCGACCCCATAGACGGCAGCCCACCGGGCTCCCCCGTCCCTGGGATTCTCCAGGCAAGAACACTGGAGCAGGTTGCCATTTCCTTCTCCAATGCATGAAAGTGAAAAGTGAAAGTGAAGTCGCTCAGTCATGTCCGACTCTTAGCGAGCCCATGGACTGCAGCCTACCAGACTCCTCCGTCCATGGGATTTTCCAGGCAAGAGTACTGGAGTGGGGTGCCACTGCCTTCTCTGCAGTAACTCCTAGGGGCATTATAAACTGGTGAACTACTCTGAGAAATAACTTAGTAAATGCACAGCATCAAGAATTACTGTAATACTGTCAGATGAAATAAAGTATAAACTTCCCTCAAAACAATCCAGAGCTGGGGGAAAAAGGTACAGATGAAACAAGATGCTGTAACTGTTAAAGTCGGTAACAGGTAAATTTAACAGCTCATTTACTGTCCTTACAGTAAACTTTTATAATTTTAAAATGTATCAAAAACAAAATGTTTATGCCCTTTGACATATTAACATACAGAAATCAAAAATGTATTCTAAGACATACTTAACAGGACTAAAAAACAAACTGATTAGAAACAGTCAAAGCAATATCTATGACGGAAAAACTTAAAAGAAAAAGTAAACAGTCAATAAGTACTAGAAGATTTAATATTACTGCATATGATAGGATGTAACCATTAGAAATACTAATGAAGATTATGTAGCACTCGACAAAATATATAAAATTTTTAAATGAGAATGAAATGTAAAAAAGTAATGTTAATGCCATTAACAAAATAAAACATAATAAAGCAAACACGCTCCAAAAAAGTAATGTAAGATAACAAAGATGAAACTATTATTTTACAAGAAGAAAATAATTAAACAAAAATAGCTGTGCTAGGATCAGAGGATAGACAAATAGCTCATTTTTTAGTATCATTATTTCACTGGTTTTCAACTTGACACGAAAATAAAGAAAAATCAAGCAAGGCAAAACTCTTCAGAGTCTACGCTACCTTAGTGATCAGCATCAGATTTCCAAAACAGGTAACTGGAGAAACTCTCCTCTATTAGGTGCTAACGCACCATTAACCACCACTAACTGTGAGTCTGGGGAAATCCAGACTCTGCGGCAACCTCACTGGCTTCTTTGCGGCATTAATACCAGTGACCACTCACTCTTCTGGTAACACTGTCCTTCCACTGCTTCTGCGATAAGGCACTGTGCTAGACTGCTGATCTCTCAGCAACCTGTGGGCTCCCGTTCCAATCCATGCATCAATTCGCTCTGATGTGTGTCGCTCTGACATGCCATACTCACTGAGAACGGCCCCCTGACTTCACCTGCTCACTGGGGTCAGGGTACGGCCTCACTCTGCAGGCCATCAGCCACACAATTCAGGTCACCACTGCCCTGGCTGTAGGCTCCAGCACCATTCCCCGCATATTCCTGACCTCCACCCTACAGAAATCCCCCTGCCCAGGCTGCACCCAGGACCTGACGCTATCTCAGTTCAGTTCAGACACTCAGTCGTGTCTGACTCTTTGAGACCCCATGGACTGCAGCAGCCAGGCTTCCCTGTCCATCACCAACACCCAGAGCTTGCTCAAACTCATGTCCATCAAATCGGTGACGCCATCCAACCATCTCATCCTCTGTCATCCCCTTCTCCTCCTGCCTTGAATCTTTCCCAGCATCAGGGTCTTTTCCAATGAGTCATTTCTTCACATCAGGTGGCTAAAGTATTAGAGTTTCAGCTTCAGTATCAGTCTTTCCAATGAATATTCAGGACTGATTTCCTTTGACACTATCTACACAGGTCAATCGCTCACACCTAACACTTAGTTTCAGGTGAGATGAAAATGAAAGGAGTAAATATAAGCCTTCCCCAGAGTAAATGTAAGACTTTCTATGCCTCTACTTCATCTTCAAAATGAAGCATCACCTCCGTAGTGAAAAATTTTTTTTTTTAGTGAAAATTTTTGAAAGCTATAACCAGAAGGAAAAAAAACAGGAGAAAGATTACCTCTTATTCCTTAAAATGGGACTCTTAGATTATTTCTTAATGTAAATGTATTTCAGTAAGTACAAATTCTCATCTTGGGAATGAATCTGAATACAACAGTGAAGTTTTAAAAATCAAGCCTACTTTAACTTTGTAAAGTAGTGTGAAAATACATAATGCTTTCTTTTTTTTAAATAGCACAGTGACTCGTCATCTATAACCAGAAAAATTACAATTCACTTACCCCTAAACTGAGAAATAAAAATTCCTCAGGCTTCACTGATCTACACACTAAATGACAAGAAACTAGGAATGAAAGGCTGGCATGAGTTACCTGCATACGGGTACTGATAGGGTACAGCATAAGCCTGTCCGTTCGCAGCATAGACAACTTGAGTTCCTGGTGGGTATGCACCACTGTATGGACCATAGCCATATGCCTGCTGAAAAAGATATAAGCCCATTAGAAATACAATTTTAAAATTCAACATCCATTTATGATAAAAACTCTCAACCAAATGGTTATAAAGAAAACATACCTCAACATAAGAAAAGCTACATATGACAGGCCCATAGCTAGCATCAACACTCAACTGATGATGAAAAGCTAAACAATTTCTCTATGATCAGGAACAAGACAATGATGCCTACTGTACCCATTTTTTTTCAACATACTATCAGAAGACCAAGTCAGAGCCATTTAGACAAGAAAAGGAAATAAAAGGCATCCAAACTACAAAGGAAAAAGTACTGAGTTAGCCAAAAAGGGGGCTGGGGCTTTTCTGTAAGATGGTATGGAAAAAAACCAAATGAAAATTTTGTCACTATTTGCTGATGACAGAATAGTATATACAGAAAACCCTAAAGACTCTACAAAAAAAACTAAGAATAAATGAATTCAGTAAAGTTCCAGGATACAAAATTAATACACAGAAATCTGTTGAATTTCAATACACTAGGAACAAACTTTCAGAAAGAGAAATTAAGAAAATCATACTATGTACAATTGCATCAAAACAATAAATTATGATCTTCCCAACCCAGAGAGCAAATCAGGGTCTCCTGCACTGCAGGCAGATTCTTTACCATCTAACACACCACGGAAGCCCATGAGAAACATACTACTATATATAAAATAGATAATCAACAAGGACATACTGCACAGCACTGGGAACTCTACCCAAAACTCTGTAATAACCTATAAGGGAAAAGAACCTGAAAAATAATAGACATACATATATGTACAGATGAATCAGTTTGTTGTACACTTGAAACTAATACAATATTGTAAACCAAGTATGTTGTTGTTCAGTCGCTCAGCCATGTCCAACTCTCCCATCGCATGGACTGCAGCACGCCAGGCTTCCCTGTCCTATCTCCTGGAGTTTGCTCAGATTCGTGCCCACTGAGTCAGTGATGCAGTCCAATCAGCTCATCCTCTGATGCCTCCTTCTCCTGCCCTCAATCTTTCCCAGCATCAGTGTTTTCCAATGAGTCAGCTCTTCTCATCAGGTGGCCAAAGTATTGGAACTTCAGCTTCTGTCCTTCCAATGAATATTCAGGGTTAATTTCTTTTAGGATTGACTGGTTTGATCTCCTTACTGTGCAAGACACTCTCAAGAGTCTTCTCCAACATCACAGTGCAAAAGCATCCATTCTTCAGCATTCAGCCATCTTTGTGGTCCAACTCTCACACCCTACGTAACTACTTGAAAAACCATAGCTTTGACTATACAGACCTTTGTCTGTAAAGTGATGTCTCTGCTTTTTAATACACGGTCTAGGTTTGTCATAGCTTTTCTTCCAAGGAGCAAGTGTCTTTTGTGGCTGCTGTCACCATCCACAGTGATTTTGGAGCCCAAGAATATAAAATCTGTAACTGTTTCCACTTTTTCCCCTTCTGCTTCCCATAAAGTGATGGGACCAAATGCCATGATCTTAGTTTTTTGAATGTTGAGTTTTAAGCCAGCTTTTCACTCTCCTCTTTCACAAAGAGGCTCTTTAGTTCCTCTTTGCTTTCTGCCATTAGAGTAGTATTATCTGCATATCTGAGACTGTTGATACTTCTCACAGCAATCTTAATTCCAGCTTGGGATTCATCCAGCCTACATTTTGCATGATATACTGTGCAAATAAGTTAAATAAGCAGGGTGACAATATACAGCCTTGACGTACTCCTTTTGCCAACTCTGAACCAATCTGTTCCATGTCTGGTTCTAACTTCCTTCTTAAGCTACTTACAGGTTTCTCAGGAGACAGGTAAAGTGGTCTGGTATTCCCATCTCTTTAAGAATTTACCACAGTTTGTTGTGATCCACACAGTCAAAGGCTTTAGCATAGTCAATGAAGCAAAAGTACATGTTTTTCTGGAATTCCCTTGCTTTTCCTATGATCCAACAGATGTTGGCAATTTGATCTCTGGTACCTGCCTCTTCAAAACCCAACTCGTTTATCTGGAAGTTCTTGGTTCATGTACTCCTAAAGCCTAGATCGAAGAATTTTGAGCATAACCTTGCTAGCATGTGAAATGAGCGCAACTGTATAGTAGTCTGAACGTTCTTTAGTGTTGCCTTTCTTTGGGACTGGAATAAAAACACCTTTTCCAGTCCTGTGGCCACTGCTGAGTTTTCCCAATTTGCTGACATATTGTGTGCAGCACTTTAACAGCATCATCTTTTAGGATATGAAATAGCTCAGCTGGAATTCCATCACCTCCACTAGCTTTGTTTGTAGTAATTAATTCTTCCTAAGACCCACTTGACTTTACACTCCAGGATGTCTGGCTCTAGGTGAATGACCACACCATTGTGGTTATCTGGGTCATTAAAATCTTATTTGTATAGTTCTGTATATTCTTACCACTCTCTTAATTTCTTCTGCTTCTGTGAGGTCCCTGCTGTTTCTGTCCTTTATTGTGCCCATCTCTGGGCACAATAAAGATACCATGAAACTGGTATCTTCCAATTTTCTTGAAGAAATCTCTAGTCTTTACCATTCTGTTGTTTTCCTCTATTTCTCTGCACTGTTTACTTTAAAAGGCCTTTTTAATCTCTCCTTGCTGTTCTCTGAATTCTACATTCAATTGGGAATATCTTTCCCTTTGTCATTTGCCTTTTGCTTGTCTTCGTTCTCAGCTGTTTATAAGGCATCCTCAGACAACCACTTTGCCTTCTTGCATTTCTTCTTCTTTGGGATGGTTTTGGTGACCACCTCCTATTCAATGTTACAAACCTCCATCCACAGTTCTTCAGACACCCTGTTTACCAGATCTAATCCCTTGAATCTATTCATCACCTCCACTGTATAATCATAAGGGCTTTGATTTAGATAATACTTGAATGGTCTAGTGATTTTCCCTACTTTCGTCAATTTAAGTCTGAATTCTTCAGTAAGGAACTCAATCTGAGCCACAGTCAGTTCCAGGTCTTGTTTTTGCTGACTGTAAGAACTTCTCCATCTTTGGCTGCAAAGAACGTGATCGATATAATTTCAGTGTTAACCATCTGGTGATGTCCACATGTAGAGTTGTCTCTTGTGTTGTGGAAGAGGGTGTTTGCTATGACTAGTGCATTCTCTTGGCAAAACTCAACCTCTGTCCTGCTTCTTTTTGTACTCCAAGCTAAACTTGTCTGTAACAGGTATCTCTTGACTTCCAACTTTTGCATCCCAATCCTCTAAGATGAAAAGAACATTTTTATGGTGTCAGTTCTAGAAGGTCTTGTAGGTCTTCATAAAACCGGTCAACTTCAGCTTCTTTGGCTTTAGTGGCTGGGGCACAGATTGGATTTACTGTGATGTTGAATGGTTTGCTTGGAAACAGATGAAGATCATTCTGTCATTTTTGAGATTGCAACCAAGTATTTCACTCTAAACTCTTTTGTTTACTGTAAGGGCTAGTCCATTTCTTCTAAGGGATTCTTGACCACAGTAGTAGATACAATGGTCATCTGAATTAAATTCACCCATTCCCATCCATTTTGGTTCACTGATTCCTAAAATACCGATGTTCACTCTTGGCATCTCCTTCTTGACCATGTCCAACTTACCTTGATTCATGGACCTAACATTCCAGGTTCCTATTCAATATTGCTCTTTACAGCACTGGACTTTATTTTCACCACCAGACACATCCACAGCTGAGCCTCATTTCCTCTTTGGCCAAGCTACTTCATTCTTTCGGGACCTATTTCTCCACTCTTCCCCAGCATCATATTGGATAACTACTGACCTGGGAGGCTCATCTTCTGGTGTCATATCTTTTTGCCTTTTCATTCTGTTCATGGGGTTCTCAAGGCAAGAATACTTCAGGGATTTGCCATTCTCTTCTCCAGTACATCACATTTTATCAGAACTCACTACCATGACCCATCTATCCATCACAGTATGGCTCACAACTTCACCAAGTTACACAAGGCTGTGATCCCTGTGATCATTTTGGTTTGCTTTCTGTGACTGCGGTTTTCATTCTAAAGGTGGTGGGATTGTAGTCAAGTATATGCTAATATAAGTACACTTGATATCTAAGTGTATCAAGTATACCCTAATATAAAATGAAAATTATAAAACAAAACGAAAAAGCCATAAAATGGCTAGGATAAATTTAATCAAGGAGGTGAAGGGCCTATACACTGAAAACTATATGACAGTGATAAAAGCTATTGAAAATACAAATAAATGAAAATATATTCCAAGCTAATGGACTGGAAGAATAATTAAAATGTACCTACTATCCAAAATAATCTATAGATTCAATGCAATTCCTATCAAATTTCCAATGGCATTTTTTGTAGAAATAGAATAATTCTGTAATTTGTATGGAACTACAAAAGACCCAACATAGCCAAAGAAAGAAGAATAAAGCTGAAGGTATCATGCTCCCAGATTTCAAACTAAACTACAAAGTAATCACAACAGTATGGTATTGGCATAAAAACAGACACAGAATCAATGAAACAGGAGAGCCCAGATACAAACCCACATATATATGGTAAATTCAGTCAGTTCAGTCACTCAGTCGTGTCCGACTCTTTGTGACCCCATGAACCGCAGCACACCAGGCCTCCCTGTCCATCACCATCTCCCGGAGTTCACCCAGACTCACGTCCATCGAGTCAGTGATGCCATCCAACCATCTCATCCTTGGCTGTCCCCTTCTCCTCCTGCCCCCAATCCCTCCCAGCATCACAGTCTTTTCCAATGAGTCAACTCTTCGCATGAGGTGGCCAAAGTACTGGAGTTTCAGCTTTAGCATCATTCCTTCCAAAGAAATCCCAGGGTTGATCTCCTTCAGAATGGACTGGTTGGATGTCCTTGCAGTCCAAGGGACTCTCAAGAGTCTTCTCCAACACCGCAGTTCAAAAGCATCAATTCTTCGGTCCTCAGCCTTCTTCTCAGTCCAACTCTGACATCCATACATGACTAATGGAAAAACCATAGCCTTGACTAGATGGACCTTAGTCAGCAAAGTAATGTCTCTGCTTTTGAATATGCTATCTAGGTTGATCATAGCTTTCCTTCCAAGAAGTAAGCGTCTTTTAATTTCCTGGCTGTGGTCACCATCTGCAGTGATTTTGGAGCCCCCCAAAATAAAGTCTGACACTGTTTCCACTGTTTCCCCATCTATTTGCCATGAAGTGATGGGACCGGATGCCATGATCTTTGTTTTCTGAATGTTGAGCTTTAAGCCAACTTTTTCACTCTCCTCTTTCACTTTCATCAAGAGGCTTTTTAGTTAACTTACCACAAAGGAGCCAAGAATAATCAAAACAATGGGGAAAGGAGAGTCTCTTCAATAAATGGTGCTGAGAAAGTTAAGATAGTCATATGCAAAAGAATGAAATTTGACCATACATGGTATCTTATCACAAAGAATCGGACACGACTGAGCGACTTCACCTCACCTCACCTCTGGTATCTTATACCATACACAAAAATTGACTCAAAGTGGATTAAATATGTAAGATCTGAAACCCTAAAACTCCTAGGAAAAAGTCATACGTGAGAAGCTCAGCAGTGGTTACAGTGATGATTTTTTTGGATCTGATTCCAAAATCAAAGGCAACAAAAGCAAAAAAACATGTGAGACTACATCAAACTAAAAAGCTCCTGAACAAGAAAGGAAATCATCAACAAAATGCAAAGGCAAGCTATCAAATGGGAGAAAATATTCACAAATCATGTTATCTGATAAGAAGTTAATATCTAAAGTATCAACATATAAGGAACTCATACAACTCAAAGGCAAAAAACAATCTGATTAAAAAACAGACCAAAGAACTAAATAGACATCTTCCCAAAGAAGAAATACAGATGGCCAACAAGCACATGAAAACGATACTCAACGTCACTAATCATCAGGGAAATGCAAATCAAAACCACAATGAGTATCACTTCACACTTGTTAGAATGACTGTTATTAAAAAGACAAAAAATAACAACTGCTGACAAGGATGTGAAGAAAAGGGAACCCTCATACACAATTATGATAAGATTTTATCTTATCTGGTGCCTCCTGAATCTAAAACAATAATAGAAGGGAGTTTCTCTAAAAATTAAGAACAGAATTACCAGGTGATCCAGCAATTCCACTTCTGAGTAATTATTCAAAGGAAACAAAAACTAACACAAAAAGGTATCTGTTCACTGCGGCATTATTTACAATAGCTAAGATATGGAGACAATGTAAAGTGTCCAACAGTTAACAAACATATAAAGAAAATGTGATCCAAATATCCAATGGAATATTATTCTACCATTAAAAAAGGACATCTTGCCTTTTTTGCCCGCATGGACAGACTCTGAGTTTTTGAAAGAAGTCAAAGACAAATACCATACGAGCTCATCTGTATGTGGAATCTATCTTTAAAACAAAAAAAAAGTTCAGAGATAGAGAACAGACTAGTAGTTGCCAAAGAGAAGGGGGAACCAGAGAGGTGGGGTTGCAGGCTGGGCAGGGGATGAAAAAATTGGTTAAGGGAATCAAAACGTACAAACTTCCAGTCATAAAATCAATAAGCCGTGGGGATATAATGCACACCACGGTGGTTATAGTTTACACTACTAGATTGCATATTTGAAAGTTGCTAAGAGAGTAGATCTTAAAAGTTCTCAGCGTTTAAGAAACAATTTTTTATATACGGTGACAGATATTAAACAGACCTACTGCAGTGATTATTCTGCAATATTATTTTGCAATAATACCAATACAGATTATGCTATACACTAGAAACTAACATAATGTTGCATGCCAAATATACCTCAATATTTTTAAACACAATTTGAAACCACTGGCAATGTATTAAAATTGGTTCTCCAAGTTCCAGTCTATAAAGTATGGTAGTCTATTAAAAAAGTAAAGAATATGAGACAGTATGCTTATATACTTTAAAGTTCTAAAAATACAAACCCATAACTGAAATCTACTTTCAAGCTATAAAATAAAGAAAGCAGAAAAATACAACAAAAAAGAGAACCGGACTTGCCAGTGATTCCAATTTCAATTCAGCTCTACCATTAACCTGACCTTCAGTAAGTCATCTATCTAACTACTGTAGGCCTTATTTGGTTCATCTCAAAAATGATCAGTTTGAACTAAGTGATAAATGAGATTCATCCAACGTCAGTTTTGTCTTGGTAAAACCAAGCTAGTAGCAAAACCCTTCCCACAAAACCCTCCCCAGTCCAATTTCCAGAAGTTCCTGTGTGGAGAATATAAAAGACTGAGGCTATTGAGGAGTCTGAAGACAGAGGCCTGGACAGGTAACTGGCAGTTTTCCAACAGGACATGCCTATGAAAGAACACAGCCAGAAATGAGCAATGGACTGCTTCCATTGACCAAGTAAAGGACTGGAAAGCATGGAGATAAAAGGCCTGGCCTCCCTTACCGGCTCACAGCTGGTGGGAAGGTAGATGTGTTTACAGACAATTACAATTACTGTTACTATGTGGCAAAGGCGACTGCACAGGGAGCAGCTGCAGCCTGGCAAACACACAGGTAGATCCGAATCTGTTATCTTACAAAAGCAGGAAATAAGATTTATGCTTTTGCAGGATAAAATAGATGCAGATGTTTTCCCTATTCTTCCTGCTACATACAACTGAAAACCCTGGACATTACACATACAACAAACGTTAAGGAGACTCTGAAAGGTGGAGAGAAGGCGGTCAACTGTCTGCAGACTTCATGACCCTAAGGACATGCAGTGAGTCCCCTGAATTTTCTTTTTGCCTCCTACATCCTAGACTGGATAAAGCAGAAGTGGCAACACAGAAATGCCAGTATGTATGTGCAGACCTTTCTTTGTCTGCCTCAAAGAAAGCCTGCTGTCTCTACCCAAAGAACATGGGAAGGAAAAGGGTAATCTAGCAAGAGAGACCATTTTTAGGCAATAACTGCTCCAAGTGAGCCAAACAACACAAAAACAGCTGCGGCTGTTACTTCCACCAGCAAAGTCAAGTCTGGAGAAAGGCTCTCACCCACCCCATCCTGAAGAGTGTCAGAGAAGGTCAAGTGGGAAGCCAGAAATATCATCCCTGTCGGACAGAAACACGGCAGGCCCAGTCCCATGCCAGTGTCAGTGGAGACCATGCAGGGAGCCAGAACTTCCATCTCTGCCCAGCGGAAAGAAGGTGCCCCTTCCCATCCTGCTGGGGTAGGATCAACAGAGACCAAGTGAAGAACAAGTACGTTTACAACCTCTTACCAGTAACTATGGTTATGTAGTTATAGAGAGGCTTATGGGAAACAGCAGAAAAAGTCCCTCCAACTCCCAGGCAGGCTGGTGTCAGCAGAGACCTGGAGAAGGGCCTAAATTCCCAGGCCTGCAAGCAGTGACAAGGAGCCACAGTCAATTGGGACAGAGTGGAAGACCTGGACTTCCACCCCTTACATGGAAGAAACAAAGCAATCCTCACCCACCAGAGAAGCATTAGAAGGAACTCTGCTAAAATGCAGGACTTGAATAGATTCAGTCTTATAATATTTAAAATTTCCAGGTTTTGATAAAAAATAATTTGTCATACCAAGAACCAGGAAGATCTCACACTGAAGTGAGAAAAGACAAAAGAGACCAACATCAAGATAACAAAGATGTTGAAATTACCTAGGAAGGACTTTAAAGCAGCTACCATTAAGAAATTACAGACAGGTCGTAATGACCTTGGCTTTCCGGGTGACACAGCTGTAAAGAATCTGCCCACCATTGCAGGAGATGCATGCCGGTTCAATCTCTGGGTCAGGAAGACCCACCAGAATAGAAAATAGCAACCCACTCTAATATTCTTGCCTGGAAAACTCCATGGACAGAGAAGCCTGGCAGGCTATCATCCATGGGGTCACAAAGAGTCAGACATGACTGAGAGACTGAGCAAGCGTGCACCATTAAAATATTTCAATAAGTAAGAACACATTTGAGATACACTTAAAACAAAAACAGGGTCTTCACAAAACCAGAAAAATCTCTGTAAAAGCTATATAAAGATATATATCAAGAATAACCAAATAAAAATTATAGAAATAAAAAAATAATATACTGTTCAATGAAAAGACTCAACAGCAAATAGAGATGATGAATAATCAATGAACATGAATATAAAGAGTAGAAATTACCCAGTTAGAACAGAGATAAAACAGATTAAAGAAAAAAAATGATCAAAAACTTTTAAACATGTGGGACATCTAACATCTGTGTCATTAGTTTTAGAAGAGAAAGAGGGTGGGGCTAAAAAACATTCCAGAAATAATAGCTTAAAATTTCCCAAATTTAGCAAGAAACATAAACCTGTGTGAAACTGAATGAACACCAAATAAGACTAACCCCAAATGTACACTTCACAGGCAAACCTCTGAAAACCAAAGACAGAGAGAGCAGCCAGAAACTATGTACTGCCTTAAGGGGGAAGAAAATTCGAATGATAGCAAATGTGTCGTCAGAAATCAGGAGGGCCAAAGGAAAAAACACATTTCCCCAGTGCTGAAAGAAATGTTGACTCAATTCTATACTAGTGAAAACATTCTTCAGAGAAAAAGATGAAATTGAGACATTCTCAAATGAAGGAAAATGGAGAATTTGTTGCTAGCAGATCTGTCCTAAGAAAATGACAAGAGGAAGTTCACTAAACAGTAAATAATAAAAAAAGAAATCTGGAAACATTAGGAGGTAAGAAAGTATGGTCACACCAGAATACATGTAAATATAATAAAAACGACATATTGATTTTTCTAAGTTTGACAGCCATATTTTTTTATACGCCATCTGATTCTCAATACATGTAAAAGAAATACTTAAAACAATGATACCATGAAACGAGAGAGAAAAATGGAATTTAGAGGCAGTGGTTTGGGCTTCCCTGGTGGCTCAGCGGTAAAGAATCCGTCTGCCAGTGCAGGAGAGACAGGCTCAGCACCTGATCTGGGAAGGTCCCACACGCCACAGAGCAACTAAGCCCATGCACTGCAATCCTGAGCCTGTGCTCTAGAGCGCCGGAGCCTCAATCCCTGAGCCCGCGTGCCGCAGCTCAAGAGGCTCCCACACCCTGGAGCTGCTGCTCCGCAACAACAGAAGCCACTGCAATGAGAAGCCTGTGCATCAGAACTACAGAGCAGCCCCCACTTGCCGCAACTAGAGAAAAGCCCCTGGGCAGCAACGAAGACCCAGCACAGCCAAAGATAAGTACATACACACAATCACAGAGGCAATGGTTTGACACTTCACTGCACTTGATAAAATGCAATCATTCGACTGAAAAACATGTATATATGTATAATAACTAGAACAACCACTAAAATATTAATAGCAATACAAAGAGATACTCAAAACATCACAGGTAAGTCAAAATGTAATTCTCAAACATGTTCTATGGGAATTCCCTGGTGATACAGTGGCTAGGACTCCATGCTTTGATTGCTAAGGGCCCAGGTTACATCCCTGGTCCAGGAAATAAGGTCCCACAAGCCGTGTGTGGTACAGCCCAAAAAAATAAAAATAAGTAAAATAAAATAAGACATGTTCCAATAACCCACAAAAGGCTCTTAAGACAAAGAACAGAGACATGAAAAATAGAGCCAAAAACACAAACAATAAAACAGCATGCTTAATGTATCAAAATCACATTATATGCAAATGATCTACAGGAAAGGATGACTGATGTGTTTTGATACAAACTTGAAACAAGTATTATACAAGCTTTGAGATCCAATTCATCATATAATGACTAGAGACAATAATATTATATTGTAATTATGTAAAGTAATAAATGTGGCCACACTGGCACTCATTTACCCTATATAAAGGTCTCAAAGTAACATGGCACATCTTAAACTTACACAATAAAAATGAAGATGTCCTAAATATACCAACTACAAGTTAGAAATTTGTCAGATGAGGGGGTGAGGGCAAGACCCAACTACATGTTGCCTACAAGAAACTACATGCCGTCTATAAGAAACTCGCTTCAATGTAATATGTACATTGAAAGAAAAAAGACTAAGCGCATGCGCGACCACCACTGAGTTGTAAAGAATCTGCCTGCAATGCAGGAGACATGGGAGGCCCGGGTCTGATCCCTGGGTCAGGAAGATCCCCTGGAGAAGGAAACGGCCATCCACTCCAGTAGTCTTGCCTGGGAATTCTCATGGACAGAGGAGCCTGGGGGGTACCATCCACGGCTGCAGAAGAGTCGGACACGACTGAGCACAGAAGCACAAGCTTTACTTGCGTGCCCGCTATGTGTGTGTGCATGCTGGAGCCTGGGAGCTGGCACCGCTGAGCCCACGCACTCCGACTACTGAAGCCAGCGTGCCCTAGAGCCCAGGCTCCACCACAAGAGAAGCCACCACAGTGAGAAGCCCACGCACTGCAGCTGGAGAGCAGCCTTCACCTGCCACAGAGAAGAGCCCACCCACAGCAGTGAAGGCCCAGCACCGCCAAAAGTAAATGTAAACAAGTAAACAAACACATGAATTTAAAAAGTTAACTGCTATTGGAAATGACTCGTACGTAAACGCCAGGACTATGAACTACCAGAAGGTAACACAGGAGAAAACCTTGGGAAGCGTGGTCTCGGTGAAGTGTTAAATGTGGCAACAAAGCACGATCCATACAAGCAAAGACCAATAGATTAGACTGTATTTAAAACTGTGAAAGGCACTGTCAAGAGGATAAAAAGATACGTTACAGATCACATATCTGACAAAGGATTATTCCTATCTCAAACATATATATAAGAACTCTCAAAACTCAACAATAAAAAAATAATTAAAACAATTAGAAAATGAGCAAAAGACAAGAAAATACAGCTTACTTGAACAGCATACACAGATGGCAAATAAGCACAAAAAGATGTTCAGCATCACAGACTACTACAGAAATGCAATTAAGACCACAATGAAATATCACTACACATCTATTGAACAGTTAAAATAAAAAACAGTGACAATACCAAAAGCTGGTGGGATACAGAGAAAATGAATCTTTCACACACTACTGATGGAAAAGTGAAATGGTAGAAAAATTCTGAAAAGTAGTTTGCCGGTTTTTTAAAAAACTAATCATATACTTTAATATAGTCAACTTAGCCACTGCATTTTTGGGCATTTATTCCAGAGAAATAAAACTTTACGTCTGCACAACAACCTGTACATGACGGTTCATAGTAGGTTTACTGGTAACAGCCAAAATCTAGTAACAACCAAAATGTCCCCCAACAGGTAAATGTCTCTCAATACAAAATGTGGTACACCCATATCATGGCACACCACTCAGCAATAAAAAGGAAAAGACCACTGACACATGCAACAATTTGAGTGTTGCAGTTTAACAATGCAACAAGGGCACTGTGCTGAGTAAAGAAAACATCAGACTCACAGGCTACAGGATTCTGTTCACACACACTGTGGAAATGACACAATTATATAGATGGCCAACAAACCAGTGACTGACAGCAGTTAAGGAAGGGGAAGGAGGGTATGACTAGAAGAGGGTGTAGTAGGAAGAGGATGTTGTAACAGTTTTACATCTTGACTGAGGTAGTAGATATACATATCTACATGCATGATAAAATGACAGAACCAGATATAAACACTACACCAACTTCAAACATCTGGTTTTGATTTTATTCACCATGTAACAGCTAGGGAACAGGGTAAATAGTACAGGAGATTTTTCCATATTATCTTTGCAACTTCTTGTAAGTCTATAATTATTTCCAAATTAAAAGTGAAAAAAAAAAAAAGCAGAAGTGCCTCCCGCGACAGAGGCTTCCATATGCAGCACTGAACCCCGGCCCTCTAATTAGGGCACACCCAGACCCACTCTGGTGTTCTTGCCTGGAGAATCCCAGGGACGAGGGAGCCTGGTGGGCTGCCGTCTACGGGGTCACACAGAGTCAGACATGACTGAAGTCACTTAGCAGCAGCAGCAGAAGGGTTTGGCATGTGACTTTAAGGTTCTGGTTTTGTTTCTTCAAATTAAAAAAGGATTTTTTCTGATTATAAAGAGTATCCAAGTAAAAAAATAAAGTATAAACTTAAATCATCAGAATCATATTATTAATACCATGATTCATTTTTGGGTCTATCTTGAAAATATGAACATGAAGATTATATAAAGCAGTTGCTTTATAAAAGCAAAAGATAATACATAATCTGTTTAAGATAGAAAAAAGTTTAAAGAAGGAAAGGGTTTCAAGTACATTTCTAATTTCTCTAATACTGTTTCGCTCAAAGTTTTCTTTTCGTTTTAAAAGCATGGTAGCACAGAGACCCCAAGTTTCCCTCAGTTGGATTCTGTAAAGTGAATATCTGCTCCCTACCTCAGGGGTCGGTGCAGCATATGCTGTGTAAGGAGGTGGGGAGGAAGCCACAGCTGTCTCATCATACATGACTTCTGAGCCAACATAAGCCTTGAGAGGAGAGAAATTGTGGGGAAAAAAAAAAAAATTAAAGGCCAAGAAGTTTAATCTTTGAAGGGGAAATATAACAACTCTGAGAAGCAATGACTAGCAAGATGACCTTCTCCTTGCCCCCACCCTGCATTTAGTGTCCTGTGAATTAAAGAGGAGTTGGTCCTCCTCAGTCACCAGTAGGGGGTAAAAGAGTTCTCACTGCCCAAGAAAGCCACAGAGCCTCCAGTGTTAACCCAGGCCCTTTAAAAGATGTTATACCACTCTCAACAAGACTTTTGTTCACAAATAAAAATCCTACAGTCTAAAATGTAGCAGGCAGGGATATGTCCTGCACTCACAATCTGGTTTCTACATTAAAAACTTTTTCAATCTTTCATTAAATTACCCCTCAGTGGAAAACAAAAATATATGCGCTCCTTTAAAAAAAATCCACATAGAGAATCACCTTGGCTCTTGTCCCTAACTATATGAATCATCAATACTAAATAACTTCATTCGAGTAGAGGATTTTCATCAAAGAAAAGGTAATGGGACTTTCAGAGTAAGCTTAGGAGGAAGAATAGTCCTGAGCTAACAAAAGTAGTAAAAAATAGCATTTGAATATTAAGTCTTTTTACTTTCTTTTCCCACCTGTACAAATCATTTTAAAAGCTCCATCTATCTGTTTCTTTTCCTCTAGAGAAATAAAGGAAAAAATAAAATCCTATCTGAAGAATGAAAGAAAATGTTGACCATAGAGGGAACTGCCTTTTACTCCCTGACAGACACAAAGATGGTACCACTATCCTCTACAAATGGGGTTTACTGTCTCAGTTA
Source organism: Oryx dammah (assembly GCF_014754425.2). Classification (NCBI taxonomy): domain Eukaryota; kingdom Metazoa; phylum Chordata; class Mammalia; order Artiodactyla; family Bovidae; genus Oryx; species Oryx dammah. Next base: position 134,216,530 of record NW_024070211.1, read on the forward strand.
CCTCCTAAAGTCAAAAGAAACTAGTGACAAGTACAAGACTCAAAAATGTCTATTTCACAGGCTGAGATGCTATACATGGAAAGAGCCCTGTAATCCCTTTTGTGCCTTCTCTGCAAACCACAGCAGAATTCAAAGTGCTGTAAATCTTTGTGAGATACAGACATTTCTAAAAAATAAAACTGGGATTAATGTGCCTGTGTTAGATTGGCTCCTGCCAAAATGTTTTCCAAAATCCAGCTGTCAGTGAAACTCAGCCTGTCTATCTCTGCTTGCTCATCCAGGGCCAAGTGGCAAAAAACACTGCCATTTTCCTTCTCACCCTCCTATTCTCCCATTTTTTACAGCAAGACTATGAGAAAACATTGTAAGTGACTGCCATTAGCAACTTACTGTGTTTGTCCTGGAATCCTGGAGAGTAAATTTCCAGGCCCTGAAGAAAAGAAAAAGAAAAAAAGGTACTTTATTTGAGGCAATCTAACATCCATCTCAAACCTGCAGTGGTATCAGAATTTTTGTAAAACCTTGTTTTAATAACAGACTTTTAGCCCTTTTCATACTGTTCGTGGGGTTCTCAGCCACCTTACCTGCCTGCTGAGAAATCGGTATGCAGGTCAAGAAGCAACAGTTAGAACTGGACAAGGAACAACAGACTAGTTCCAAATCGGGAAAGGAATACGTCAAGGCTGTATACTGTCAGCCTGCTTATTTAACTTATATGCAGAGTACATCATGTGAAAGACTGGGCTAGATGAAGCACAAGCTGGAATCAAGACTGCCGGGAGAAATATCAATAACCTCAGATACACAGATGACAACACCCTATGGCACAAAGAAGAAGAACTAAAAAGCCTCTTGATGAAACCGAAAGAGGAGAGTGAAAAAGTTGGCTTAAAACTTAACATTCAGAAAACTAATATCATGGCATCTGGTCCCATCAACTTCATGGAAAACAGATGGGTAAACAATGGAAACAGTGACAGACTTTATTTTGAGGGGTTCAAAATCACCGCAGATGGTGACTGCAGCCATGAAATTAAAAGACACTTGCTCCTTAGAAGAAAAGCTATGACAAACCTAGACAGCAGAGTAAAAAGCAGAGACACTACCTACTTTGCCAACAAAGATCCATCCAGTCAAAGTTATGGTTTTTCCAGTAGTCATGTATGGATGTGAGATCTGGACTATAAAGAAAGCTGAGCACCAAAGAGTTGATGCTTCTGAACTGTGGTGTTGGAGAAGACTCTTCAGAGTCCCGTGGACTGCAAGGAGATCCAACCAGTCAATCCTAAAGGAAATCAGTCCTGAATATTCATTGGAGGGATCGATGCTGAAACTGAAACTCCAGTACTTTGGCCACCTGATGCGAAGAAATGACTAATTTGAAAAGACCCTGATGCTGGGAAAGATTGAAGGCAGGAGGAGAAGGGAACAACAGAGGATGAGATGGTTGGATGGCATCACTGACTCAATGGACATAAGTCTGAGTAGGCTCCAAGAGTTGGTGATAGACAGGGAAGCCTAGCTAGCATGCTGCAACCCATGGGATCGCAAGAGTCAGACATGACCAAGCGACTGAACTTAGCCCTTGCTTCAAGACTCACTCAGTCAACTCACTTGAGACATGCACTAGGAATATATAATATGTAAAGAAAAAAAACTACAGTATTGATACATATGTAATATTTAAACTATAATCTATACTACAGTTTTTCCTTTTTTTTCTCTTTAATTTTTGGCTGAGCCGCAGGTATATAGGATCTTATTTCCCTGACCAGGGATTGGCCCTGCCTCCATGTAGTGGAGGCATTGAGTCTTAACCACTGGACCACAAGGGAAGTCCTTTACTTTTTAATATATGTAAAATGCACCATGCTTAATTAACTACACTAAACAGTCAAGGCTATGGTTTTTCCTGTGGTCATGTATGGATGTGAGAGTTGGACTGTGAAGAAAGCTGAGTGCCAAAGAATTGATGCCTTTGAACTGTGGTGTTGGAGAAGACTCTTGAGAGTCCCTTGGACTGCAAGGACATCCAATCAGTCCATTCTAAAGGAGATCAGCCCTGGGTGTTCTTTGGAAGGAATGATGCTAAAGCTGAAACTCCAGTACTTTGGCCACCTCATGCAAAGAGTTGACTCACTGGAAAAGACTGTGATGCTGGGAGGGATTGGGGGCAGTAGGAGAAGGGGATGACAGAGGATGAGATGGCTGGATGGCATCGCCAACTCGATGTATGTGAGTTTGAGTGAACTCCGGGAGATGGTGATGGACAGGGAGGCCTGGTGTGCTGCGATTCATGGGGTCGCAAAGAGTCGGACACGACTGAGCGACCGAACTGAACTGAAGTGAACTGAAACCTTTATTTATCAGGTCATGTTACATACACAGATCTATTAATATTTGACTTTTTTAATGGCCACATAAAGTTCCACATATGAGATATAGAAGGTCAGCAATATTTTGTACTTAAAAATATTGCTGGTATTTGAGAAGCTGATATATAACAAATTAAGTTTAAGGTGTACAATATGATGACATGAATCACATATAACATAAACTGATTGCTACAATAAGGGACCTCTACCCCTACACACCTGATTAATTTTTTACTTTTTTGGTGATAACATTTAAGATCTACTCTCTTAACTTTCAAGTATATGAAACAGAACTATTAATTATAACCACTGCTGTACAAGAGATGCCAAGAACTTACTCATCTTACAGCTGGAAGCTTATACCCTTTGTCCAATATCTCACCATTTCCCTCAACCACTGGTAAACACTATTCTGCTCTCCACTTCTATGAAAATGAAAATGTTAGTTGTTCAGTCATGTCTGGCTTTTTTAGATTCTTCACATTAATGAGAAATACAGTCATTTTTCTTTCTCTGTCTGACTTACTTCACTTAGCATAAGGCCCTCAGGATCCATTTATATTGTTCTGAAAGCAGAGTTTCTTTTTCCATAGTTGATTAACAGTCCATTGCCCACACATGTGCAAGTCTGTGTGTGTGTGTATATATGCATCATTTTATTTATCAACTCATTCACTCTTCAGACACTTAAGCTGCTTCCATGTGTTGGCTACTACGATTTAATGCAAGAGATACAAGGTGCAGCTAGCTCATCAACACAACCATTTAATCCCCTTCAAATATATGCTGAAAAGTGGCATTTCAGAACCATATGTCAGTTCTATTTTTGTTTTTTTGAGGAACCTCCATACTGTTTTCCATAGAGGCTTCACAAATTTACATTCCCACCAAAAGTGCACAGGATTCCCTTTTCTCCACATCCTCACCCAACAACTTATGTTTTGTCTTTTTGGTAACAGCCATTCTAAGGTAGCCATACAATTGCACTCATTTCGCATGCTAGCAAGGTAATGCTCTAAATCTTTCAGGCTAGGCTTCAACAGTACATGAACTGAGAACTTCCATATGTACAAGTTGGATTTAGAAAAGGCAGAGGAATCGGTGATCAAACTGCCAATATCCACTGGATCATAAAAAGCAAAGGAATTTCAGAAAAACATCTACTTCTGCTTCACTGACTACCCTAAAACCTTTGTGTCGATCACACCAAACTGTGAAAACTTCTTAAACAGAGGGGACTACTAGACCACCTTATCTGCCTCCTGAGAACCCTGCAGGCAGACCAAGAAGCAACGTTAGAACTGTACATGGAACAGTGGACTGGCTTAAAACTGGGAATGGAGTGCGTCGAGGCTGTGTGTCATCACCCGTGCTTGTTTAACTCACACACAGAGTACATCATGCAAAATGCTGGTGTGGATGAACCCAAAGCTGGAATCAAGATTGCTGGGAGAGGGCTTCCCAGGTGGCCCGGTGGTTGAGAATCTGTCTGCCAATGCAGGGGATATGGATTCAATCCCTGCTCCAGGAAGATCCCACATGCCATGGGTGGAGCAACTGAGCCCATGTGCCAGGCGACTGAGCCAGCCAGCACTCTAGAACACATGCTTCACCACAGGAGAAGCCACTGGGGTGAGAAGCCTGCGCACCACAGCTGGACAGTTACCCGCACCCTCCAAAACTAGAGAAAGCCCTAGGGCGGCAGCAAAGACCCCGTACAGCCACAGATAGATAAATCTTAAAAAAAAAAGAGTGCTGGGAGAAACATAAACATCAACAACCTCAGATATGCAGCTGATACCAACCTAAGGCCAGCAAGTGAAGAGGAACTAAAGAGCCTGTTGGTGAAAGTAAAACAGGAGAGTGAAAAAATTGTTTTAAAAACAGGGTTCTATAACAACCTAGAGGGGTGGAATGGGGAGGGAGGTGGGAGGGGGGTTCAACAGGCAGGGGACATAAGTATACCTATGGTTGATTCATGTTGATAATTGGCAGAAAACAACACAATATTGTACAACAACTATCCTTCAATTAAAATAAATTTAATTTTTTAAAAATTCAGCATTCAAAAAACTAAATAAGCTCATGGTCTCTGGTCCCATCACTTCATGGCAAATAGATGGGGGAAAAATGGCAACAGTGACAGACTTTATTTTCCTGGGCTTCAAAATCACTATGGATGGTGACTGCACCCATGAAATTAAAAAACACTTGCTCCTTGGAAGAAAAGCTATGACAAACCTAGACAGCATACTAAAAAGCAGATAAGACATCATTTAGCTGACAAAGGGTCTATCTAGTCAAAGCTAAGGTTTTTCCAGTAGTCATGTATGGATGTGAATTACCATAAAGAAGCTTGAGTGCTGAAGAACTGATGCTTAAAATCAACACATTAATAAACCTCTATTTTCCCATACAGGTTAAGAAACAACCTCCTCTGACTCATCTAGCTCTTCAAATCCAAAACAAAGCAAGTCTTTCAGTGTATTTTTAACTCTTCTCCCTCCTCAATGACAACACCTCCCATGTTTCATTATTAAACTATTCTAAAATTTTAGTTCTAGATGTTTCTTTCCACTATTACTTAAAGGAACAGTCCGCACATGACATCTCAGCATAGTAGAGCAGTTAAGAACAAAGGGCTATAAAGACAAGCAACCTCTTCCAACAACCCAAGAGATGACTCTACACATGGACATCACTAGATGGTCAATAGCGAAATCAGACTGATTGAAATCTTTAAAGTCAAAGGAGAAGCTCTATACAGTCAGCAAAAACAAGACCAGGAGCTGAATGTGGCTCAGATCATGAGCTCCTTATTGCAAAATTCAGGCTTAAATTGAAGAAAGTGGGGGAAACTATTTTCTTCCACTCAGGTATGACCTAAATCAAATCACTTATGATTATACAGTGGAGGTGATGAATAGATTCAAGGGATTAGATCTGGTAGACAGGGTGCGTGAAGAACTATGGATGGAGGTTCACAGTATTGCACAGGAGACAGTGACCAAAACTATTCCACAGGAAAAGAAATGCAAGAAGGCAAAGTGGTTGTTCCAAGAAGCCTTGCAAATAGCTGAGAAAAGAAGACAAGGAAAAGGAAAAAGCGAAAGATATATACCCAACTTAATGCAGAGTTCCAGAGAATAACAAGGAGAGATAAAAAAGCATTCTTAAGGGACCAATGCAAAGAAATAGAGGAAAAACAGAATGGGGAAGACTCAAGAGATCACCTCTTCAAGAGGTGATCTTCAAGACCTTCAAGATCATCTCTTCAAGAAAATTAGAGATACCAAGGAAACATTTCATGCAAAGATGGGCACAATGAAGTACAGAAACAGTATGGATCTAACAGAAGCAGATGATATTAAGAAGAGGTGACAAGAATACACAGAAGAACTGTACAAAAAAGGCCTTAATGACCCAGATAACCATGATAGTGTGGTCACTCACCTAGAGCCAGACATCCTGGAGTGTGAAGTCAAGTGGGCCTTAGGAAGCATTACTACGAACAAAAGCTAGAAGAGGTATGGAATTCCAGTTGAGCTATTTAAAATCCTAAAAGATGATGCTATTAAAGGGCTGCACTCAATATGTCAGCAAAGTGGGATAACTCAGCAGTGGCCACAGGACTGGAAAAATGTCAGTTTTCATTCCAATCCCAAACAAAGACAATGCCAAAGAATGTTCAAACTACCAAACAATTGTGCTCATTTCACATGCTAGCAAGGTAATGCTCAAAAATCCTTCAAAGTATGCTTCAACAGTATGTAAACCCAGAATTTCCAGATGTACAACTTAGATTTAGAAAAGGCAGAGGAACCAGAGATCAAATTGCCAATATCCGCTGGTTCACAGAAAAAGCAAGGGAATTCCAGAAAAACATCTACTTCTGCTTCATTGACTACACTAAAGTTTTTGACCGTGTGGATCACAACAAACCCTGGGAAATTATTAAAGTGATGGGAATACTAGACCACCTTTTCTGTCTCCTGAGAAACCTGTATGCAGGTCAAGAAGCAACAGTTAGAATCAGACATGGAACAATGAACTGGTTCAAAATTGGGAAAGAAGTATGGCAAGGCTGTATTTTGTTACCCTGCTTATTTAACTTGTATACAGAGTACATCGTGCAAAATCCCGGTCTGGGTGAACCCCAAGCTGGTAATTAAGGTTGCTGGGAGAAATATCAACAACCTCAGATATGCAAATGATACCTCTATAATGGCAGAAAGTGAAGAGGAACTAAAGAGCCTCTTGAATTTTTTTAAATTAATTTTTTATTGAAGGATAATTGCTCTACAGAATTTTGTTGTTTTCAGTCAAACCTCAACATGAATCAGCCATGGGTATACATATGTCTCCTCCCTTTTGAAACTCCCTCCCATTCCTCTCCCCATCCCACCCCTCTAGGTTGATACAGAGTGCCTGTTTGAGTCTCTTGTTAAGTGTCAAAGAGGAGAGCAAAAAAGCTGGCTTAAAACTCAACATTCAAAAAACTAACATCATGGTATCCAGTCCCATCCTGTTCAGTTCAGTTCAGTCGCTCAGTCATGTCCGATTCTTTATGACTCCATGAATCACAGCACGCCAGGCCTCCCTGTCCATCACCAACTCCCAGAGTTCACCCAAACTCACGTCCATCGAGTCGGTAATGCCATCCAGCCATCTCATCCTCTGTCATTCCCTTCTCCTCCTGCCCCCAATCCCTCCCAGCATCAGGGTCTTTTCCAATGAGTCACCTCTTTGCATGAGGTGGCCAACGTACTGGAGTTTCAGCCTCAGCATCAGTCCTTCCAATGAACACCCAGGACTGATCTCTTTTAGAATGGACTGGTTGGATGTCCTTGCAGTCCAAGGGACTCTCAAGAGTCTTCTCTGACACCACAGTTCAAAATCATCAATTCTTTGGCGCTCAGCTTTCTTCACAGTCCAACTCTCACATCCATATATGACCACTGGAAAAACCATAGTCTTGACTAGCCTTTGTTGGCAAAGTAATGTCTCTGCTTTTTAATATGCTATCTAGGTTGGTCATAACTTTCCTTCCAAGGAGTAAGTCCCATTACTTCATGGCATATAAATGGGAAAAAGTAACACAGTATCAGATTTCATTTTCTTGGGCTCCAAAATCAGTCCAGTCAGTGACTGCAGCCATGAAATTAAAAGATGCTTGGTCTTTGGAAGGAAAGCTATGACAAATCTAGACAGCATAATAAGAAGCACAGACCTCACTTTGTCAACAAAGGTCCATCTAGTCAAAGGTATGGTTTTTCCAGTAGTCATGTACAGACATGAGAGTTGGACCATAAAGAAGGTTGAGCACCAAAGAACTGTTGCTTCAAACTGTGGTGCTGGAGAAGAATCTTGAGAGTGTCTTCGACAGCAGGGAGATCAAACCAGTTAATCCTAAAGGAAATCAATATCATGGAATATTCATTGGAAGGACCGATGCTGAAGCTCCAATACTTTGGCCACCTGATGCAAAGAGGTGATTCCTTGGAACAGACTCTGATTGTGGGAAAGACAAGGCAGGAGTCATCGACTCATGGACATGAGTTTGAGCAAACTCTGGGGGACAGTGAAGGCCTGGTGTGCTGCCATCCATGGGGTCACAAAGAGTCAGACACAACTGAGCGACTGAAAAACAACCACCCACGTTATAAAGTAAAGATTAAACAACATATATAAAGCAGTCGGCACAGAGCCCAGGTCAAAGGAAGTGTTCAATGTACACAAGCTTAAATTAATGACTAGTAAAATACACAGAGATCCAATTTATAAAACAGTAGCAAACTGGCTTGATGTGTTCATGTCTCCATTCGTCTGTATGAAAGCTACATCTCTTCCAGAAAGTGACATTTATGATTCACTAATATATAAATAAGAATGTAAAAAAGAAACTACATCTGGCATTTAAACTAAAAAGTTCAGCATGCCTATATTAAGGATAAGCCTATATGTACAATGCAGGGTCAGGCACTCTAACAAACTGGCCACCTGGATTTTATAAAAATGTCACATACATATGAGTATTTTAATATACAGGAATATTATTATAATCTCTGTTAATGAATTCTCAAAATGTCTAGAGTTAACCTATGGTAGTGGTAGAGTGTGGACAGAAAAGAAAAAAAAAAATCAGTTTTCAAGATTCTCGTCCTACATTAATGCTATATATGGGATGTTCTGGGATGAGAATTAATAAAGTTGGGCTTTCCTTCTTGTATTTCTATACTCTTTCTTGAGAGATAGCAAATGGGAGTGAGAACCATCAAAAGAGGGAAAAGGCTATATAATACAGATGTCAGTGCTATTTAAAAAGACATTTACATTAAAATAACAAAATTTAATGGTAATTCCTTGCTAGTCCACAGGTTAGGATTCTGCACTGTTGTGTGCCCAGGTCTGATTACTGGTTAGGAACTGATATCCCACAAGCCAGGCAGCGCAGCCAAAAAAATCACAAGATTTCAGAACCCACTTAGCCTTGCCCAGCATCCAGTGCACATCTAATAATGAGGAAAGAATGCAAATCCAGTGTATCTAATACTTCCTGCCATACTCAGTGTATCAGGACACTGCATGAGCAGCTCTGCAGAGGCAGAAACCAGCATCAGGGCATCAGATATGGACTAAGACACTGTTAACATTCCTTTCACACACCTCTAAGTCATTTATTCTGCTGCCTAAAGGAAAACTTAACTCCTATTCTTTTCCCTTCCTGCAACTGGAAATTAAAACAGAAAGTACTTTTTAAGTTAAAAAACTTACAAACAATCATCTGTGCTTTCTGCACAAAGACTGATGGTTTTTCCATCTCGGCAAACAATCTGCAGCATACAGTCTTTTGGCTTCCCATCTGGTGGCTGAATATCTATAAAAAATATACAGAAATATTAACACCACTTTTCCCCCCCAAGGATTTCTTCTTAATAGCTCAGATAAGCAAAGGACCAGTACTTCAGAACACTGTAATTATAAAACATCTTTATTCTGCCCTACAGAACCAAACACATGAATCATTACTCCGTACAGGACTGCCTGTAGGAGAAACAAGTAAGGCTCTTCAAGAGGGCATCCACATATGATGACACACAGAACAGCCCAGACATCAGAACAATAAGCACAATGAAAAGTGTTGCAAAGCATCAGTTACTAGAATACTTACTTCATTTAGTCACAGGAAGCATCAAACTACATCACTGCTTTAGAAGTGAACATCAGATGTTCAGGTATCTCTGGGACTTCTCTGGTGGTCCAGTGGTTAAGAACCTGTCTTCCAATGCAGGGAATGGGGGTTTGATTCCTGGTTAGGGAACTAAGATCCCACATGCCACGGGGCAACTAAGCCCGAGCAAAAGCCCGTGTGGCACAACCAGAGAGACTGTACGCCACAACTGCTAAGCCCACACACTCTACAGCTCATGCACCACAACTAGAGAGAAGTTTGCATGCTGCAACAAAATACCCGGCAACAAAGATCCCACGTGCGGCAGCTAAGACTTGACACAACCAAAATAAATATTTTTTTAAAACAAACAAAAAAAACTCATAAAAAGAAATAAAGTATATCTGTGTACCAAAAAGGATAAGGCCTATGATATCTGAGCCTGGTTCAAGTAAGTATTTCAACACTAGTCCATAGAAACTTGTGTTTCAAGAACTTATATGGGCAGGATGTTATAACACCAATGGTTACTACAGCAGACTCTGTACTCCAGAGCTAATAAAACAAACAGAAAAGTCCACATATGCCATTAATTAGAAAAGTCTGTGCTTATTAAAAAACTATTCCTTCAAAATTTATATAAGAGGTAACTCCAGGAAAGACATCAGATTTTTAAGAAACTGACTGGAGCTGCTATCAATAAGCCAGTTTCTGAGTCACAAAATCTAAACTACCTAGAGTAGCTCCATCCTTCTTGGGGTTCCCAGCACTCTGATTCCTTAGTTCTCCACTACTTTCTTCATAAGAGAGAACAGAAATGTGGACCGATGGGTCTATTCAGAGGAGAAAATTAACCTGCAGACCCATATGGGTTATAACCAGGCATCTGGTTTCATCTGGCTACCTCTTCCTACACGAAACCCTTCTTTGATCTGTAAATGAAAGCAAAGTGGCTAAGAAAGAGGAATCACTCCCACCAAGAATGGGGAAGGGTAGGTGACAGAAGCTGGACACGGCAAGCCCACTTACCCCGACACTCATGTCCCATGCGGATGTTGATGCAGTCCACTGGCATGTGGACCTTATCTTCCACACTCTGCCGAGTTTGGTCATCATAATAGATCAGGTGACCATCTGACCACAGGTCAAACCAATTCTTCTTCCAGCGCTTCAAAATAGTACCTGAAAAAAAGTGGAAATGCTGGCTTTGAGTGGAAAAGCAAGGACTCTGTCCTCTGACTCACAGGTTAACAGAAACAAAAGAAACTTTCCTCTTGACCCAAAAGTATCCCTGCATATGCCTGCCCAGGGCAGTCTATCAAAATGGAAGTGGAAGCAGACCCGGGCTGCACGAACACTCACGCTGCACCAGGGTTGCAGGCAGCACACGCTAAGATGACAATTCCACTCCTACTGAGAACGCTGCCACTTAAGTTTCAAAACACAAAAGAAAACAAAAGCTGAATAAATTTTGAGCTGATGAACTATGTCTAGCATTTAACTCTCCATGTGGTATATCTAAACCTTCCGAGTGGTATCTAACTGCTAAATTGATTAGAAAATGTTGGACTATCAACTCTCTATTTAGAAATAATAGTGATACCTTCCTCTCCTGGAAAATATCTTCTCTTTTTCTTGAAAGGCCTTCACGTATACTTTTCTCTAACATTCACCTTCCCTTACAGCCCACAGTGTAGGAGAGTCTCCCTGCCTGAGGCTATGCAGAGGCAGGCTCAGATACTGGACAGATCCACTCCCAGGGCCTGGCTCCCGTCCAGCATGCATCCATCACAGTCTATCAGTTTGAGAGAATGCATCCTTTCATTTGTAATCTTGGACTAGGCATTTAACTTCACAAAACTCTAATTTCCTTGTCAGCCAAAAAGGAAAACTAAAAGTCATCCCTGCACCATATCTATACCTAACAGCTACATCTTTTGTTCCTATAGATCCCAATTCTAGGCCAAATGTGCACAAATTCCATTGCATGCACCTCTCTACATCTCCCATGTCCACTGCAGGTATCAAAAGAATACTCATCACAGCAGCCTTCCGAATTTCTTTTACCACTATCAAGCACCCACCTTGCTGAGAGGGGTAGCCACAGCACTTGCCCAAATTGATAAACAACTGGCATCCAGTATCTATTTGATTGGCAGTGCCTGAGCTGTGCAAAAACTACTGAAGAGAGCCACCCAAACACAGACAGGTGTGATCACGAGGCTGGGGAGTACCAGCCAAGCACCACAGCTGCCGCCAAAACCCCAACTGCAGAATCCTAAACCAGACTGTCACACCCACAGAGACGAGTCCAAGAAAATGAACTCAATCTCACAGGGAAAGAACTGAGTCTCTTCTCCAGAGTCCTTTAGGAGATAAAAAAGATTTGGTTTTAGGTAAACATACTCCCTCAGATCAAATCTTAATCTATAATCGAAGACTCCAGTATTTCAGAATCTCATCACCGTTCAATTCCGAGGATGAGACAGCTATTTCCTACAAAGTAAGCAGTACCTTCATAGTAATATACCAGCTCAGCTTGGGTAGACTTAAGAACCTCAGGTCAGCCATTAATAATAGAGAATGCTAGTAAGAAAAACCAGCAGAAACTACTATCCCCTGGTTCCTGTCAAGGCAGCAAGCAAGAAGAAGCTTCATGTGTGCAGAAAAACAGTTCACAGAAATCTGAAAATCTGCAAGAGGAAATCCAGAGCGGCAAGCATTAATAAGACTTTGTTATTTGTTTGTAAATGTCAGCAGTATCAGCCACAGAAATAAAAGATGAGTCCTAAGGCAACTCTAAACCCAGACCAAGGGCTCATGTCCTATACTTACTCTGTCGCAGCAACCATCCACTCTTCACAAATGCCATTTTCTCACCTACAGAAAAAAAAACAGGCAGGTTCAAAATCATATTCAGAAAAGAGAATGACCCATATGAGCTGTTTTTACTCACTTCTGACACCAAATGTGTGTGGTTTTTCCATACCAGTAACCAATTCTCCAATTCTCAGGACACCAACTGGATGTCTACTGATTCAGGTGGATTCCAACACTAACTATGTGGAGTTAGCATCAGACCTCACAGCTTAAAGGTTCAGTTCCACAAGAGTGCTCCCACTTTAAAGAAAAGTCCTAGGCCTACTGTATTTCTGATGTATAAATTGGGAGGTTGATACATATAAATTGATTTATTTATACATACAAATTCATATAAATATATATTGACTCCCTCCTGAGATTTAATAATCTGCTATGGCTCACAGAACTCAGGAAAGCACTTTACAATTTTCTGTTTATTATAAAAGGATTCAACTCAGGAACAGCCAAATGGATGAGATGAAGAGCGCAGAGATGCAAGCAAAGCTTCCACTGCCTCTCCAGGCACCACTTCCCAGCATCTCCATGTGACCATTCAAACTCTGTCATTTATGGGGTCCTAAGGAGATTCCATTGGGTAGCCATGATTACATCACTGGACACTGGTGATTAAGCGGCAGTCTCTCTGCCATCTCTGGAGGTCCAGGAATGGGATTGAAAGTTCTAACCTTCTCATCACAAGCTTGGTTCCTCTGGCAACCAGCCCCATCCTGAAGTCACCGAGGTGCACCCCACACCAAGAGTCATCTCATTAGTATAAACTCAGGTATGGTGGAAAGGGATTTATTGTGAATTTAAAAAAAAAAAAAAAAACTCCTAATGTCTCTAATCTCTCAGAAAATGCCAACATTTTAGAAGTTCATGTTTCTTATCATATCACAAAATCACAAGTCGTTTGGTCTCTCTGTCCTTACTCCTTTCAGCTGGGTAAAGGACCAAAGTCATTTTATCTCACTGGCCATCTGGACTTTACCTAATACCTCGTTAACGGGGCCAATACAACCACCACACTTACATTCTAGTTTTTAGCCTCAGCACCCTGCCCACCTTTTTAAAAGTAAGACTGATGCTGAAACTCCAATACTTTGGCCACCTGATACAAACAGCCAACTCATTGGGAAAGACCCTGAAGGTGGGAAAGATTGAAGGCAGAAGGAGAAGAGGACGACACAGCCTGAGATGGTGGGATGGCATCACCGACTCAATGGACAGGAACTTGGGCAAATTCCAGAGATGGTGAGAGACAGGGAGGCCTGGAATGCTGCAGTCCATGGGGTCGCAAAGAGTCAGACAGACCTTGGCAACTGAAAAACAACAATTCTGCCCACCTTACTAAGTCTAACTCCACTTAGGTCTAATAGACATAAAGCAGCCCCTGAACCCAAACATTCAGCTTTGTCAAGGACTTGTGACTTCTCCTAACATGCCTGGAATGGTGGGGCTCTGGGGTCCAGCTGCCTAAACCCTACCCTGGGTGTACCCTGCTGCTGCTGCTGCTGTTGCTAAGTCACTTCAGTCATGTCCAACTCTGTGCGACCCCATAGACAGCAGCCCACCAGGCTCCCCCGTCCCTGGGATTCTCCAGGCAAAAACACTGGAGTGGGTTGCCATTTCCTTCTCCAATGCATGAAAGTGAAAAGTGAAAGTGAAGTCGCTCAGTCATGCCCTACTCTTAGTGACCCCATGGACTGCAGCCCACCAGGCTCCCCCCGTCCATGGGATTGTCCAGGCAAGAGCACTGGTGAGGTGAGGTGAAGTCACTCAGTCGTGTCTGACTCTTTTCAACCCCATAGATTGTAGCCTACCAGGCTCCTCCATCCATGGGGTTTTCCAGGCAAGAATACTGGAGTGGGTTGCCATTTCCTCCTCCAAAGGATCTTCCCAACCCAGGGATCGAACCCAGGTCTCCCACATTGTAGGCAGACGCTTTACCGTCTGAGCCACCAGGGAAGCCTGGAGTGGGTTGCAATTGCCTTCTCTGGGTGAGCCCTAATGACTTTACATAGCCCAGTTACAGTTGGGCATGCATGGGTGTCAGCCGGTGGAGTGGCCAGGTCAGAGCAGAACAAAAAACTCAAAGAGCAGAACTCACCAAAAAAAAAAAAAAAAAAAAAGTCTAGTAACTTTAACTCCATAAAAATAAAAATCTGAGTGGCAAAAGTAAAGAAGACCAATAAAAGACTAAGAAAAATACATTTTACAACCATACACATGGCAGCAGTGAGTTACTTTCCTTCACTTACAAAGCCGACTGACAACAGAAACAGCAATCATTTGGCAGTTCAGAGAAAAAGAAACAGGAATGGGCAAAAAACTCAAAAGCTACTCCATTTCTCTCTCAATTCAAATAACAAAATTCAAATCACAAGTTAACAACACTACCTATTATAGGGTCACAAATGAAACAAACTATGATACCCAGAAAGGAGAAAGCATGTCAGGAATGAAAACCACTGTAATCTCTTGGGAGGAGAATTTGACAATATCCATCCAAACTTTAAATACTGAAACACTCTGACCTAGCAACCTCACCATTACTAGGAATATGCCTCCTTGACAGACACATGCAGTTTCACCCACATATGCATAACACTATCCCCAACCAGAGGCCCCTCCACACACGGCAGGTCATTATACGGGTGGGAAGAGGACTCAAGCAGAACAGTGTGTGCTACTGAACACACAGAGCTGCTATCAACCAGCACAACTGTTTTCTGGAAGGTATCATAAAACTGTTAATAATGTGTACCTCTGAGGAGAGGAATGAGGCAATGCTGAGTGTCAGAAAAGAGGGTGAATACTCAGGCCTATTACAACTTTCTGTACTATTCAGATTTTTAAAAACAACTTGCAAATGTTGTATCATTTTATTTATTTGTTTAATTCTTGGCTGCACTGAGTTCATTGTTGCCTGAGGGTTCTCTCTATGTGTGGTGAGCAGGGGCTACTCTCCTCTCGGGGAGCACGGGTTCTGGGGTGCGGGCTGCAGCGCTCCTGGCACACAGGCTCCGTAGTTGCAGCCTGCGGGCTCAGAGCATGGCTCAGTAGTCGTGGCACACAGGCTTAAGCTCCCCGCAGCATGTGGGATCTTCCCAGGCCAGGGACTGAACACATCAACAGATACTATGTGGAGGCTGAAATTATGAGCTACTTTTGTTTTCTACTTTAGCATTTTTAGGTATTCTCTTAAGACATATAAGTTTTGGAAGGTTGGCAAAACGGAGCACAAGCCCAAGTAGCCACCTCAAAGGAACAAATGAGCTCTCCCTCGTTTAATGTTTCCCACGCCTAAGTACGGCTCACGAGTCATCCTACACTTCAGCGTCTTCAAAAGGAATGTTCTTAGTCTCCCGGAAGTTTTTGCCAATTCATGCTGCTTGTCCTCACCAAGAAAGAAAAGATGTTTCTTCATCTTTCTCTCCCACATTTAGGTACTCAAACATACAGTCCCAGATGAACTCGATGCACAGTCAGTCTCTTCCTTCTCCCAGAGGATGTGCGTGCTGCTTACTGCTGCTGATGGAGAGGGTACACGCCCGAGGCAGCTGACTGTTGAGAAGGCAGTGCTAACTGCTGAGCCACTGACTCACCCCAGCAGGAAAATTCCCGCTAATGCAAGGCTTTCCATTAAGCAAAATGATGGGTTTCGTCATTACTTAAACTGAGCTGAACTAGTTTTCTGCAACTTGCAGCCTATAATAAGGGCTCCCAGCCCCCAGGAAGCAGACTGGTGTGGTCTGTGACACGGCAGAAGGTGGGTGGCAGACAAGCAGAGCCTGCTGCCCATAGCCTGCTGGCCCCTACTCCACGAAAACAGTCCCTGGCGCCAAAAGAACGGGTGGCCTGTAACATTCCTGAAACAATCATTTACTTCCAAAAGCCTTTGAGGCAGAGAAATAATACTATTATATCTTCATTCAACAAATATTCTTTGAACATCTGATGTGTGCCCAGCCTTGAAGCAGACACTAAGGATAAAGCAGTGACCAAGCCAAAACCCCAGCTTTCATGTTAGTTGACACTCTAATGGAAGAAAAAGATTAAACTTGGAAGTTAAAAAGACAGGGGATGGATGTTATAGATGCCATCACATCTCTCCAGTGATATTATTACCCCAAAACATAAAACTGAAGGGTATTCACTCAGGCCAAATCCTGGATATTTATACTAAAACTTCCTACAATCGTTAACAGAAACTCGTTTATTTTCATGTGGAAAGGAAAATAGTGGGGATTAGGCCAAAAATTACCTGTAGGTATTGAGAGCCACCTATTTTACAATACATACATAAAACCTGACTGAAATGCTGCCACACAACTTTGCTGGTGAATGTGGAACCAAGTGAACAGTGTAAAAATGTGGAGCAATAGGAAGGAGTTTCCCAAACTTCTGTGGCAAATTTTTTAAAATATCTAATGATTGATATTCCTTTGGTTATATTTGTTGACATTCATACTGGTCAAAATGGCAGCTCAGCCTAACATGAAATTAACAGCAGCTTCATTTAGTGACAGGTCTTCAAGAATCCGAGACCAACAACTTTATCTGCCTGTAAGATTAACATCCCAAGTTTGAGCAAGCTCCAGGAGTTAGTGATGGACAGAGAAGCCTGGCATGCTGCAGTCCACAGGGTCGCAAAGAGTTGGACACAACTAAGTGACTGAACTGAACTGAAAATTAACCTCCAGATTAATCCAGAACTGACCATTCACATCCTGGATCCTCTAGCATCCAGGAAGATAAAGACTTAAAAAGAGAGTTCCTTAAGGACCGAGAACTTTCCAGTTATTTACTAACTGTATACATCAACATTTGAGTTGCCAGATATCGTGCCTACGTTTTCTTTGGCATTTGCTTGGAAGTGAGGCTGGGTTTCTTTCACTTTTCAGGTAGATGTGACTCAAGGGGATGTCAACAAGAGAAAACTGAAAACCCAACTTGGAAATCAATTTCAGGCCACTTGAGGCAAGATTTAAAACAGGAATAAAATGGGAAAAAAAAAAACAAAACTTCTACATAGATAGGACAACATTACAAATGTATCTCTAGCATGGCTAAATAGTTCAAAACAAATGAAGAAAGGGAAAGGTAGATTACTACAAGGTAGAAAGAAACAAACTGAAATTAGCAACAAAAACTCATGACTTTTTGAAAAAGGGTAATTGTTCTGCAGACTCAGGTAGCTTCTTATCTGGTATTATCCTGTCTAACCTTAGTCATTATATAGACAATCTTACATGCCCAGATATTTATCCCTAATACTGGTCTCCTCTAAAAGGAACCTGTACTCCTTGAAAATGAGCTGCTTACAATTCACGGACAAGATACCTCAAGATGTGCCTAAGATGTCTGTCAAAAAAAAACAAAGGTGCTCTCAAGAAAAAAAGTCAACCAGCTAAAGAAGGCATTTAATGGCCAAACTGTGAGAGCACAAGTGCCAATGTGAAAACAGTAATTACAGTTCATTAGAACCAACTGAGGCTAAAAGGCATTCTAAGTATAAAAATGATTAAAACCATACGGTCACATCACTACAGAATGTGCTTGAGAAAACATATACTGTGACTTCAATTTCACAATGAAGGGGATGGTGGTTAAAAAAACAGGTCAAACCATGTGATTTGTGTAATTCCTTCCCCTTACGAAATAACTCAAAGATACAGCATTAACAGTAAGAGATATTTGTTATTTACAGTCTAAGATGTTAGAATTTCTTTTTTAAGACAAAAAGTCTAGAGTTCTGAGTTAAGGACTCAAATGTACTGAAACACAGGCAGCAGAGAAGACTGTAGGAACAGGCTACAAACCATCCAAAAACTTAAAAAACAAGCTCTTTATCTCCATTAAAGAGGCGTGCTTCCTTTGTGTATGCCAGCCTCTTCTGTCAGGCACCATGTCAGACCACTACGTGGAGCATATTGCCTCATTAGCAGGAGCATCCTCAACCTCTGGCTCCCAACCCATAAGTGAGACATAACACAATACAGACCCCAACACTGGGCCGCATAAATAAGAGACACCAAGGGTAACAAGTACATCAACAAGAGCAGCTGCTTCATCTGCTCCTAAATGACCCACCTTACCAATGCCGGACCACAGCTACATCTTTTTATCTAGAGTCTGTCCCCTGCCAAGCTCCTCCAGTATATCCTGAGCCCTGATCACAGAGCGGAGGAGGAGGGATACTGCCCATCACTCAGCCTACTTGCCCTCAGCCTTGTAGAGCATTCACAGGCCACTGCCCAAATCAGGTCCATCATCAGCCTAGACCAATTCCTGGTCCTGGATCCTGCTAGCCTGCCCTGCCTTGAGGTTACCTAGGATAGGATAGCTGAGTGCTCAGAAGGGAAGAAGAAAAAAAGGCAGACTTTAAATATCCATCTTCCCCTTTTCCCATCTACGGTATTCAGAAATATTACATATTTCTAGAAGTCCATATTTCTTGTCACTAAACACTTCAATTCATATGAGAGTTAGTTTCAAAGAGAGAAAACGCAACTGCTAAGTCACTTCAGTCATGTCCGACTCTGTGCGACCCCACAGACAGCAGCCCACCAGGCTCCCCAGTCCCTGGGATTCTCCAGGCAAGAACACTGGAGTGGGTTGCCATTTCCTTCTCCAATGCATGAAAGTGAAAAGTGAAAGTGAAGTCGCTCTGTCATATCCAACTCTTAGTGACCCCATGGACGGCAGCCCAACAGGCTCCTCCGCCCATGGGATTTTCCAGGCAAGAGTACTGGAGTGGGGTGCCATTGCCTTCTCCCGAAAACACAACAGTGACATTAAAATGAGAATCCAAGACAAACAATCTATTAATAATGTAAAGATCACCCCTCCTGGTGACTGCTTTGCTATTTTCAACATTAATGACAAATTAAACACCTAATCTGCTTTCTCATGAAATGAATTTTAGTTGCATAAATCCACAAAGGCAAAAAGAACGGCAAAAGAAACAAAAGCAGATGAGCTGCTAAGAACATAGTGAAAGGTCTAAAGTAAACGAACAAGTAGTAACTAATAAATATAAAATTTAGCTTTCTCTACTTTTCATGTGCTAACAATCAAAACACAGCAAGCCAACCCTAGTCACAGAACACTGTGAAGGTTCAGGATTTAGAAGTATGAGATAATTCTAAAGGTGGGGGAGATTATCAGAATTTACCGAAAGTCTTTAAGAAGAGTCACTAGGCCCTCTTAACACATCCAGGCTACTATCCTCCGCAATCCTGAGGATTTCCTTTCTGGAAAGGCTGAAACACCGAGGATTTATTTACCTACTCTTGGTGACATCAGGGATAGCTCAGACTGAAAGTGAGATGCCACACTTAGAGCTGAGTAACAGAGTAAGTGAACATCCTGAACTTCCCGTTCTCTTCCTTTTCTTAACTCCCAGACTCTTCAGGTGTGGGCAAAGGCCACAGCCCAAGGCTCATTAATACTGAAAAAAAAATTTTTTCTATAAAACAACTGACGTCTGCCTAAAACCCTAGAAGAAAGCTCACCAAGTAGTAAACTTTAAACAAACACACAAACCTCCAGTCAGTATTTTTAAATTTTAAATAGAAACAGCATTTGTGTTCGGGCTTCGCAGGTAGTGCTAGTGGTGAAGAATTCGCCTGCCAATGCAGGAGATATAAGAGACACAGGTTTGATCCCTGGGTTGGAAAGACAGCCTGGAGTAGGAATATCCCCTGGAGTGGCACCCTACTCCAGTATTCTTGCCAGGAGAATCTTGGTGCCTGGTGGGCTACCATCAATATGGCTACAGAGAGTAGGATCTGACGGAGAGTCTGAGCACAGCATATATGTTCAGGCATCTGAGGAAGCCTCAAGATAAGAGACTAAATATAAGATTAGAAAAAAAACAAAAAACTGAAACTTTCACAGGAATTAGAAACAACTGCAGGGAGCAAAGGAAAACTTTTAAGAAAGTTATTACATTGGTGAAAAAGTAACTACAGTTTTTCACTGTTGAACTTTGCCATTTGATATTGGAAGACATTCTTAAATAAAAATAGTTATGTTATACATCATCTTAATATGCATTTCTCGATTTATGTTTTTTGGCTAATGACTTATTACTTGCAGTTTATTTTATATTTATTTTAGACCATGGAAATGATGTTAGACAAAAAGCAAATTCGAGCCATTTTCTTACTCGAGTTCAAAATAGGTCATAAAACAGTGAAGACAACTCAAAACATCAACAACCCATTTGGCCCAGGAGCTGCTAATGAATGTACAGTGCAATGGTGGTTCAAGAAATTTTGCAAAAGAGATGAGAGTCTTGAAGATGAGGAATGCAGTGGCTAGCCATGAGAAGTTGATAATGACCAACTGCAAGCCATTACTGAAGCTGATCCTCTTAAAACCACAGAATAAGTAGCCAAAGAACTCAACATCGACCACTCTACAGTCATTAGGCATTTGAAGCAAAATGGAAAGGCAAAAAAGCTCGATAAGTGGGTGCCTCATAAGCTAACCACAGATCAAAAAAACGCTTGAAGTGTTTGTTTTCTCTTACTGAACACAGCAACAATAAACAATTTCGCAACCTGATTGTGACATGTGACAAAAAGTGGATTTTATACAAATGGTGAAGACCAGCTCAGTTGGTGGATCAAGAAGCAGTTTCAAAGCACACCCAAAGCCAAACTTACACCAAAAAAAGGTGGAGGTCACTGTTTGGCAATCTGCTGCCAGTATGATCCACTCCAGTTTCCTGAATTCTGGCGAAACCATTACATCTGAGAAGTATACTCAACAAATCGGTGAGATGCAACGAAAACTGTCCCACAGTGATCAACAGAAAGGGCCCAACTCTTCTCCGCGACAACACCCAACTGCATGTCACACAACCAGCGCTTCAAAAGTTGAATGAATTGGGCTACGAAGTTCTGCCCCTTGCGCCATATTCACCCGACCTCTTGCCAACCAACTACCATTCTTCATGCATCTCAACAGTTTTTTGCAAGGAAAACGCTTCCACAACCAGGAGGAGGCAGAAAATGTTTTCCAAGAGTTCATCAAATCCAGAAGCATGGATTTTTTTATGCCACAGGAATGAACAAACTTATTTCTCATTGACAAAAATGTGCTGATTGCAACAGTTTCTGTTTTAATTAATAAAGCTGTATTTGAGCCTAGTTACAATGATTTAAAATTCATGGTCTGAAACCCCAACTACATTTGCACCAACCTAATACTGTTACCAGAGAAATGACACGCAATATTGTAGCCAAAAAACAAAATGTTCTAAAATACAAACATTCAGAGCTCTCAGTTTAAAATGATTAATCAAATCTAAAATACAAGAGCATAAAAGATCATAATGGGAGAACTCTCTCTGAAAGGGGGAAAAAAAAAGGCCAAGAAATGAAAACAAACAAATAAAGGATAACCCTGGATATAAAGCATCCTGCTTACAGGAGAGTTACATAAATAAAACACTGGAAAAAAGTAGAAAAAATACTATACAAACATTATCCAGAAGATGACAATGCATTTCTAGACACAAAAGCTTCACTGAGTGTCCAGCAAGATGAATTTAAAAAGATCCTCAGTAAGATTTAATTGAAATTGCAGACTCCACAGACAAAAAATAGAACTTAAAACTTCCGGGGGGGGTGGGGGGGTGGTGGCAGGGCACAGAGTCACATAATGGATAAACAAAGCATAAGGGCATTTTTATCAACAATACTGGAAGCCAGAAGGCGATGAATCAGTATCTTCAAAATGCTGAGAGAAAATTATTTTCAAGCCAGAATTCCATACCAAATTATTAATCAAATAGATAAAATAAGGACATTTACACACATGCTCAAAGAGTTAAGATTTACCTTCCATGCACCCGACTCTGTTTCCAGAACCTAGTGAAGAACGTATTCCACCATAAGAGAGGAACTAGGGAGCCAATAATGAAGAAAGGAAAAGAAAATGCCCAGGATGAAGGTGAAGGAAGGTCACAGGAAGATAACTGTGCCACAGGCCCAGAAAAGAAACCAGTCCAGATTGGAGGACAGTGAAAAGGGACAGAAGCTGACATTATTTAAGAGACTCTGGTAAACTCAAAGAGTGTGTACAGGAGGCAAAAGTCCTCCATGGCAGGAAGTCAAAGATTACATCTAAATCAATAGCAATGTTACTGTATCTCAAATATAAAAAAGGCAGCTAAAAAAACTAGTAGTCTCTAGTTAATGGAAAGGGAGTGGGTTTTTGACTCTTAGGTTTAAAGTGCTATTTGGATTTTCAATTTATGTATATACATTATTTTGATAAATGTGAACATGTAAGCAATAATTTTTATTATTCTTAAATATATTTCTTTAAAATCCCTAAATGAACAGCATTTACCTGAACCTTCCTTCTAATAGTTCTTTGTTTTCAAAATGGAGGGAGAAACTTGTTATATTTTCAGGAATCAAAAATCATAAAGTATGATTCTGATAATATGCTTTTAAAAATTCATAGAACCTAATGCTTCAGAGTACAGGGTTTGAAGTCAAAAGAACTGCGTTTAAATCCTGGCTCAATCACTTAGAAACCACCTTGGGCAAGTTACTTAGCTTTTCCAAGGCTTAGTTTCTTCATCTATAAAGTGAGAATACTAATTCCTACTTGGATAAGATGTTTGGAAAATTGGGTAAAATAGCTTGTGCTTGCACAGTGTGTGACAGCTACTAAAACCAACAAATGGTAGCTACTCCCACAGCAATTATTACTACTATTTTTGCTATTATTTCCTCACCATCCACCTAAAATTTGCCCAAAACATTCTAGAAGACAGAAGCACATGAGGCTGCTTCTCAAATGGCTTAGGAGACTTACTAAGAGGCCCCTGGCTGTCAAAATTTGAACACGCAGTAGAAGGAAGGGGAAGAAAAAAAAACCATAAACCAAAAAACCCTTCCCAGAATACCTAACTAAATCAGTCTCTGAAGAAACAGTAATAGCTTTCTGACATACCTTGCTGAATTTCACTTTCCGTGTGTGTTTGTGTGTGTGTGCACACGCACACAAGGGCTTAATCACTCAATCGTGTCCAACTCTTTGTGACTTCACGGACTGTAGCCTGCCAGGCTCCTCTATCCATGGGATTCTCCAGGAAAGAATACTGGAGGGGGTTGCCATTCTCTTCTCCAGGGGATCTTCCCCACCCAGGGATCAAACCCACATCTCCTACACAGCAGGCAGATTCTTTCCCTTCTGAGCCACCAGGGAAGCTATACCCTGAATAAACTAAAACTCGGTTCTACAGGACAGAATACCTACCAGCAAACTAGCTGCAAAATAGCCACCTTACTCACATACCAATAAAACCTACAAAAAGTTTTAAAAATACAAATCATATTCAACACTTCATTTTTGGGGGGTGTACCTCTTGGCTTATGGGATCTTAGTTCCCCACCTAGAAATCAAACCCAGAATCCACACCCTGCCCTCCCCCCAACCTTGGGGCAGTGAGAGCACCCAGCCCTAACCACTGGACTGCCAGGGAATTCCTCAAGTCACTTTGAATATGAACTCAAATCACTTTAAAAATCATTGAATCTTAATGGGGACCAATTTAAAAGTTGGAAAGAATATTGCCTTTGGAATCTGACAGTTCTGAACTAAAAGCCCACTTTACCTGGCTCATTTAGTTAGCACTGTCTACCTTTCCAAGGAATATGACTACCTCAAGAGTGGTATCTGGAGACTTCCCTAATACTCCAAACTCTCACTGCCAAGAGCAGTTCAATCTCTGGCTGGGGAACTAAGACCCCACAGTTGCACAGCTGGACAAAATTTTTTAAAAAGTGGTATCTGTTCTTTCTGTACCTACACATTTCACAAATTCCCCCCCCCCCCCGCCGAGATTATCAGGAAATTTACTTACTAGGGGCTTCCCTGGTGGCTCAGACGGTAAAGAGTCTGCCTGCAATGCAGGAGACCCTGGGTAGGGAAGATCCCCTGGAGAAGGGAATGGCAACCCACTCCAGTATTCTTGCCTGGAAAATCCCATGGACAGAGGAGACAATCCATGGGATCCCATAAGAGTTGGACACGACTGAGCAACTAACACTTTCACTTTCAGAGGAACTAGTATTTTAGCTGTAAAATTACTTCCTTACCAAAGGAAGGAAAACTTTGTTCTTCAAGGACTCCAAAACAACACAGGGGACAAGGACTGGGTAATCTATTATCATTCAGAGGTCAGTTCATATTTGGTGTTGGCCATTTCACATACCAATCAATTTTTAATAACAAACCCAATACAAGCACCCATCAAAGAACAGACAGACAAACACAAAGAGGCGAGAAAGTTCAATACTCTGTACTCAGGATCAAATTCAGAAGCAGATATACAGCCAATAAAGTAGGACTGATTCAACTAGCCCACTTTTTGTAACTTTTCAAAGAATATTTGTTTGGCTGCGCCAGTCTTAGCTGTGGCATGCACGATCTTCCATCATCATTTTTATTGCAGCATGTAGGATCTTTAGTTGCAGCGTGTGGATCTAGTTCTTTGACCAGGGATTGAACCCCAACCCGTGCATTGGGAGTGCAGAGTCTTAGCCACTGGACCACCAGGGAAGTCCTTTTGTAACATTTTTCATAGTTAATTTTACTCAGCAGTTTTTGTAGTTACTGACACTAATAAAGTAATTCTTTAATTTCTTTAGACATCCAGTAAGAAACAAAAAAGAGGACAGGAGAAAGAACCCAAATATTCATGTAGGATAGCAAGCTGGTAAGTACAGCAAACCTTCTAGAGTGAAATCAAGAAAAACCTCTGTTTTCCCAAGAAGTAATATGACTACCTCAAGAAGGTATCTGTTCTTTCTACACCACTTACATACACATTTCACAAATTCAGTCCCTAAGATTATCAGGTTATTTACTTACAGAATATGCTAACACCATTAAAAACATGCTAGTAAAGAAACAGCATTAGGTTCTGAGTTCTTTTCTGCAATCTCCTTCAGTAAGCATTTACTGACCACCTATATTGTACCAGACACTCTCACCTGCCAGGATAATCCTGCAACATATGTTTGATTCCTGCTCTCAAGAGATTTGAGGGGGAGTGGGGGGAAGGGCCGGGGCATTAGTTAAGTCATCACTACCACACAACAGTAAACACTAATCACAGGGAAGACCAGACAAGCACCTGCCCAGCTCTCTCCCCAGCAACTACCTTCTATCAATAACCATCAGAACAGTCCAACCCTGCCCAGGGTTAAGAACTTCCTGGGCCCAGGGGACGTGCTGAGCACAAGAAAACCAGCTGCAGGAGCAGTCTTGCTGCACATGCACATAACACGTCTATTGTACTTTGGTCATTATTTGTCAGACAAACATTAAGGCTCGTAAACAAACAGGTAGTTAACAGGTAAGTAGCTCGGGGCCCTAATTCCCCCTCCCTTCGTGACTGAGACAAGTCACTTCCTGCCCTGGAACTGGTCTCCTCAAAGTTCAACAAGACCCAGGAACTTCCTTTCCAAAGCGCTGCTCCCTCTGGCAGTGGCTCTACCCCGTCCTAGTCAGAAAAGACATTTAAAAAAAACGAAAGGTTCTCAAGAGTCAATTCCAACATGATTTAAAATTAACTATGTCCCCCTAGATTTTTTTGATACTGCGACCGTCTCACCTCATTGCTTTCCCCCGCTCACTCTGGAAACCTGGAATTTTACTATTCGGTCATTTATAAACACGTTCCTGTGTAAGTTACTCTACTTTTGAGTTAAAAGAACAAAAAACACTACTCTGACGCGAAATGAAAACCCCTGAGCTCTGAGATTCCTAATGTAACTGGCAGGCGAGACAATCAACTGTCAAAAAAAGACGTAATACAACTAGGAGCACTTAAAAATTAAGACACTGCAAAACCGAGAGTAGATGAAATCAAGCGGAGAAGGGCCCCACACGGGAGCGCAAAGCTTCAATGCCGTTCCAGACTCCTTCTTAAGGAGGATGAGACCTCCAGGTGGGAGGAGAACCAAAGAGTCCAAATCCCCGGGGCTGGCGGGACAGCAGGGGCGGAGTTCTGCGCCCACACTGCAGATACGCAGCGGGCCGGCGGGGGGCACCTGCGGGAAGGGGGGCAGCAGCAGGAGCTCTCCAACTGGCCGGGCGGCTCCAGAGGAGGTTCGAGGGAGGGAGGGAAGGAGCCGCTGAGGGGTCAGCTCGGATGGGGCGCGGTCGCGCAGCTCCAAGGGAGGCTCCAGAAGGAGAGAAAAAAGGGACGAACGGGGGGGGAGGGGGGGGTGGTTCCTCTGGAGAAGACACAGGCGGACGGCTATGGGAGAGGCTCCGAGGGATCGGAGGGGCGGAGCGCGACGGTCTGGAAGGGGGGTCGGCTTGGAGGAGGCAAGGGCGGCGGCTCCTGGACAAGCTTGGGAGGGCCCGGGGGAAGGAGGGAAGCAGAGAAGGAGGGTGACATGGAGGAGAAAGGAAGGGGAGGGGAAGGGAAGGGCTCGGGAGGGGCTGGGGGCGCGGATGGGCCTCTCCAGAGCAGACTCCGGGGGGACCGCCGCCTGGGCGGGGAACGGAGGGCGCGGGCCTGGGGTCTCCTCGGATGGGCGCAGGGTGGGTGGGCCCGGCCTGAGGGCGTCTGGGTCGCCGAAATCGGACAGGAATATTCACCTGGAAAGCCTCCGGCCACCACCGCGCACAGAAACAGGTCCGAAGCGAAAGGACACGGCCGGGTTACTCGGCACCGGCGGCCTCACGCTGGCGTCCCGGCCGCCGTCAGACGTCACGCCGCCCCGGCGCGCATGCGCAGGGCGCGCAAGGCAGGCCGGAGCTGCGGCGGGGCCCAAACGAGCCTGACTAGTGGGGGCGGCGTGGGCGGGGTCGGGCTTAAGTTTCAGCTGGGAAGGAACTGCAGACTCCCCTGATATTGCTTGTAAATACCACTTTCCCGCAAAAGGAGCTGGGCAGGGCTCTTGAGAGATACCGGCGACTCTAGAACTGGGACAGGGAAAGCACGACTGAGTCTGCAGCATCCCACAGCGCCATAAGTCAGGAATACTCAAAAATACGTGTAGGTGTGTCGAGGGACAAAGGACTCAACCTGCAACAGCTCCCAGTGCCCAAACCTGGCACAGTTTTATTTAGAATATAAGGTAAGTATACTAGAGTCTATTCTGCTGTAAATAAATATATTATTTGGGAAGGGAGCTAAGTCTTCCTTATAGAAGAATTCTAATGAATCACACTCCATCCAGAGGATTTGTTAATCGCCACCCACCAATCCCTCAGCATGAGCTGTCCATAGTCATTTCCTCCCACGGTAAGTGTTGGCAAAAGGAAAAATTACTTCACGGTGAAGAAACCTGTCAAACACTGTTCAACCACATGATCAAGGTTAACATAAACAGCAATGTCTTTTTGGTAGTATTTACCCTTGATATGACATAATGACAAGGTCACTTTTCCTACAGTCTTACTCCCCCGAAAAAGCATAGCCCTAGTCTAACTATGAGAAGAACATCAGACAAATCTCACTTGAGGGATATTCCACAAAATGCTTCACCAGTATTCCTCAAAACTCGGGTAGTGAAAAACAAAGACTGAGAAACTCACATGCAATGTAGTGTCCTGGATGGGATCCTGTAACAGAAAAAAAGAAAAGATGTTAGTGAAAGAATTCATAAATTCCAAATTCTCATTTTAGTTAACAGTAATTATTAGCCATTTTTAGTTCTGACAATTGTACCATGGTTATGTAAGATGTTAACATTAGGGGAAACTGAGTGACAGAAATACTCTTTCAGTATCCTGGGGGATGCTGACCGTCTCAGTAGAGCTACAGGTCTAACTCTGACTACCTTCAGTGTTAGCTATCTTTCAGAGCTTGGATTTGGAGGGTCCAAAAAATACACTAGCATATTGTCTTTGAGTGACAGGACTCCGGATGACTTATTTCTTCTTCCTGCTTTTCTGTACTTTCGAAATTTTCTTTAATGAATCAGTGAAACAAAAATCACTTAAGCAAATTAACAAGTTGTACTTGAGTCCAGTTTTAGGTAGAAAGATGTTCTGGGAACTGGAGCAGGTACACCTGTTAGTAAGTTTTCTGCTTTAGTAAAATTGGCTTTCTGTCCAAGCTTGCTGACAAGAAAAGTACAGTAGGGAGAAACCTAACCTTGGGTAATTCACACATTTCCCAAAACTGAATATGTGGCCAATACTTAAAGGTGTGCCTCAGGGAACCACACTGAAACTGTTTCCATCAGTTGCCTGATTCCTTGTCTCCATTGATTGTGTGGTACTCAACTCAAGCAAACCAAACTATGATCTGATTAGCCCCACTTCCCAATCACTAGTACTGCTTTAAATTGAAAAACTGAAAGTGATAAGTTCTTGTGGTTAAAAAAGAATGTCTAGATAAGACATGGAACTTGCCTGGTGGTCCAATGGTTAAGAATCCACCTGCCAATGCAAGGGACACGGGTTTGATCGCTCATCTGAGAAGATTCCACATGCTGCAGGGCAATGAAGCCCATGCACCACAACCACAGAGCCCACGCTCTGGAGCCAGAGAGCCGCAAGTACTGAGACCCGAGCCCCGAGAGCCAGTCCTCCTCAGCGTGAGAAGCCACCACAATGAGAGACCCGCACACCACAAAGAAGAGTAGCCCCTAATCGCTGAAACTAGAGACCAGCAAGGAAAACCCAGGGCAGCCAAAAATAAATTTTTTTAATTTTAAAAATAGGACATGAAGTAAAATGTCATCTCCCTGCCACACCCCACATAATCTGGAATGAGAATCTTCCAAGCAACAGGAGGTAGTAGACATATAGACGTTCTTTTATTTCCCATTTCCTTTACCTGTTCTAAATGAATCATAACTGCTCCTGTTCTATTTATGGATTACTGTCCCCCCGCCCGCCCCTCACAGTATCTGTCTGTCTATCTAAAGCAGAGGTACCACTTGGGGTAGAGCAGTGGAACTTCACCAGCTTCACAGTTTTCATCAGTACCCCAAATCTCTCCCAATAGACATACAATTCTAGTGAGAACTGACTGTGGGGCAAGTCAAAGCGAAGTCCAACCCAGAACAGAAGCTCTTACACCATACTTGATACACTTTTGCTCCTACTATGAGGACGTGCAGGAACTGCCGCTAAGAAACAAGTTTTTGTACGCTTAGATTTGACTTTATTTTGCCCTCAACATCTGCTGAGAAGCCTTGGCTTTCTTCAGTTGAGTTCATTTCTTCTGAGGAGATCAGTTAGGTTTTTGCTTACTATAAACATGAAACTAACATCATATGAGAATGGGGAAGACAGATGAGGTCCAGCTGTGGCACAGGCAGCCTTGCAGTTACCATTCCTGTTTCCAGCTTCATTTCTCACCACCTTTCCCCTCTGCCCCCATCACACCTGCTCTGGGTTGCAGCTTTTTCTGCCTATTTGAATTATCCACTTGAAAGTGAGTCCCTTCGCTCCCCAACTGCATGCACCAGGGCCTCTACTGCTGCTTCAGTTTTCTCTGATGTCTATTATTTTTTAAACATTTATATATTTCATAAAAGTGTAAGAAGAAATGGAAAAGTATGTTCTTGATCTGCCATCTTGAATCAGAAGCCTCCAACCCCCAATTGCTTTCTTTTATGATCAGTTATCTCAAATTTTCAGTTAACTGACAGTGTCCTTTAACTTGTGTTCTGGAACTATTCGGGACTTTAAAAAATACCTTCTTGGGGGACTTCCCTGGTGGTCCAGTGGTTAAGAAGCCCCCTGTCAATGCAGGGACACCAGTTTGGTCCCTGGTCAGGGAAGTTTCCACATGCCGCGAGGCAACTAAGCCCGTGAGCGCACCTGTGTCAGCACACTAAAGCCTTCGGGCCTCAGCAGTGGGACACAGCGCAGGTAGAAGCTCGTGCACCACACACTGCCACTAGAGAGCAGCCCCCGCTTGCCCCCACTAGAAAAAATCCACAAGCAGGACCAAAGACCCAGTGCAACCAAAAAAAACACTTTGGGGGACTTCCCTGGTGGTCCAGTGGCTAAGACTGAACTCCCAAAGCAGGGGGCCTGAATTTGATTCCTGGTCAGAGAACTAGACCCCACATGCCACGGCTAAGACCCAGTGCAGTCAAATAAATAAATATTGAAAAATAATTTTTAAAATACCTTTTCTTTTACCTTAACAGGGCCTTGGAAGGGAAGAGACATAGATCTCTGTGTTCATCCCAATGTGCAAAACCAGAACAGAGTTATACGTTGCCTCCAAAAACGTTGCCTCCAGATAGTGAACAGAAAACAGTATGTTCGTACTAAACCCTCAATTTATATATAGCTGACGAGAAAAAACACTGACTCCAATTTAAAAAAAAAAAAAACAGGCAAAGTATATATGAATAAATCATTCCTATAAGAAAACATGCAAATATAACAAAGATTTTTAAATAACTCTTGGCTGGAATCTAACAAATGCAAATTAAAACAAATGAAATATCGATTTTCAGTGATCAATTTAAAAAAGATTTTAGTGAAATACTCAATAGAAGTGATAGGGGGAAAAAAAAAGAAGTGATAGGGACAGAGTAAAGGGACAAAGCAGGTGATTAAGTAGCTAATCCACTTGGAGATTAAAGTAGAAAAAAGTATGAGACACCCCGTAAGTTAATGATTACTCAAGAAAGCAGGTATACTTAAGCACAAAACCAAGCAGGCTTTCTTAGCAATAAAACCATGCATCAGAAGCATGAGACAAGACCCAAAACAATAAAACAGTGGTGGCAAGATCCATATCCTGCTCGCAGAGCTCAGTGTTAATGACCCCTAGCACATGTTCTCTGCACACATAAAAAATAATTTATGGGAAGGTGACATTTCAAAGTGAAAGACCCTCATTGTACTGAGACCTAAATTTATTTTTTCATAGTGCCGTGACAGTCCTGGCTTGACAACGTAGGGAAAATAAAACTCTCCTGCCCAACGTGGAAGAGGAACTGATGATGGCAAGCTGACGTCCGTCTACTCATGGATGAGGAAGAATGTGGTTTTTCTCCCTCCCCACTTTTCCTTTGATTATAAAATTGCAGCCCACCAAGTTCTCCCTCTCACACCACTGCTTGTAAGCCTCGCAAGCATCCCACTCTAATAAATCACTTCTTTCCTTGTTGGAGCTTCAAGTAACTTCTTTGTTGAATGAGATAGTAATAGTTTTTGAATATTAGAAGAAGAGTTTTGTGCTATTCAAGGTATGACACCTACATACACTATCCCTTTAAATTCTTCATCTGTATTGTTAATACTGTTTCAATCATGTTCATAAATCCATAAAATTAAAAAATTAACAAAGCAAGAAATCAAGCCCGGATCGCTACTATCCCATGAGTTGCATTCCTGCCATGGTGCGTTTCAGGCTCTAGAGGCAGTACTGTGAAAGGGACACAGGAAGGGAGCCCAGAGCCAAATATTAATATAATAGCTCAGAGTTTCCACCTGGCAAAGCCCAGAGCTCCCCAAAACCTTAGGGAACAGGCAACAAGAAAGTAATCAGAAAAGTTTGAATTGTATTTATTCCTTTTGTTTTTACATCAAGTTCCTATAATTCAATGTTTAACAAAGTCTGGCTTGCCAAATTCCTGGAAATGTACTCTTGGATTCCCAGAGATGGGGCAAGCACTGAAAGCAACCTGCACACCACTGAGCCTGCATAGCTATCGTTCTCCTAAGGACTGCCATGTTGTCTTATCTGAAGTTTGGGGTGTTATCAATAAAACTGCTATGAACATTTCTGTACAACTCTTTTCATGGAAGAATGCTTTCATTTCTCTTTGGCGGATACCTTCAATTTACTGGCTGACAGGATAGGTGTATAGGTGTGTGTTTTTCTAAAGAAATGACCAGACCTTTTTCCAAAATGATTATGCCATTTTATATTCTTCAAAATATGAAAATGTTATTTCTTTTCAATTTAATTGTATAACATGTGATACATTCCTGTTGTTGTTTCAGTCACTAAGTTGCATACGGCTGTGACCCCACAGACTGTAGTACACCAGGTTCTACTGTCGTCCACTGTCTCCCAGAGTTTACTCAAATTCATGTCCATCAAGTTGGTGATGCTACTTAACTATCTCATCCTCTGCCATCCCGTTCTCCTTTTGCCTTCAATCTTTCCCAGCATCAGGGTCTTTTCCAATGAGTTGGCTCTTCACATCAGATGGCCAAAATACTGGAGCTTCAGCTTCAGCATCAGTCCTTCCAAAGAATATTCAGGGTTGATTTTCTTTGGGATTGACTGGTTTGATCTCCTTGCAGTCCAGGGGAGTCTCAAGAGTCTTCTCCAGCACGACAATTCACAACGATTTATTCTTCAGCACTCAGCCTTCTTTATGGTCCAACACTCACATTTATACATGACTACAAGAAAAACCATAGTTTTGACTAGACAGAATTTGTCGGCAAAGTGATGTCTCTGCTTTTTAATATGCTGTCTAGGCTTGTCATAGCTTTCCTTCCAAGGAGCAAGTGTCTTTTAATTTTATGGCTGCAGTCACCATCTACAGTAATTACAGAGCCCAGGAAAATAAAATCTGTCGTTGCTTCCATTCTTTCCCCTTTTATTTGCTGTGAAGTGATGGGGCTGGATGCCATTAATATTAGTTATTTTTGATGTCGAGTTTCAAGCCAGCTTTTGGATTCTCTTTCACCCTCATCATGAGGCTCTTTAGCTCCTCTTCACTATTTGCCATTAGAGTGGTATCATCTGCATATCTGAGGTTCTTGATATTTCTCCTGGTAAACTTGATCACAAGCTGAGTTGCTGGCATTTCACATGATGTACTCTGCATATAAGTTAAATAACCAGGGTGACAATATGTAGTTTTGTCATACTCCCTCCTCAATTTTGAACCAGTCAACTATTCCATGTCTGGTTCTAACTCTTGCTTCTTAATGCACATACAAATTTCTCAGAAGACAGGTAAGGTGGTCTTGTACTCCCATCTATTTGAGAATTGTCCACAGTTTGTTATGATTCATATAGTCAAAGGCTTTAGCCTAGATAATGAAGCAGCATTAGATGTTTTTCTGGAACTCCTTTGCTTTCTGCATGATCCAATGAATGTTGGCAGTTTGATCTCTAGTTCCTCTGCCTCTTCAAAACCCAGCTTGTACATCTGAAAGCTCTTTGTTCACATACTGCTGAATCCTAGCCTGAAGGATTTTAAGCATAACCTTGCCAGCATGTGAAGTAAGTGCAATTGTATGGTAGGTTGAACATTCTTTGGCATTGCCTTTCTTTGGGATTGGAATGAAAACTGACCTTTTTCAGTCCTGTGGCCACTGCTGAGTTTTCCAAATTTGCTGGCATACTGAGTGCAGCACTTTAGCAGCATCATCTCTTAGGATTTGAAATAGCTCAGCCTGAATTCCATCACTTCCACTAGATTTGTTCACAGAAATGCTTCTTAAGGCCTACTTGACTTCAGACTCCATAAGGTATGGCTCTAGGTGAGTGACCACACCATCACGGTCATGTGGGTCATTAAGACCTTTTCTGGTATAGTTCCGTATATTCTTGCCACACTTCTTAATCTCTGCTGCTTCTAGTAGGTCTTACCTTTTCTGTCCTTCGTCATTCCCATCCTCGCATGAAATGTTCCCTGATAGCTCCAGTTTTCTTGAAAGGATCTCTAGTCTTTCCATTCTATTATTTTCCTCTAACTCTTTGCATTGTTCATTTGAGAAGGCCTTTTTATCTCCCTTGCTCTTCTCTGGAAGTCTGCATTCATTTGAGTATATCTTCTCCTTTCTCCCTGCCTTTTTTTTCTCTTCTTTCCAAAGCTATTTGTAAAGCCTCCTCAAACCACTTTGCCTTTTTGCATTTCTTTTTCTGTGGGATGGTTTTGGTCGCTACCAATGTGGGAGACCTGGATTCGATCCCTGGGTTGGGAAGATCCCCTGCAGAAGGGAATGGCTACCCACTCCAGTATTCTGGCCTGGAGAATGCCATGGACTGTATAGTCCATGGGGTTGCAAAAAGCCAGGCGCGACTGAGTGACTTTCACTTTCAGTTTTCCTGTACAGTGTTACAAACCTCCATCCATATTTCTTCAGGCACTCTGTCTATCAGATCTAATCCCTTGAATCTATTAGTCACCTCCAGTGTATAATCATAGGGAATTGACTTATTAATAGGTCATACTTGAATGGCCTAGTGGGTTTCCATTTGCTCAGTTACTCAGTCATGTATGACTATTTGTGACCTTGTGGACTGTAGATTACCAGGCTCCTCTGTTCATGAGATTATCCAAGAAAGAATACTGGAGTGAGTTGCCATTTCCTCATCCAAGGGACCTTCCTGACTCAGGGATCAAACCCATATCACCTGTGTCTCCTACACTGGCAGGCAGATTCTTCACCACTGAGCCACCTGGGAAGCCCAGTGATTCTCCCTGCTTTCTTCAATTTCAGCCTGAATTTTGCAATAATGAGTTCATGATACAATCCACAGTCACGTGGCAGAGCTGTTCTCCTGGGTTCCCTTACCCTACTGCTCTCCACCCAGGTGCCCTTTCCCAATAAAATCTCTTGCTTTGTCAGCACATGTGTCTCCTGGGACAATTCATTTCCAAGTGTTAGACAAGAGTCCAGTTTCAGGCCCTGGAAGGGGTCCCTCTTCCCGCAACAGTTTGATAATCTTTTTCATGTAATTTAACCAACCAAATAAACACAGTTTAATTTCGCTCTTTGGGATGTTTCAGTTCAGTTCAGTTCAGTTCAGTCGCTCAGTCATGTCCGACCCTTTGCGACCCCATGAATGGCAGCACGCCAGGCCTCCCTGTCCCTCACCAACTCCCAGAGTTCACTCAGATTCACGTCCATCGAGTCAGTGATGCCATCCAGCCATCTCATCCTCTGTCGTCCCCTTCTCCTCCTGCCCCCAATCCCTCCCAGCATCACAGTCTTTTCCAATGAGTCAACTCTCCGCATGAGGTGGCCAAAGTACTGGAGTTTCAGCCTTAGCATCATTCTTTCCAAAGAAATCCCAGGGCTGATCTCCTTCAGAATGGACTGGTTGGCTCTCCTTGCAGTCCAAGGGACCTCAAGAGTTCTCCAACACCACAGTTCAAAAAGGGGCCCTCTAAATCATCCCAAAATTAGCTAGAGGTCAAATGAACTTCAAAAGAATTTGATTTAGGAAGTTTTATCAAAAAGATCAATTAAAAGCATTTAGAACATTTGGTCAGATTTAGTCAATGTTGATGGGTGTATCATTTAGCTTGTTGATATGTCACAATGGGAGTAAATACCAAGACTCGAGGTCTAATGAAAGTCAGCTCCACCATCTTGGACCTAGTTGACTCTAACCAGTTTTTTTTATGGCTGTGTAATTTTTAACAAAATCCATTTATCTACCTGTTTGTAATCCAATTTTAGAAAATCCTGATCATGCATAACTCTTTTTAGTATTTTTTAATACCTTTTTCTTTTTTTTTTACTGAAAACATACTTCCTACTTTCCTTTAGCAACCAAGAACGAACTTTTATATTAGCATTTTATAGATTGGTGAGCATAAATACCAGTGATAATTTCTAAAATCCTTGCTTTCTTAGAACATTTTGCTGCTGCTGCTGCTAAGTCACTTCAGTCTTGTCTGACTCTGCGCCACCCCATAGACAGCAGCCCACCAGGCTCCCCAGTCCCTGGAATTCTCCAGGCAAGAACACTGGAGTGGGTTGCCATTTCCATCTCCAATGCATGAAAGTGAAAAGTGAAAGTGAAGTCGCTCAGTCGTGTCCGACTCGGCAAGAGTACTGGAGTGGGGTGCTAGTGCCTTTAAGATGGCACCAACAATTATTTATTTATAGCCCCAAATCTCTTTAGTTTCTCTGTAAAAGGAAATTAGTGTTTAGTAGTAAATGTTTCAAAATCTTATTTTATTTGGAAACGACCTAACTATTTGATAGATTTCCAACACTTATCACACTTGGCACAACTTTTAGAAATTTAAGTTTCACCAATTTGGAGAGACTATTTTAGATAGATATTTCTAAAGAATAATTATTTTTAATAGCTTTTATATAAAAGCTCATATTCATTTACATTTTTTTAGAAGTTTCTTCACTTGAGGTAATTTCCTTGTTGACAAACTAGTAATAGGTATAATATTTAACTTATATTAAACCTAGGTACAATGAAAATATCATACTTAATGTTAATTACTCTAAGACATGTCTATATTAGATAGGTCAACAAACAAACATTAATATCAAGTATTTAATACTAAATATTTCCCAGTTCACATGAACCTGGAATTTATTGTTTAATTTAGAATTATTTGATTTGTAAGTGCTTACTTTTTTTTAAGCCAATTAAATAGAACTCATTTACAAATTAACCTCAAAAATATTACCCAGAGACAAAGACATATTTAGACAGACACAGTGCAAGATCTAGCTTCATTTTCTAAGTTTAGTCATGAATTAGATATTACAATATAAAATTTACTAGTTTATAAAAAAACAGTTGAAATAAATAAAAATTTTAAAGTCTTTTTCCCCTTTTCCCTCAATCTCAGGAGTTAGAGATGATCTAGATAAGTGTTCCTGAGAGCCCTGGTCTCAAGGCACAGGGAAAGAAAATCAAGTTCTAACAAAATGGCGGCAGGCCTAAACCAAATGGTGGCCAGACAAAGCAAAATGGCCATCAAAAATCACAACATAGAACACAGAGTTAAAACACACACATATAAACCTGGCAGTCCTCATCAGACACTCCCTTAAATATAAGAGTATAGTCTCTCAGAAAGCCTCCTATAGCGACACAGAACTTCAGATCCAAGTACTAACAGCTTCAAAGATTTCACAGGGAGGAAAGGAAGCCAGCTTGAAAGAAAAAGGGGGAGGAGGCAGGAGAGCAGGGCAAAAGGGGTAGCCTTACAGATGTCTCCTGCCACTTGCAGCTACCCAGGCGTTATGGGACTTTTCCCTGGGCCTCCAGAGAATGGAGGACTAGGACTCAGCCCTACCAGAAATCAGACCAGAACGGAACCAGAATTCAAGTTCTCTACCAAGAGGAGGTGATCAGTCTCCAATCCTCAGCTCAGGCTGAGGCTCTTCGACCAGATTCCTGCATCCAGGACTGGGGAACTAGAAAAATGGGGAAGGATAGGAAGGGTTAAGGAGAGGAAAGAGAGGGAAGGGGAGAGAGGTCAATAAAGTCTCTTGTTCCTTACCCGGTCGGGGCACTCTGGCCAGTTGTCCGCGTCAAGAGGAGACCAGGGACAAAAGGGTCCCAGTTATGGTTGCTGGGTCTGGTCCATTGGCAGGCAAGCTGGCCCCTGAGTACCCCGAGTGGTCAGGATGTCAGTCTCAGGGAAGAAGAGTCCTCGCCAGAGTCGCCATTTGTAGCGGGAAGGGAGACCCCTTCCAGGGCCCAAAACTGGGCTCTTTGTCTAACACTCGGGAATGAATTGTCCCAGGAGACACATGTGCTGACAAAGCAAGAGATTTTGTTGGGAAAGGGCACCTGGGTGGAGAGCAGTAGGGTAAGGGAACCCAGGGAAACTACTCTGCTGCATGGCTTGCAGTCTCATGTTTTATGGTTATCGGATTAGTTTCCGGGTGGTCTTTGGCCAATTACTAATTTAGAGTCTTTCCTGGTGGTGCACGCGTTGTTCAGCCAAGATGGATGCTACCGAGAGGGATTCTGGGAAGTGGACGGACTCATGGTGTCTCCTTTAGACCTTTCCCAAACTCATCCGGTTGGTGGTGGCTTATTAGTTCCATATTCCTTATCAGGATCTCCTGTCATAATACAATTCATGAAAATGGTTACTATGGTGCCTGGCCAGGGTGGGCGGTTTCAATCAGTGTGCTTCCCCTAACAGAAATTGATGTTCTCACAGTTCTGCAGACTGGAAGTCCAAAGTGCCAACAAGTTAGGCCTCTCCTGAGGCCTTTCTCCTCTCTCCTTGGCTTACAGATGGTCACCTACTCACTGTGTCCTCACTTGGTTGTCCATAGATCTATATTGTCTGTATCGTAATCTCCTCTTCTTATAAAAACATCAATCAGATTGAATAAAGGTCCATCCTACTGACCTCATTTTAACTTAATTACCTCTTTAAAGCCCTATCTACAAATACAGATCTTTTGAGGCAATGGGCTTTAGGGCTTCCACACACGAATTGAAATTAGGTGACACATCTCAGCCCATAACAACAGTTCTACTCTTTGCTTTGTCCATTTAACAGTTTCAGTCCAGTTCAGTATTCAGTCGCTCAGTCGTGTCCAACTCTTTGCAACCCCATGAACTGCAGCACACCAGGCCTCCCTGTCCATCACCAACTCCTGGAGTTCACCCAA
Source organism: Oryx dammah (assembly GCF_014754425.2). Taxonomy (NCBI): domain Eukaryota; kingdom Metazoa; phylum Chordata; class Mammalia; order Artiodactyla; family Bovidae; genus Oryx; species Oryx dammah. The sequence goes on from NW_024070211.1 coordinate 134,255,275, forward strand.
ACTCATGTCCATCAAGTCGGTGATGCTATCCAGCCATCTCATCCTCGGTTGTCCCATTCTCCTCCTGACCCCAATCCCTCCCAGCATCAGTCTTTTCCAATGAGTCAACTCTTCTCATGAGGTGGCCAAAGTACTGGAGTTTCAGCTTCAGCATCAGTCCTGCCAATGAACACCCAGGACTGATCTCCTTTAGAATGGACTGGTTGGATGTCCTTGCAGTCCAAGGGACTCTCAAGAGTCTTCTCCAACACCACAGTTCAAAAGCATCAATTCTTCCGCACTCAGCTTTCTTCACAGTCCAACTCTCACATCCATACATGACCACAGGAAAAACCATAGCCTTGACTAGATGGACCTTTGTTGGCAAAGTAATGTCTCTGCTTTTCAATATGCTATCTAGGTTGATCATAATTTTCCATCCAAGGAGTAAGCGTCTTTTAATTTCATGGCTGCAATCACCATCTGCAGTGATTTTGGAGCCCCAAAATATAAAGTCTGACAGTTTCCACTGTTTCCCCCTCTATTTGCCATGAAGTGATGGGACCAGATGCCATGATCTTAGTTTTCTGAATGTTGAGTTTTAAGCCAACTTTTTCACTCTCCACTTTCACTTTCATCAAGAGGCTTTTTAACTCCTCTTCACTTTCTGCCATAAGGGTGGTGTCATCTGCATATCTGAGGTTATTGATATTTCTCCCGGCAATCTTGATTCCAGCTTGTGATTCTTCCAGCCCAGCATTTCTCATGATGTACTCTGCATATAAGTTAAATAAGCAGGGTGACAATATACAGCCTTGACATACTCCTTTCCCTATTTGGAACCAGTCTGTTGTTCCATGTCCAGTTCTAACTGTTGCTTCCTGACCTGAATATAGGTTTCTCAAGAGGGAGGTCAGGTGGTCTGGTATTCCCATCTCTTTCAGAATTTTCCACAGTTTATTGTGATCCACACAGTCAAAGGCTTTGGTATAGTCAATAAGGCAGAAATAGATGTTTTTCTGGAACTCTCTTGCTTTTTCAATGATCTAGCAGATGTTGGCAATTTGATCTCTGGTTCCTCTGCCTTTTCTAAAACCAGCTTGAACATCTGGAAGTTGTTTACCTTGACGATATTTCCATTTTAGTATATAGACAACCTGCTCATTTCTATCTTGAGTTATGGAGTCAACTATGCAGTCAGTCCCATTGTGACAAACACTGGGATTGTTTCAGATATTTTGCTACTCCTAGCAAAGCTGCAATGAATAAGCCTGAACCTATTTCATTTTACACTTCAGAGAGTATTGCTGTAGGCAAACTCCTGGAAGTGGAATTGTAAAATGAAAATTTTTCTTCTGTATACTTTTCTTGATTTGTTGTTGTTGTATAGCTGCTAAATTGTGTTTGACTCTTTTTCAACCCCATAGACTGTAGCCTACCAAGCCTTTCTGTCCATGGGATTTTCCAGGCAAGAATACTGGAGTAGGTTGCCATTTCCTTCTCCAGGGGATCCTCCCCACCCAGGGACTGAACCTGAGTCTCCTGCACTGGCGGGCAGTTTCTTTACCACTGAGCCACCTGGGAAATCTATATTTGTCTTGATATACATCACTGAATGGTGCCCTCTGCAATCCAGCTATGTGTCTGCTTCCCCACAGCCTCACCAATAGAGAGTATTTCTGGTCGTATGTCAAAATTTCTTTTTGGTGCTTGCCAATCTAAGAGGGGAAAAGATGCTATCTCAAAGAGGTTTTTTTTTTTTTTTTTTTAAATATTTATTCTTTTTTTTATTTGACTGTACCGGGTCTCAGCTGTAGCACTCGAAATCTTCCATCCTCGTTGTGACTTGCAGCATCTTTAGCTGTGGCATGGGAACTCTTTGTTGTGACACGTGGGATCTAGGCCCCCGACCAAGGACTGAACCCAAGCCCCCAGCGTTGGGAACGCGGAGTCTTACCACTTGACCCCCAGGGAAATCCTCTCTCAAAGAGTTTTAACTTTCTTTTTATGAGTGAGGTTGAATCTTTTTATTTTTTATTTTTCATGTAATTAAGAGACATTTATTTCTTTTTCTGTGAACTTTCCTCATTTTTTGATTGGATTTTAGGGCTTTGTTTTATTGACTTCTGGAAGCTCTTTAAATACTAAGGAGATTAGTTCTTTGCCTATGGTATGTGTTGGAGCTATTTGTTAATGTTAATCATTTGTCTTTTAATGTTAATCATTTGTCTTTTAATGTTAATCATTTGTCTTTTAAAGTGAAATTGAAAGTCACTCAGTTGTGTCCGACTCTTTGTGACCCCACAGACTATGCAGTCCATGGAATTTTCCAGGCCAGGATACTGGAGTGGGTAGCCTTTCCCTTCTCCAGGGGACCTTCTCAACCCAGGGATTGACCCAGATCTCCCATATTAAAGACAATTTGTCTTTTAATGTTAATGTTAATCAAAGACAAATGGTTAATCATTTGTTAATCTGTCTTTCGGCTGTTCTCATGGTGCTTTTTTTTTGTCAAACCAAAGCTTTTCATACCCATGATGTCTAGATTTTGATAGGCAGCTTAAAAAGGTTTTCTTGGAACTCTGCTCAACGTCATGTGCCATGCTTAATGGGAGAGACGCTTGGGGGAGAATGGTATGTCATATCAGTTTACTTCTCTTCCTGGATTCTTGTCTCATTGCAACAAAAATTTGGAGCAATGGGCTAAACGGTCTGACAAGTTACAGCTTAGTTCAGGTCAAGCAGACAGATCTTTTATTCTGAGAAGGCAATGGTAACCCACTCCAGTACTCTTGCCTGGAAAATCCCATGGATGGAGGAGCCTGGTAGGCTCCCGTCCATGGGGTTGCTTATTAGACACTCGAACGACATGAGAAAAGGCCCACCCCAAAGGAATCCTCATTCTTCCTGTTGATCCCTCCTTTCATACTTCCAGTCTCCTCCTTTTGGTCCATGCAAAGTAGCGCTTATCATGGAAAAAGCAAGAGAGTTCCAGAAAAACATCTATTTCTGCTTTATTGACTATGCCAAAGCCTTTGACTGTGTGGAACACAATAAACTGTGGAAAATTCTGAAAGAGGTGGGAATACCAGACCACCTGACCTGCCTCTTGAGAAATCTGTATTCAGGTCAGGAAGCAACAGTTAGAACTGGACATGGAACAACAGACTGGTTCCAAACAGGAAAAGGAGTACGTCTTATTTAACTTCTATGCAGAGTACATCATGAGAAATGCTGGACTGGAAGAAACACAAGCTGGAATCAAGATTGCCGGGAGAAATATCAATAACCTCAGATATGCAAATGATACCACCCTTATGGCAGAAAGTGAAGAGGAGCTAAAAAGCCTCTTGATGAAAGTGAAAGAGGAGAGCGAAAAAGTTGGCTTAAAGCTCAACATTCAGAAAACGAAGATCATGGCATCTGGTCTCATCATTTCATGGGAAATAGATGGGGAAACAGTGAAAACAGTGTCAGACTTTATTTTTGGGGGCTCCAAAATCACTGCAGATGGTGATTGCAGCCATGAAATTAGAAGATGCTTCCTCCTTGGAAGAAAAGTTATGATCAACCTAGATAGCATATTCAAAAGCAGAGACATTACTTTGCCGACTAAGGTCCGTCTAATCAAGTCTATGGTTTTTCCTGTGGTCATGTACGGATGTGAGAGTTGGACTGTGAAGAAAGCTGAGTGCGGAAGAATTGATGCTTTTGAACTGTGGTGTTGGAGAAGACTCTTGAGAGTCCCTTGGACTGCAAGGAGATCCAACCAGTCCATCCTGAAGGAGATCAGCCCTGGGATTTCTTTGGAAGGAATGATGCTAAAGCTGAAGCTCCAGTACTTTGGCCACCTCATGCAAAGAGTTGACTCATTGGAAAAGACTGTGATGCTGGGAGGGATTGGGGGCAGGAGGAGAAGGGGACGACAGAGGATGAGGTGGCTGGATGGCATCACTGACTCGATGAACGTGAGTCTGAGTGAACTCCGGGAGATGGTGATGAACAGGGAGGCCTGGTGTGCTGCGATTTATGGGGTCGCAAAGAGTCGGACACGACTGAGCGACTGAACTAACTAAAGTAGTGTTTGTACTCACCTGCAATCAATGAAAGGGAACGCAAATAGGCATATGCTATATAACAGTAGACTGTGCTGTTTATCGGAGAAGGAAATGACAACCCACTGCAGCGTTCTTGCCTGGAGAACCCCAGGGACTGGGGAGCCTCATGGGCTGCCGTCTATGGGGTCACACAGAGTCTGACACGACTGAAGCGACTTAGCAGCAGCGGCCTGCTGTTTATGTCTTTCCATAATTCAGTCTGTTTTAATTAGGTGTAGAATATTCATGATCCCTTACTGGGCTCTTAACTGACTAAGGTTACTTGGAGAAGCCCCTGTGGTCATTTTGTGGTGCCTAGGACACAGATGCAGAAGTTGAAAAGTCTCTGTCTTTATTTTGCAGCCTATCCTTGAGCTCTCCTGGGTGTGTCTAAGATGGAGTTCAGAGATCAGCTTGCATCCCTTTCAGCCAGGCCTCCCCTTGTTGCTTTTGTCTAACTTCCTACCTAACAGATACATGTATATGTGAGGCTAAGTCCTTTAGCTGTTCACCTGAAACTACCACAACATTATTAATCGGCTATACCCAAATAAAAAATAAAAAGTTTAAAGTTTGATTTTTTTGAAAAGGCTTTTTTACTCCAAGATAAAAAAATTTGTTTATTTCTTGTTCTTTTATAATTCCATTGTTGTACATTTTATCTTTTTGATTTGGATTTTATTCTGGTATGGTAAGCTATAGATTCAATATTATATTTTTTCAGATGGCTGTTTCTGTCCAAATACCATTTATTAAGTAGTCCATCTTTCTTCGCAGTGACTTGAGATGCTACCTTTATTAGATATCACTTCTGAAAATAATCTGAGTGTATTTCTGAATGTTCTATTTCATTGATCTGTCTATTCATGTATCCGTGACACACTGCTTTGTTGGTTGAGTGTAAGGCTCGGAGAACCGAGCTCTGAAGGGAACATTCAGGGACAGCCTCTAGTGGACTGACAAAGTTTATTATTCAGCTGCACAGTTTTATGGTCTCAGGGAACAGAGCATAAAGCAGACTTGCACGTAGCCTTTCTCGATAAAGCATTCAAGCATAAAATACAGTTCCCACTGCCCAAGACATAACATAGCCTTGTCGAAACTCTAAAGGGAGTCTTATCATGAAACAACAGTCCTTGCTCCAAGAAACAGGTGGTCAAAAGGAAGCCTTTGAACGCCTCAGGGCCGGGCGTATTGACCCTTCTTCATCCGTTCCCAGCCTCAGGCACTCGATGAATGCTCATCACCCTCCGTTATGGTTGTTCCAGCTCCCAACCTTCATCATGAGTGGAGCAAATATTTGCTCAAAGCCTTCCAGCTCCTCCGCATTGAGGATTTTAAATATGTTTTCTTATTTTGATAGGTCTAGTAGCACCCTTACTATTACTCTTTGCCCTCAATGTTTTCCTGGCAAATATTCTTTTATTTTTTGGCTTGAAGGATCTTAGTTTCCCAATCAGGAACTGAGCCTGGGTCCTGGGCAATGAAAGCTGAGTCCTAACTGCTAGGGAATTCTCCAGATACTCTTGCTTTTGATTTTTCTTGTTGATTTTTTCATGTGTAAATCAGAATCACTTTACCTAATTAAAAGTAATTATTGGTGTTTGATAGGAATTGTATTACATTCATAAATTTAGAAAAAATTATCCAAGAATAATATGTTTTTCTCCATGTATTTAAGAGGTTTTTTTGTGTGATTTGGTGCATATTTTAAATTTTATTCATATAGACCTTTCACAACTATTATGCAGGTTTTATCTCTGGGTATTATTGTTATTTTTATATATTGTTTTATTTTGTCTATAAGTAATCAACCTTGTATAAAATGGATCTTCTCTTCCATCATATCTTCCAATTCGTTAATTTAGATACCTTATATTTTTTCCCATTTCGATAATCACTGGTTGCTCTTATTGTTAGTATAGTTTTTTAGATAATTCCACTTGCTCCAGATGTGATGTTTAAGTGAGAAATAAACTTCTCTATTGTGTGAAAACACTGAGATCTGGGGCTTGTTACTGCAGCATTTCCTAGCTATCCTGACAGATACAAGTGATTTTATAAAATAGAGAGACTAAATACACAAACATATTAATATTAGGGTTAAATTCTGTGCGGACAGTGGTATGCAAGCAGGAGTTTAAGAAGAAAAAGCACAATGGAATTCTGTACTGTTACAGAACTTATTCATCTGTTTCTAAATTATCTTTGGCTTATTGGGTCTTCCTTAAACTGCAAGGACTTTTTCTAGTTTCCGTGAGCAAAGGCTACTCTTCCTTAGGATACATGGGCTTCTCATTGCAGTGGCTTCTCTTAAGGTGGAGCACAGGATCTAGGGCCGGCAGGCTCAGTAGTTGTGCTGCTCTGGCTTAGTTGCTCTTCTGCATGTGGGATTTTCCCAGACCAGGGATCTAACTGCATCCCTTGCATCAGCAGGTGAATTCTTAAAAATTAAACCACCAGGAAAGCCCTTTATTCATGTACTTTTAAAATGGAAACTAAGGAAATGGCAACCCACTCCAGTACTCTTTCCTGGAAAATTCCATGGATGCAGGAGCCTGGTGGGCTACAGTCCACTGGGTCGAAAAGAGTAGGACACGACTGAGCGACTTGACTATCACTTTTCAGTGGGACTCAAATCACCATAGTGTCTATATTACAACCGTTAAGAGTAACATCTAGTTGTATTTAAAACCATCTTCTATCGTGTGACAAAAATCAAGTCCTTTGCAACTATTTTAGTGAATGTGGCTCAGTCATGTCCGACTGTTTGCAACCCTATGGACTATACAGCTCATGGAATTCTCTGGTCCAGAATACTGGAGTGGTAGCCTTTCCCTTCTCCAGGGTAGTTTCCCAACCCAGGGATTGCACCCAGGTCTCCCACATTGCAGGCTGATTCTTTACCAACTGAGCCACAAGGGAAGCACAAGAATACTGGAGTGGGTAGCATTTTAACGTGCACTTCTATCTCAGAAATGCCAACCAGTCTTTAGGAACTGTAGTAGATGTTCTCGGCTTGGTCAGGGAAAGATAGACTGCCTGGACCCTCCCAGCTGAACAGAGACCACAGGATTCCTCCACCTTTCTCCAAGGCAGAACCATTGGCTCTCAGATCCACGCAGGGAACCTGGGAGCCCTAGTAACGTTACAGAAATAGTTGAGAGCAGCTCTGGGAAAGGGCAAACCCCAAAGTCCCCTTTTAAGAGGAAGTGTCCTGAAGTCAGACGTTCGGCTTTCAATCTGGTCGGCTTCCAAGAAGTTGTCTGCTCTCAAAGGAACTTGTCAGCCTCTTCGTGCCTTAACTGCTTCATTTGTAAAACGACTTTATTGTATCAAGTGACTTAATGAATGCAGAGCACTCAGAACGGCGAACGCGAAGAGCGCCGAGCGCGCGAGCTCGGGAGGTCCCGCAGTTAAGCCGACAGCCGACCGACCACACAGGCCGGGGGACCGGAGCCTGGCATTGGGGAGGAGCGCGCCCCCGCCGCCGCGCCTGCATTTACACAAGGGTTCCTGTAGTGCGGGGCTATTTAGACACACGAAATCGAATACATTTTTTTCCCTTAAGAAGTTAATAATTATGTTCCACTGTAATTATGTTCCATTGGGCCCTTTCCATACCATGAGAGTAGGAGCCCAAAGATGGCCTAAGGAAAAATATTCCACATGAGCGTTTATTCGAATGAGTCAACAGATATCCTCCGGGCGCCATTTGACTTCTGTCTGAACACCCCCAGCCCCGGACGCTCCAGACGCCGCGACCACAGAAATTCGGCCCGACGGTCTCTGTACGCGACAGTTCCCGGAAGCCTCCGGGTCCCGTCGCCTCTCGGACGTCGGCGGGAGCGCGCACGCCGACCCGGAGCCCGGAAGGCGCCGGCGGGTCACGTGTCGGCGCGCCCCCGCCAAGGCGGGCTCCAGGCGGAAGTGAGGTTTGGGCTAGGCGGCAGCGCAGCGTCGGCGAGGAGCGCGGGCTGCGGAGAGGCGGGCCGGCAGAGCGGGGCGAGCGGGAGCGCGGGCCGGGTAAGCGGCGGCGGCGGCGACCCGGGCCTCGCGGCTCAGCCCCGCAACGGAGCAGGCCTACGCAGCGCGCGTCTCTCACCGACCCCGACCGCTGAGCCCGCCCTGGGCCGGCGAGCTCTGATCACTGAGGCCCAGTCTGCCCTCGCGGCGCGGTGAGTGCGGGCGGGGCGGGCGGCGGACTTGGCGGCGGCGTGCGCGGCCGGAAGTGCGGCGCTTTGTGCGGCCGATTTGGGCGGCGCCAAGGTCGGGCCCGCGGCGGCGCTTTGTCCCGCGGGGCCAGGCGGGCGGGTGCTGCCGGAGGGAGGCGGGGCTGGGCTGCGGGGCGCGCTGGCAGGTGCGGCGTGGGCGGCGGGGAAGCTGCCCCTGGGCGGGCGAGAGCGGCGTTTGTTGCACAACAGTGTTCTCTGGGTCTTTTTTTTTAAGGTCCAGGTGATCAGATCACGAAAATGCAAAAAATGGGGAAGCAGTGGGGTAGTGTTTCGGTTCGTAGGATCTTATCGTTTCCAGTGTGTAAACTATCCACTTTTCTCACAAAGTAAACATTATTCCATTTGCCTGGCAGAAGCTTTAGCTTGAAAAGATTTCAATGTTTTATCCAGAAAAGACGTGTCGTGGCCCAGCCTTGGTTCACTTTGAAAGAGAGGTGCGCCTTTACAGCGTCCACGAATAGGGTCTTCCTGTTTTATAGTGTATATAAGCGTGCATCTAATGGATTGTATGAGTTAATGCTTCATTAAAGTCATACATAAAAGTATTTTTGAGTGTTTTGCCGAGCAAGGCTTTCTTTAAGTGAAAAGGTTTGTCTCCTTCCCCCTCCTTAAATTCTCAAGTCACCCTTGTGTAATTTTTAAGATTATTGTCTCAAGTAGTATATGAAAAACTTGGCAATAATAGTAGGGACACATTTTAGAACTTTGGTTAAGTAAACAAGGATTCGGTTATTTTTGCTTTGACAGGAAAGAATTAGGCCAATTGTTCTGTTGTTGAAGGTACTATGGTGCACATTGTGAAGTTTTTTTGTTTGTTTTGAGGTTTATAGGGTGGGCTTGCTTTAGTATATGTTTGCATAATTACTTCCGTTCAGTCGTATTTGTGACTAAATGGACAAACTAAGGTGTGCCAACAAAGGTGCCTCTAGTCAAAGCTGTTTTTCCAGTGATCTTGAATAGATGTGAGAGTTGGACTATAATGAAAGCTGAGCGCCGAAGCATTGATGCTTTTGAACTGTGATGTTGGAGAAGACTCTTGAGAGTGCCTTGGACTGCAAGGAGATCCAACCAGTCCATCCTAAAGGAGATCAGTCCTGGGTGTTCATTGGAAGGACTGATGTTGAAGCTGAAACTCCAATACTTCGGCCGCCTGATGTGAAGAACATTGGAAAAGACCCTGATCCTAGGCAAGACTGAAGGCGGGAGGAGTAGGGAACTGCAGAGGATGAGATGGTTGTATGGCATCACCGACAGGATGGACAGTTTGAGCAAGCTCTGGGAGTTGGCCATGGACAGGGAAGCCAGGCAAGCCAGGCATACTGCAGCCCATGGGGTCGCAAAGAATCTACACAACTGAGCAACTGAACTGAAGGTGTGGTAGAGGTCCCTGCAGGCTTTTAAGAGTTGGAAACTGCAGCCTTCCTCTAGGTTCTGTGTAGCAGTCACTCTAGACACGCTGAGCAGATAGCATCCCCTCTTCCTGCCTCCTGCTCTTCAGAATAGGGGAAGGATCCTACAAGCCAGAAGGGTGGAGGAAGCTGCTGTTGGTATTACTGCCTCTGCCCTCTTATCCAGGCCTGATAGATTTGTTAGATTTTTACTTAGTATTCTACTCTACAACTGCCGTTCAACTCATTTCCGTTTTAAGGTTAGACAGAATTGTGATGTCAAAATTATTTCAATTTTCAAATGAGAAAATGAGGAGTGTAATGCCACAGAGGTAGAGTATTAGAATTGGGAACAAGAAGCTTAAGTGCGTATAAAGAATATTATTTTAAGTTTTTTTTTTTAATAGGTTCAGTAGCTTAAAGGCAAATTTTTGCCTCCCAAACTTGTCTTATTTAATCAGCTTCCTTTCACTGATCAGTTGAGAGCAATTTTAAAACAGTAGCACACCAGCCAAATAGAGGTATGGTTACTTTTCTTATGCCTGTGTTCCACTTTATGTCTATATCTTTGAAGTTCTGTGCAGAAATATGTGGATGTCTCCCAGTAGAGTGGAAATCTTGATAGTGAAGCTCGAGTTTGGAGACGTTCAGAGTCTATCTTATTATGTGCTCTTCTTGATGTTATCAGATGTTACCCAGACTTTCCAGTGTTGATTGTGTTCGGATTTTATCTTGTGTATTGCTGTCTGAGAGAGAGAATTTAAGCCCCTTGACCTTAGTTTTCTTGGTATGAAGAAAAATAATACACAAGGCCTCTACAGTCCACAGGGTAGCAAAGAGTCAGACACGACTGAGCAACTTCACTTTCTTTTTTTCTTTTTTAAAGTTTTAGAATTACTGTTTTGTGTGGGAACTTTGTGTAGGTCATGGTATATTTTGAGACTAGAGAAATTAGTACAGTGATGGATGTTAACTATACTTTCTTTCTGAGGATTATTAGATTTCAAGTTGAGAAATTTTTGCTGTTATCTTTTTTAAACCCTAATCTGCTGCTGCCAAGTCACTTCAGTCGTGTCTGACTCTCTGCGACCCCATAGGTGGCAGCCCACTAGGCCCCACTGTCCCTGGGATTCTCCAGGCAAGAACACTGGAGTGGGCTGCCATTTCCTTCTCCAATGCATGAAAGTGAAAAGTGAAAGTGAAGTCACTCAGTCTGACTCCTAGTGACCCCATGGACTGCAGCCCACCAGGCTCCTCTGTCCATGGGATTTTCCAGGCAAGAGTACTGGAGTGGGGTGCCATTGCCTCCTCCGAAACCCTAATCTGAGACTTACCTATTTTGCTGCAGGTGTCAAACCCCCCATAGGAATTCTGACATTTTCATCATTACAAATGCGAAACTTAAAAAAAAAAAAAAGTGACACTAGCCTCCCTGGTGGCTCAGAGGGTAAAGCGTCTGCCTGCAATGCGGGAGACCTGGGTTCGATCCCTGGGTCAGGAAGATCCCCTGGAGAAGGGTATGGCTACCCACTCCAGTATTCTTGCCTGGAGAATCCCATGGATGGAGGAGCCTGGTAGGCTACAGTTCACGCGGTCGCAAAGAGTCGGATAGGACAGAGCGACTTCACTTTCTTTCTTTCTTTCTTTCTGGCTCTAGCCTTGAAATTGGGATTCTTGGACCATACCAAATCAGAATGGGAAATTGGTGGTTTCTGAGTGACCATAGGCACTAAAATCCGAGGCAGAGTGGTGATGGTGGTTTTTTACCTTTAACTTTTCATTACTTAAAAAGTATGCAAATACAACATACAGACATATGCCCAACATATCAATCCCATTATATAGCTTGCTCAGGGCTGGTGCACTGGGATGACCTTGAGAGATGGGATGGGGAGGGGGGGAGGTGGGAGCGAGGGTCAGGATGGGGAACACATGTACACCCATGGCTGATTCATGTGAATGTATGGCAGAACCACCACAATATTGTAATTAGCCTCCAATTAAAATAAAAAGAAAAAAAATGTTTTAGATTACAGACATCATGTCATTTTTACCCTTGTACAGTTTAATACATATTTCTAAAAATCAATGCATCTTTACATAACAAAATGCTATTCTCACATATAACAAAATTAATGATTGTTTAATGCCATTTGATATCTAGCCCATGTTTGTTTGTACCCCTCAATCCTTAAAATACCTTTTTATAATTTTTTCCATCTTAAAATCAGGATTCAAACAAAACCCTCCTGTGGCCTTTGTTAAATCTATGTTAATCTAGAACCATCCTTCTCCCTACTGTCTGCCTTTTCCCAGACCATTGACTTACTGAAGAAGTGACCCCTTGCCCTCTAGATTCCCTCCTTTTGGCTTTGTCTGATTGCTTTATGGTGTTCAGTATTTTTCTCTAACTCCTGCCTTTTTCTGTCACCTGGGAGGTAGATGTGTAGGGTGCATTGGATTCAGATTTAGTATTTTTGTAGGAGTATGTCTCAGATGATGCACAGTGATTTCATCATATGAGGATACACGTAATAAGTAGCTTGGGGGGCTTCCCTGGTGGCTTAGTGGTAGTAAAGAATTCACCAGCCAATGCAGGAGACATGGATTCAATCCGTGATCTAAGAAGATCCCACTTGCCTGTGTGCCACAACTATTGAGCCTGTGCTCTAAAGCCCAGGAGTGGCAGCTATGAAGCCCACATCCTGTGCTCTGTAACAAGAGAGGCTGTCAAATGAGAAGCTGGAGCAGCAGCTGGAGAGTAGCCACCTCCCAGCACAACTAAAGGAAGGCTCGAGCAGCAGTGAAGTCCCAGCACAGCAGGGAAAAAAAAAAAAGTAGTTTGCTCTTATTGATGTTAAGATTGGTCAGTGGGTTCAGCATTCATGTCCACTAATCAACAAACTGAGCACAATTATATGGTAGTTTGAACATTCTTTGATGTTGGAGTGAAAACTGTCCATTTCCAGTCCTGTGGCCACTGCTGAGTTTTCCAAATTTCCTGGCATATTGTGTGCAGCATTTTAACAGCATCATCTTTTAGAGTTTGAAATAACTCCGCTGGAATTCCATCACCTCCACTAATTATTTGTAGTAATGCTTCCTAAGGCCTGCTTGACTTCACACTCCACGATGTTTGGCTCTTGGTGAGTGACCCCACCATTGTGGTTATGTGTGTCAGTAAGACCCATTTTTGGTACAGTTCTTCTGTGTACTCTTGCCACCTCTTTTTAATCTCTTTGTCCTTTGTTAGGTCCTTAACATTTCTGTCCTTTATAGTGTCCATCCTTGCATGAAATGTTCCCTTAATATCTACAATTTTCTTGACATGATCTCTAGTCTTTCCCATTCTATCTTTTTCCTCGATTTCTTTGCACTGTTCACTTAAGAAGGCCTGAGTTTAGAAAAGGCAGAGGAACCAGAAATCAAACTGCCAACATTCACTGGATCATAGAGAAAGCAAGGGAATTCCATCTACTTTTGCTTCATTGACAGTGCTAAAGACCCACTTTGACAGTGTGGGTCACAACAAATTGTGGAAAATTCTTAAAGAGATGGGAATATCAGACCACCTTACCAGTCTCCTAAGAAATCTATGTGGATCAAGAAGCTACATTTAGAACCAGACATGGAACAACAGATTGGTATAAAGTTAGGAAAGGAGTATGTCAAGGCTGTAATATTGTCATCCTGCTTATTTGATTTCTGTGCAGAGTACATTATTCAAAGTGCTGGCTTGGATGAAGCACAAGCTGGAATCAAGATTGCTGGGAGAAATGTCAATAACCACAGATATGCAGATGATACCGCCCTAATGGCAGGAAGTAAAGAGAAACTAAAGAGCTTGATGAGGGTGAAAGAAGAGAGTGAAAAGGCTGGCTTAAAACTCAATATTAAGAAAAAACTAAGATTGTTGCATCTGGTCCCGTCATGTCATGTCAGATAGAAGGGGAAAAGGGGAAGGAGTGACAGATTTTACTTTCTTGGGCTCCAGAATTACTGTAGACAGTGACTGCAGCCGTGAAATTAAAAGGCGCTTCCTCTTTGGAAGGAAGCTAAGACAAACTTAGTGTATTAAAAAGCAGAGATATCAGTTTGCCACAAAGGTCTGTATAGTCAAAGCTGTGGTTTTTTCAGTAGTCATGTACAGATGTGAGAGTTGGACCATAAAGAAGACTGAGTGCCAGAGAATTGATGCTTTCAATGGGTGCTGGAGAAGACTCTTGAGAGTCCCTTGCACTGCAAGGCTATCAGACCTGTCAATCCTAAAGAAAATCCACCCTGAATATTCACTGGAAGAATTTTAGCTGAAGCTCCAGTACTTTGGCCATCTGATGCGAAGAGCTGACTCATTGAAAAAGACCCTGATGCTGGGACAGATTGAAGGCAAAATGAGAAGGGGGCGACAAAGGATGAGATGGTTAGATAGCATCACCGACTCTGGACATGAATTTGAGCAAACTCTGGGAGATAACAAAGGAAGGAGATAACAGGGAAGCCTGGCGAGCTGCAGTTCACGGAGTTGCAAAGATTCGGACATGATTTAATGACTGAACAACAACAATCAATAAGCATATATTCCAACAGTTCTAAATTAGATTTTATATAATCTCAATTTCATGTTTATTGCTATGAAGATTCCTGTATTTTCTGTTGGACAGTTTATTTATTAAAGAGCATTCAGAGCATATGAACTGTCTTTGGACCAGAGAGATGCAGGGGGCCAGGGCTGAATAAGCTGTTTTCCCTGCCCTTGAGGGTCATCATCTTGGGGGAATCTCAGCATTTGAACAAGTAACTTAAGAAGCTGGTACGGTATTGTTCATAGACCTTGTGCAAACCTTTTTGTTGAAGTGGGAACTGCAACTTTTTCTTTCATTAATCCTGTTATTTTTTTACCTGTAAGTTTTCATTATAACTTCTTAATCACTTTAGGAAATAGTTATTAGTCTCTTGGGAAGCATAAATGCTTTTAGGAACTATAACTTCTGGGTAGTTTGGATGTATGGTATTTAGAATTCAAGTGTAATTCTGCACTTTTTTTTAGTGGCAAATGTAGAGTAAGATTTTATTAGTGGTTTAGACTGTAAGGTTGTGAAAGGAAAGCCTTTGTGGTATTCAGTGCTTTGAGTTGTCTACAGTTCTTGGCTGTAATGAATAATTTTGTTACAAACAGTTCAGGTACAAGTTTTTGTGTGGATATGTGTTTTCACTTCTCTTGGGTATATACCTAGGAGTGGAGTTGCCAGGTCAAATGGTAGCTCCTGTCTTTAACTGCTATGCTGTTCATCAGCTGCATTGCCTACCAAATGACCTCTCCTGCGCAGCCCCACATTTAAGGGTCTGCATGTGATAGTTCAACCTAACCTGCGTCTCTGTAATCTTCTTCGTTGATTCACATGTAGCCCAAGCTCCAAACAAGCCCAGTTGCAAAGTGTCCCTAAAGTGCATCTTGCATTTTCTAATTTCTGTGGCTTTTCAAGATCCTACCTGTTGAGAGCTTATACCACCTTTGTAATCCAAGTTATTCCTGACCATTCTCCTCCTCCTGCATTAAACTTTTGCTCTTTCCACTCAACCCTCACAACACTTTATTCCTTTATGGCCCTTAACACTCTGGCCCCGAGTCATCATTGTTACGTCTTCTGACTTGCAGACCTGCCTGTCCAGTACAGTACCCACCACCTACATGTTACTATTCAGAGTTCAGCTAACGTGTAGGTCTTTGGTCTAGCCACATTTCAAGTGTTCGGGTAGTGACTACTGTATGTGGACAGAGCAGATGTACATTTCCATCTTCACAGAAAGTTCTCTGGGACAGCACTTTTCTAGATGGTGAACTCAGAACAGGGACTGTGACTTGTCTTTTTCCCCGCTCTGTGGCCTTTGTGTAAGTGCTTTACTTATTCAGTTAAGAAAATGAAATTAGATTCTGGCACAGAATAGAGAAATAGAGTATTGAAAAGTATTCAGTTTTCCAGAAATGATTGTTGAACCAGAGAAGTAGATGAAGTATGTGAAAAATCTCCACATCTTATGTTGTAGATCCACCAAGAATGGGTTAAAAATGCAAGCTAATGGGGATTGACAAATTACCAGTTTGTTTCCTCTTAAACTGTGATGTAAAATACAGTTGGTTTTCGTGTCTACTTCTTACCCTTTGCTCTCCTTGTTTCTTTCTGAACTCTTCTGTAGATTTGCATTGTCCAGTACGGTAGCCTACAGCCAAACACGACTATTTAAATTCAGACTGAAGTTAAATAAAAAATCAGATCCGATCCTAGCCACGTTTTTCAGGTGCTCATTGTTTCCTTGTGTTAATAGCTAATGGATGCCCTGCCAGACCGCACAGATAGGGAGCATCTTCATCCTTGTTCTTTTGGACAGCACTGATCTAGATTTCTGTCTTAGCTGTGGTTGTGGATGTCATGTCAGACTTTGTTCTGCCATTTGGTTTGTAAGTTAAAGAAATAAGACAGTTATTTAGGTAATGAATGTCCTCATCACTGATATCTCCAATTAATTTCTACTTTAGAACTTACTGCACAGGCTAAGGACTTGACCAGGTATACTTTTGTATGTACTGAACTGCTTGGTTGTAAATATTCTAAGTCAGTAAGCTGAGGTAGCGATTTGAAGTGGTGTGTTTTTGTATTTTGTCTTTGTAATGGACTTTGATGCCAAGAGTGTTTGGAAGTACATGGGTCTTTTAGGAAGTCAGCAGGTGGCGGCACCATTTTTTGTGTGTCATTCTCTTTGGTGCTAGAGGTACTGCAAACAGGACTAAGTTCCGGTTCCCTGTCTAGATTCTAGCTGAGGATGCAGTGGGGCAGGCAGACACTGGCAAATACAGGTACACTTTACGTTTTTCTTTTTTTTTTTTTTGGCCATACCACGTAGCTAGTGGAATATCAGTTCCTCAGCCAGGGATTGAACCTGGGTCATGGCAGTGAAAGCCCAGAATTCTAATGGCGAGGTCACCAGAGAACTGCCTGTTTTTCTTTTTAAATAGATTTAATTTTTTAAGAGCAGTTTTGGGTTCGGAGCAAAACTGAGCAGAAAATGCAGAGTTTCCATATGCCTGTTGCCCCCTCCCCCATTGCTGTTTTTATTTTTAAATTTAAGATCCGTTTAATCCTTACTACCAAGTAAGTCAGTGATTGACTTCCTGGATAAGGTATACTGAATAGTCTTAATTAAGCTCACGCTTTAAGAATGCATTGGGTGATAAAATTCAGAGGAAGGGTTAAAACCATGGTTGGTAGCTGTGCAAATTCTTGAACTTGTCAGGCAAAGAAGATTGTGAATTATAGAACATTGACTGGGTTAGTAGAGTTGCTGTAGTTAATTTGTCTCTTTTAGGAAATATACATATATTTTATTTATTTTTAGGAAGTATATAATTTAACGTGTTGTTTCAGAAATAGAGAAAGGTGCAAAAAGAACATTGAACCGCTCCATCTAGAGGCAGTCACGGTTCACGCTTCCTTCTCCTCCCAGATAGTCTTCTGTCTGAGCTGGAGGTGCGCATGCCCAGGGCGTAGGTGCACATTTGGGATCACACTTCATTACAGTATTGCACTGCCTCCCCTTTTACCCCAGTTATCGTTATAACATCCTGTGCTTTTAAACACTTAAAAGAAAAAAGCAGCTGCACGGTATTTCATGCTCTGGATAGATCTGGTTAAGACTGTTCTCTGTAATAAGGACATTTAGATTATTTATAGTTTTTTTTTAACTGTTTTGAAAAACAGGGACATGGAGAACACTTTTTTCCCTTAGCTTCTGATGGACTCGAGAGTTATAAAGCAAAGCATGCAGTGTCCTGGTGGGCACCCGTTAGGGCTTTGGCATTCCTTTTCTGTTCTCTGTTGGTTAGCAGCAGCGTGGAGTGCCTTGTTTCTACATTTCAGAATTGATTAGAGAAGGGCCTCTTGCTACTTGCTCTTTTGAGACTGATGATGGAGAAAAACCTGAGAACAAAAGTGTTTGGCTAAATCCCTTTTTTTCCCTTTTTAGTTCTTGAAATCATGAATCCTGTTTATAGCCCGGGTTCTTCTGGGGTACCCTATGCAAATGCCAAAGGAATTGGTTATCCAGGTAAGCACGTAAAATTTTGTTTCCGTTATTAAACTTTGAATACATGGTCCATTTCTGTGTCATTAAGAATGCTTTTGATGGAATGACCCAGCTCAAGTGGCTTAGATAAGGAAGAAAATGTGTCAGCTCATGGAATTGAAAAAGAGCCTGATCTGGTGGTTCCAAGGGAAGGGACTCGGTCTGGTTTCTTTGCTTCCTGTGCTCAGCTTCACTTCCCCAGTGTTGTCGCAGTGTGGGTCACAGGTCACACTTCTCCCGGCTGTGGTTGTGTGGTGCTCAGCCCCTCCGTTGGCTGTGAGTCTCTCCATCCGGCTCTATAGGAAAGCCCCGTGGGACTTCTTGTTCTCTTCATGCCAGCACCCTGGATCAGGAAGGGGAGTCCACTGATGAATTTATGCCTGAGCCACATTCTCTACCATGATGAAGCCTACTAGTCAAACATGGGCTGAAATAGGGTGAAGCAAAATTTGTGAGAATAGGAATTGATGGTCAGAAATAGCAAATGGTTGCCCTAGTTGAAAGGAATAGTTGTCTGTAACATTACAATTTTGGGTTTAGAGAATATGGTGGGACAGATACTCTTAAAACCCTGTTGCTCAAAACCCCTGAAAACTTGAAGAAACATTTCAAAAATGTTTAACTGAACTTTTGCAAGAAAGCCATTTCTACAGCTAAGTATGAAGGTGACATAAAAACCAGAGTATTCGGCCATTGAGTTGATGTGCCTACCCTAGGGGCATTTGTTCTTTGTGGGTTTTAGCAACCCTTTTGGGGACGAAGTGAAGTCTCTGCTCTTCTTAAGGCTGGGATTTGGAATGGGACCCCTCGTCAGTCTGATTCCTCCAGAGGGTGATACTCCTATAAGAGAGGTAAGTAAATCAGTCCATACTGGTTCCATGGAGAAGTTCATTTCAGCTTGGGCTCTGGGAAGGAAGAAGTCTTTTCTAAGAATTTTTAACCATTCAAGGATGTTTTGGATTCTGCTTTGAATTACTTGTCCTTCTAAGGGGTCCATAAATTGAGAAACTAACAAAAAACATAGTCTCTGGGCTGCATTACCGCTAAAGCAGCTGACAGCAGCAAGCGCAGAGCTGTGTGAAGGCAGGCGCTCCCAGTCCAGGCTGTGCGGGTGGCTCAGAGTTCTGCCTGGTAAGTCAGAGTTGTTGTGAAACACCTTGCTGTTGTTCATCGTGTCTGCGTCACCAGTCATGATAGACAGCAGGAACGGAACATCAGGTGGAAACCACCTCAGACAAGCGTGCTGATAATAACTGAAGATGCAAGAGAAAGAATCACAGCAAAAAGAACCAACTGGAACTTTAAAAAAAGCATTTGAACAGAATTCCAGTTAAACCACAGGCAAAACACTGCTAAAGGAGGGACCAGTATGCAGCATAAGGAAGGGGAAGTAGACTGGTTACGAAATAGAGGTGTTAGGATGAGAAGTTTTGAGGAGAATTAAAAGCTCCAGAAGGACTAAGTAGAGAGACTAGAAGAAAAATAGTGACAGGATTTTCTGGAATTGGTAAAAAATAATTTAGTGGTGAGACCTCCTGTGTTTAATGTATTTGCACTAGTTTAAACAGAGTTCCAGGTAATCTACTGAAGAGAATCCTGTGTGGATCTGAAATCAGGGAATAGGTAACACCTGATGGTGTTAGCATTACCTGATAGACTATGTAATGAAATATTGGTTGCCTGTCATATACCAGGTCTGTGTACTTTTTAAGGTTTTTTTGTTTTTGGTCTTTCAAAGGAAATTTCTAAAACTTTAAATCTTTAACATTTTATAACTGATCCTTCTTTTATTCATTTCTTTATACCTTGGTGAAGGCAATGGCAACCCACTCCAGTACTCTTGCCTGGAAAATCCCATGGATGGAAGAGCCTGATGGGCTACAGTCCATGGGGTTGCGAAGAGTTAGACACGACTGAGCGACTTCACTTTCACTTTTCACTTTCACCCATTGGAGAAGGAAATGGCAACCCACTCCAGTGTTCTTGCCTGGAGAATCCCAGGGATGGGGGAGCCTGGTGGGCTGCCGTCTATGGGGTCACAGAGTCGGACACAACTGAAGTGACTTAGCAGTTATACCTATCTCTTGCCTTGCTTTTAGTATTTTGGTTTCCTTGACTTTGATAAAACTCTCTGATCAGCAAAAGTTCAGTATAGAAACTTGTAGCCACTCTAGGTATTTTGATTTTAAGGCTAGGATAACTTTAGTACCAAAAACAAGACATCACAAGGGAAGAAAGTACCTTTATACCGTTTTATGCTTACCGTTCTGTACTTTAATACGAACAGATGGAGAGGCTTGTCCATAATTTTCTAAAATTCACACTTAATGGGAAAAAAGGAACATCTAATTGTAGTTCCATGAGAGCTGACATACAGTCCTTCATATCTGTGGATTTGGGGTATCATGTCCTGGAACCTTGGATACTGAGGGATGACAATAATTGGGTTCATATATACCATCTTACTATTGTTTTCTAATTCATAGCTCCTGTGTTTTGTTCACTTCCTTTTTCTTCTTTTGGATTAACCAAATATTTTACATTAAATTTTTCCTTCTGTTAATTTTTGAAAAAATTACTGTTTAATAATGACTAACAATTACATTTTGCCCCCCCCCTGCCTTCTTTTGTGTATCATTACCATGCCTTAAGACATTACTGTTTTTGTTTTGTGCAGTCAACATTAACTCACACGTTATTTTCATTGCTTTCTGTATCTGTATGTTTTTTGTTTGGGGTCATTTTCCTTTTACTGGGATAAATCCCTTTAGTTACCCCTCCTCCCCCACTCTTACTGCATGTCTGCTAGCAGGGAATTTTCTTTGTGAAAATGTTTTTATTTTGCTTTCATTTGAGCCTATTTTTGATGAGTGTACTGGTTTTCTGTGACTGTTGTGACAAATTGCTACAAGGATGGTGGCTTTAAAACCATAGAAATTGATTCTCTGACAGTGTGGGAGTCAGAAGCCAAAATCCAGGTGTGGCAGGGCCTCACACCCTGTGGAAGCTGGAGGGGAGAATCCTTTCTTGCTTCTTGAAATTTCTGGAGCGTAGATTGCTTTGTGCACACATCATCCCGGCCTCTGTTTTCATGGTTACATCATTTCCTTCTTATCTGTGTTTCACAGTGTGGACACTTGGGTTTAGGCCCCCACCGCCTGTAATCTATAATGAGTATCTTGAAATCCTTAACTTATGTCGACAAAGAACCTTTTCCCAAATAAGGTAACATTTATAGGTTCCAGGGATTTGATGATATTTCTTCTGAGGAGTTCCTTTTTTATTTTTTTTGCCTGCCACACTGAGTGTACAGTTTTAGGCTGGCAGTTATTTTCTCTCAGCACTTTAAAGGTAGTTGTGTTGTCCTCTGGTTTCTGTCATTTTTGTTTCTTTGAAAGTAGTACTTCCCTGCTCCCTCCTTGCTGCTTTTAACATATCTATGTTTCTCCTGTGGAGTGAGTAGACGTGACTGTGTTTGGTGTTTATTCTGCTTAGTGCTCAGAGGGTTGTTTGACTGGCTTGATTGTTTTTTTTTTTTTAAATTTGTTTAGGTTATGTCAGATCTTAGTTGCAGCATGTGGAATCTAGTTCCCTCACCAGAGATAGAACCTGGGCCCCCTGAATGGGGAGTGCAGAGTCTTAGCCGCTGGACCATCAGGGAAGGAAGGAATGGGAAGAAAAGAGTATCTCCTCTGAAGTGAAGGTAGTTTTTCCAAAAGAGTAGAGTTTAGTCTCAATTTAAGGAGAACACTTTTAAATAGCTTGGACAGCTCAAAACTGCTATTTAGGGAACTGAAAACCAAGTAAGCCAAGAACAACATTAAAAAAAAAAAAGTTCTGGCAAAGCAGCAAGAGGATGAAAAGTTGGGTTTGTATAGTTTTCAACACAGAAGTAAGGGAAGAGGCATCTCTTCTCAAAAGGCTCTGAAAACCTGTGGCATCAATGGATAGTTGCAGGGGGTTGGGGTTTCTTTCTCAAAGGCTCCTAGGGCACTCACCCCTGTCTACCCTACCCCGTTACTACATTCACCCTTTCTCCCTCCACTTCCACACCGAAGGGGCAGCACTTTTTAGACTTGAACCTCCAGGGACCATCTCTGCAGCCTAGATTCTCCCTGGAGCCTGGGGAGTTCTGACTTGCACAAGTCTTGGAAGCCAGACTTGCAAGGCTGCCAGAGGTGCGTCGGACCTGGAAAGAGCTGGATGCAGGCGACTGGAGCCTTAAAGCTCACCCACCAAGGGGGAGAAGGAGACATGTTTTTATGGAGCAGGATCAGCCTGCTCCCTACCCCTTTGGTGATCAATATTCACTTGATGAGACAGGTACCACCTTCTGACTGTCCCCCTGGACTCTGCCCTAAGAGGCCTCTGGTATCTGTGACAGTGTGGGTCCCAACCTCCTCAGTGAGCTGAGGCCAGCGCTTCAGGGGTCCCTCCAGTCCCATCTCAGACCCCTCCTCCCTGGAGCACCGAGGGACTTGGCTGAATCAAGGGTTCCATGAGCCTATGGACTAGTTTTAATCCCTAGAGCTTGAGATTCAATTAAATATTACTGGAATCTACTGTAAGGTAGGTAGTCTTCCCTGTAGCCCAGATGGTAAAGAATCTGCTTGCAGTGCAAGAGACCAGCTGGGTTGGATTCCTGGGTTGGAAAGATCCTCTGGAGAAGGGAATGGCAGTCCACTCCAGTATTCTTGCCTGGAGAATCCCATGGGCAGAGAAGCCCGGCAGGCTCCACTCTGGCCGCAAAGAGTTGGACACGACTGAGCGAGTAACACTATTGCTACTACTGTAAGGTTGGGAGACTAGGAGACTGAGACTCAGCACTGTGGGTGCAGCCCTGGGACCTTGCACAGGGCACCCCCCTCAACTTCAGGAGGAGGGTTGCTGCAACTCCGCCAGGCCCTCTGCAGCTCCTGCTCCCAGATTCCCCCTGGACTTGTAGGTTACTGGTGGAGCAAGCCTGGCTGGTGGAGGGCAGGGGCAAGATGAGGGACCAAAGGCTTAGACACTGTGCACAGGTCTCCTAAACAGCTGCAGCAGCTCAGAGCGAACCTGAGCTCTCGTTTCCAAAGAAATACGGAGTTATTTTGAAGACCACGTTGCAGTGTCTGGATCTGTGGTCTGTTATCAGTTTATCTTTTTTGTTCTTTTTCACTCATATATGGTCCTATGCCTTACCATTCCTAGTATTTTTTTCATGGAATGTAATACATGGTGTATTAAAAAATATAGGTGGTCCAGTTGATGTCTTACCCCCCCATTTGAGGTATGATAAGAAAAAAACTGTATGTAGTTAGTTTGTACAGCACTTTTTAAAAAGTGTATGTGATGATTTAATGTATGTATATGTTGTAAAATGACCACCACAATTGAGTTTCCCCAAATAACACCACACTGGGGATTCGAGTTTCAGAGAATAAATTTTGGAGGGCACATTGACATTCAGTCATATCATGCCCCCCGTCCAACTGTGTCCATATATTCTAATTTATCCTTTGTCATATAAAGGGTGTTGTACACTGAGATGGAATTAGGAGTGCAGACATCATTGTGGTGGATGACACTTGTGAAGGAGCCGGTGGGTGGAAGCAGGATAGGGGAGGGGGAGCCTCAGGACTGTGGTGCACGTTGAGGAGCCCTGTGGTAGCATCGGCAGGGGGGGTCTCAGCAGGCACAAGTGGCCCGAGAGTGTGCTGCTGCTGAACGCTGTCAGCCTCCTTCCTCCTTGAGGCCGAATAGGCTTCTGGAATAGAGGTGCAGGTGGTGCTGTTCGCTTTGCTTTGTCAACTTCATCACTGTTCCTCAGCTCAAAGGTTTGCCTTGTTCTTTGTGTTTTACGTAATACTGCTGCATAAGCCTGCAAGTTGTGGTGTTTTCATAGTTTCATAATTCAACCAGTTCTTTGGATGGATATGTTGTTTGAAGGATTTTGCTATTCCAGTAATACTGTAGTGGATTGCGTTTGAGGAAATTATCTTCAGGGTGGATTCCTTGAGGTGAAATGGCCAGGGGAGCGAGTGCATGCAGATGTAATTTTTTTCCTGTTCTTAAAAATTTTTTTAATTTTGTATTGGAGTAGAGTTGATTGGCATTGTTGTGTTAGTTTCAGGTCTACAGCGAAGTGATTCAGTTATACATGTACGTGTATCCTTTTTCAAATTCTTTTCCCATTTAGGTTATGACAGAATATTGAGCTGAGTTCCCTGTGCCATATAGTAGGTTCTTGGTTATCTGTTTTAAATATAGCACCAACTTTAAGTAAAGAGTAAAGTTTTACCATAAGTTCTTCTCTAAGTCTGTGAGTCTGTTTCTGTTCTGTAAATAAGTTCATTTATATCATTTTTTTTTAAGATTCCGCATGTAAGAGATACCCCATGACGCTTGTCTTTGTCTTGCTTCACTTAGTAGGATGACTTCTGGGTCTGTCCATGGTGCTGCAAATGGCATTATTTCACTCTTTTAGTGGCTGAGTACTATTTCATAGTATATATACTACATCTTCTAATGCAAATGTAATTTTAAAGGTACTAGGAAAAAATCGTACTTCTTTGTATTCCTACCAGAAGTGTGTGAGTCTGTTGTTTCCCCCACAGCCTTGCCAGCAGAGTGTGTTGTCTCCTTTTGGATTTTCTCCAGTCTGAAGTTAGAAATGTGGTTGGCAGTTCTCTCTGTTCATGTCTTCTGTTGATTGCATTTTTTCTATTTTTTTTTAACTTTAAAAATTATTTACATATTGTGTATTTGCCCATTGTCTAAATAATTTGCAAGTATGTTTCTTGTGAAAAGCTTTTTTACTCAGCTAATAGTATTTTTTGCTATTCTGAAGATTTTGTTTTCATGAAGTGATTAGGATTTGAGATCACTTCCAATTTCTTGCAAGAGAGGAGTGCAGTATTTAGCTTTCCAGCCCCTGTGTGCCCGAAGAGAGGTCGAGTAGATGTTGGAGACAGTTTATGGTGCTTGCCAAGGGGCATTTTCAGGAGGACAGCTCTGTGGCCAGCGCATTGGGCAGGAACAGGAAGGGACAGTGGTTCTCAACCTTGCTGATTGGAGCCCTGCAAATTAGAATCTCCTAGAGGGATTATAGCTCCTCACAGCTAGTTATGTTGTTAGTGAAGACTAGCAGACCTTGGCTCTGTGCCCTGTAGTGCCCCAGTGACTCGTAACTGGGTCCAGCTGAACTGTGAGGGCCCTAGAGCAGATAACTGAGGCCCCTCTGGTTTTGACCGAAATTTCTTTTGTGTTCACGTGATTGATAAGTGGTTATAATTTAGTTATATTAAGGATCCCCCATTTGTGTTAATAAAAGTCAGGTTGCTTGCAAATGGATTGTGAGGTTGGATTTTTCCCAGTTCCATGTGTATATACACTTGTATATGGTTAGAGCTTCTTTAGTGCACGAAGCTCCTAGCACTCTTATTAATCTTGCTAAGTAATGAATTATGTGAATAAACTCTAGAGTAAAGCTGCCAGAAATATTGTGAGTTTTCTGACTTCATTTTGGGTTCTTGTTTTTCCTTCTTCATTTAATTCCACTTCTGTCAAATGTTTTCAGTTATAGAAAGTTGTAAGCATTTACTCATAGGTTTAAATGACATGTTTATGATCATGACCCACCACAACTCTGAGGCAAGGAGACAACTAGAGGCAGCCTGCTGAGTACCCACCCACGTGCTGTTGGGCTCCTGAGCTCAGTCTGGGAGTTGTGGTGAAGAAGATGAGAACAGGTTTTTGGGAGCCCTGGTTTTAAAATCACACTGTTTTTTATTTTTCTCCAGCTGGTTTCCCAATGGGCTATGCAGCAGCAGCTCCTGCCTACTCTCCCAACATGTACCCTGGAGCGAATCCTACCTTCCAAGCAGGTATGCAAGCCCACATGTACTGGGTTACAAAAGTGGTTTGTTAATGTGACTGTGGGAGAATGCAAAGGGGGTGAATTTCAGGAAGAGTGGTGATAGAATTAGAATTTGGGGTTTGTATTGATTTTTTGGTTCATAGGATTAGGCTTCTTGATAAGTAGAATAAAAACTTAATTCGTTTTGCATTTAAAGCTTTGTATATTGCATTTCAAATATCCTTCCACAACACGGAACTTCATTCCAGTCATAGCTTGTTTGTGCCAGACTTTGTATGTATTTATGAAATAGTGTTATTACTCGAAACTAAAGATCATCTTGCCATGTTAATGGGTATAATTTCCATGTTGCTAACATTTTTAGAGATAACTGATCTCTCTCTAGTACTTCAGCACTTTGATTATGGTTTTAAAAGAAAGTCTTATTTTCTTTGTAAGGTCCATAAGAATATTTTCAGATTTTAGAAATCAGTGGTACAGTTGAAAGTGGAATTTGAGTCTGGATCTTGTAAAGATAGTTTTTCTTAAATGGGACTTTCCTCTGTGAGCCTTCATTTTGGTGTTGGCTCATTCCAGGCTTTATTCACCCAGAGTGGACTTTGTGATTCTGCTGCAACTGTGGTGGCCTACACTCTGACCCAGAGGCTCAGCCTCCTGAGTCTGCTGGGGTGTGTCTGTCCCTCGGAACCCATAGCCTCACGTAGTTAGCTTCACAGGAGAGGAGACAGCAGATGGGAAGATGATCTTTAGTTTCGAGTAATAACACTATTTCATAAATACATACAAAGTCTGGCACAAACAGGTACTTGTACCAAGCTATGACTGGAATGAAGTTCCGTCCTGAGTTCTTGGTTTGATAATCATAAAATTCTTCCTTCCTTCTGCCCATGTCTCCCATTCCAGTCCCATCCTTGCTGCCTTTGTTCGCCTTGTAGCTCACACCCAAAGGAAGACCTTCTTGGCGTGGCCTTCTTGCCTCCAAGGTTTCTCTCCTTGACTTCGTGTTCCTTGGCCTTACACCAGAGTCATGTTTGCAGGTTGATTCCCATGACTCTTAAGACACAGTGAAGCCTAGAGTCTCCAGCTTAGAATTCCTAGGTCTTTGCCATATTGACCTGTTCTTTCCAAAAAATATTCTTCTTTTGTTTTTGCCTGGCTTTTACTTGCACTCTTTCTCTTACACCTGGACTGGAATACCTGCTCCTTCATCCGTCTTTTGGGATCTGTAAGGGAACATCCCTTCCCTGGGATGAAGCAGTATTTTTCTCTGTTATTACTCACTGAATTCTTAAACCGCTAAATGGTACTACCATCTCCTTTAACTTTCTAAACACAGCTGTCTGCAGGTATGACTGCCTCTCAGTAAACTGCATGCATTTGAAGGGCACTCGATACGACGCATGGCATCCTTTCAGTTTCATGTGTTCACTCATTCCTCATCCCCACAAGTTTTCTCCTGCCCCTTTGTGACCTTGCCTAGGCTCCAGGAAATAGCTCATTTGTTTTCCCTCACTGCAGATTACTTGTAGTTAATCTAAAATTTTGTATAAGTGAATCATATAAAACGTATTTTGTAGGGTGCTGGCTTTCATTCAGCACAATTTTTGACATCCACGTTGTAGTTTATATCAGTAGTTCATTTCTTATTATTTTTCCATTGTACAGAAATTCCACTAATTGCTTATTCGTTCACCAGTTGATGAACATTTGGCTTGTTTGCAGTTTGGGGCTGTCACAAATGAAACTGCTGTGAATATTTGTGTACATTCTTTATATGAACATACACTTTCATTTCTCTTAATGAATACTTCAGGCAGGTAGGTATACGTTTAACTTTGTAAGAAACCGCCAAACTGTCTTCCAAAGGGGTTGTGACATTGTATGCTGCCACCAGCAGTGAAGGAGAGTTCAAATTCCTTTATATCTTTGCCAATACTTGGTAGTCATTCTTTTTAATTTTAGACATGCTAGTGAATATGTAGTGATATGTTAATGCAGTTTTAACGTGAACTTATCTGATGACTAATAATGGTGAATCTTGATTCATGTGCCTGTTTGCCATTTGACTTTGGTTAACTGTGTACGTCTTTTTCTGCCTGTTTTTGTTTTCTTATTATTGGGTTTGAGAGTTCTTTATCAGATACATGATTTGCAAATATTTTTTCATAGTCTGTGGCTCTTTTCAGTCTCAACATCGTCTTTAAAAGAGCAGGAGGTTTAAAATTTAACGAAGTTCAGTTTATCATTTTGTTCTTTTATGGATCATGATTTTGGTATCATTTCTAAGACATCTTTGCCTAACCCAGCATAACAACAGTTTTCTTCTAGAAGTTTTACAGTTTTAGATTTTACTTTTAGATATATGACCAATTTTAGGCTAATTTTTCTATATGGTGGTACGAATGAATTGAAGTTATGTTTTGCATGAGTAGTAGTTTTTCTGCTGTATGTGATCATGCTGCAGACCTCCAGAAAATGTCATTGTTCTAGAATTCTTCAGTGTAGCTCACTTGTACTCATTTTCTGTGTGGTACAAGTTAATGTAAAAATGTACTAGAAGCTTCCAGTTTTTTCTTATCTTTTACAAAAAGAGCCTCAGGTTTATTTGCGGGTGGTCAAGCTGCTTTGCTTGGCCTGCAGGTATGAAGTGCTCCCCTGAGGAGGAGGTTTGGTGTGTAGAAGGCAGGTACTGCTGTCTGATAGCTTTCTCCTCTTGCCAACCTGTAGAACAGCTGCCATTCCTCTTCCTTCTTGAAGAGAACTGGGTCCTTTCTTTTCCAAGACTCCTCTCAAGCTGTTCTCTAACCCAGAAGCTGGGGCCTGCAGGGGGGAGTAGTGGGCGTAATGGGCATGGTGGCTGCCGAGAGGACCTGCCTTTGAACGGGTGTCCCCTGCTGAGTGCTGGATGGTTGTCGACTGCCGCACTGCTGGCCCAGCATTGCCAGATCTTCAGATTGTTAGGAGATGCTGGGAATAAAGATGTATGTAAAATTTGCAAAAAAAAAGAAAAAAAAAAAAGGTACTTTGAAAGCCCCACCAGTGTCCTGTTGAGTGCTTTCAGCCACCTGACTGGAGTCTGAGCTACAGCTGTGTCCCTTCTTTTTCTGAGATCCTCTCAGTATTTTTATAACTTGAATTTTTAAATTTCCTTTTTTAGTGGGCCTTTTATCTTATCTGTTGATTAAGTCAAAATTTGTCACTGTAAAAAAATTAAAAATTTTCTCCATTTCTGCTGCTTTCTCAATCTTCTGGTTCTCTCACCACCAGGTTTTCAGACAAAGCTGATGTATAGTGTGTGGAATGTGTATGCGTATGTGGCCTTTAAAGCACTTTTGAAGCCCTAACACTGTTTATGTCTTAGTTCTTAGAAGTGTGACATAGCGAGGGTTTAGAGAACCTTAACGATGAGATGTCGAGTCTTTTGCTGAAAGATTGCATTACTCAGAATCTGGAGATGAGGGTGATATTAATTGCATTCTCATGAACAAGCATAGTAAGCTGACTACATGTGCATCCGGACAGGAATGTCCGTTTTTGGAATCAGAACAATATATTGGAAAGTGTTCAGGCTGTTGTGTTAGCAAGATGTGGCGCAAATCGTGACTGTGTCTCTCCTGGGAAAGACGTTTCACTTTTGGCATTTATTTAATGACTCATTACATCTCCTCAGCTATGTTATTTGAGGATTCTAGCAGCAAGCATGCAATTGTACTCGCAAGGCACATTCAGGCACACATTCAGGATTCTTTTCTACTCCCATTTACAGCCAGCAGTATCTGTAACTAACGTCGTATCTGCATTGATCATCAAGAAAACATTCAGTTTTTTGTAGTAAGCACTGTGTAAGAGGTGATTTAGGTATTACATTGGCAATGTCTTTTTACAAGATGAAAACATTGCTAAGAGTGATGCAAAGGCTTCTGTGATTGCTTCCATGCATGGCTTGATGGTGGATAAATTAGGGAAACATGTTTGGAGGGACAGTTTGGCAGTATAATAGAAAGAAGGTTAAAATTGAGATCAGTATGCAAATAGTTATGTGTAAGTGCAGATCTACCTGGTAAAGTAATGATTTGATTAAACTGTTGGTTTATTTCAGTGTTTAACTGGTCTTACTATTTGTTTGAGAGGGATATTAAATAAGTGAAAATGCTTTGTGATATGCTGCTTTTTTTCTTTTTAAACTCAGAATTATGTCCATGAAGTAAGATCCCAGATTCGTTAAAAATTAAGGTTCACTTTGAACTTACGGTTGATGTGGGGAAAGGGTAGTTAGGGAGTTTGGGACAGACATGTACACATTGCTGTATTTAAAATGGATAGGGCTTCCCTGGTGACTCGGTGAAGAATCCACCTCCCAGTGCAGGAGAACGTGGGTTTGATCCCTGATCTGGGAACACCCCACATGCTGTGAAGCAACTAAGCCTGTGCGCCACAGCTGTTGAGTCTGTGCTCTGGAGCCTGGGAGCAGTAACTCCTGAGCCCACATGTTGTAACTGCTGAAGCCCAAGCACCCTGGAGCCTGTGCCCTGCAACAGGAGAGGCCGCTGCAGTGGGAAGCCTGTGTGCGCTGCAGCTGGAGAGGAGCTCCCAGCCTCTCTCTGCTGCGGTGACCGTGTCGGTATGCACGCTGCTGTGGACGTGTGGCTGCTTTCTTCTGCAGTTACTTGTTTCTTCCCTGGGCCTAGTGACCTTTATTAGATTTCTGTAACTGCATAGTTAATTCAATCCTCAGCTTCCGCCCAGGTGTGGAATCTCTTCTTAGCTTTTTAGACCATGTAAGGTGTTTGTGTTTTCCCCTCTTGGTGATGTCTTTTTGAAACCTTCTCTCATCTTCTGGCCTTGGCTGCTTGTCCTCTGGGGCTTAAGCTGGGTCTTTTCTCCTCCATCATCCCAGGGAGTTCCTGCCTCTTCCCTTCCACTTGATTCTTTGTCTACTTTTTTAGTTTATTCCCTGGTGTTAGTGGAGGATTTTTGCTCAGTAATCTCTCAAGAGAATATTAGAAAATCATAGTTTTAAGGTTTTTCATGTCTGAAAACAATTTATTCTGTACTCACAGTTCATGGTTAGTTTGTCTGGATATAGAATTCTAGGCTAACAGTTATTTCCCCTTAGAATTTTGGGAACATTGCTGAATTATTTGCCAGTTTTGTTGTTGCCATTAAGAATGCCATTATCAAAAAAAAAAAAAAGAATGCCATTATCAGAACGTTTTATGTATCTGTTGGCTGTGCTAGGTCTTTGTTGGTGCACATGGGTTTCTCTGGTTGCAGCGAGCAGGGGCTGCTCTTCACGGTGGTGCGCAGGGCCCTCATTTCTGTGGCTGCTCCTGTGGAGCACAGGCTGTAGGGTGTGGCTTCAGCAGTTGCAGCATTCGGCGCTAGGGCTGTTGCTCTGCATGTGGGATCTTCCTGGACCAGGGACTGAAGCCCTGACCCCTGCATTGGCAGGTGGATTCTTAACCACTGTACTCCCAGGAAGACCCAGTGTCTTTGTGATGCTTGGTTGGCTGAGCTGGGCTTGTCTTTGGTGCTCTGCCTCCGGGTTCTGAAATTTCATGATGCTGTGTTTGGTGCAGGTTTTTCCTCTTCACACGTTCTATGTGTTTCTGAATTTCCATATTTCCTAAATAAATGTCTTATACTTGGAAAGTTATTATATGAAATCTGTGTGGTATGCAGTATTTTGGGGGGAAAATGATCTGTTTCCAAGTAAAAAGCTTCTGCCCCT
Organism: Oryx dammah; assembly: GCF_014754425.2. Taxonomy (NCBI): domain Eukaryota; kingdom Metazoa; phylum Chordata; class Mammalia; order Artiodactyla; family Bovidae; genus Oryx; species Oryx dammah. The sequence goes on from NW_024070211.1 coordinate 134,286,681, forward strand.
CCGAGTTCACAGTCGGAGAGCTATGGCCCTGTCTGTGCGTGAGTTCTACCGAGAGAGGTCAGCCCGTGGCAGTGTGTGTTTCCTGAGAGTCCTTATGAATGATCTCTAGGTAAGGAGCATGTGGAAAGCTGTTAACTGTTTTTGAAAGACCAAGCAATGAATGTATTTGGTTTTGCATTATGAATCATTCGCACATCTAAAAATTATTTCACAAAAGCTTTGTCTGTTTTTGATATTATGAGATGTATATGCTTTTGTTTGTATTTTTTAATTTTAGGTTTGTAAGACTCCTATTGAGGTTGTTTGTTGTGACACAATGTATCTAGTGCTATATAAAAGAAAAAGGAATGTGTCTACACACATTTGGTTTTTAATTGACTGAGAGACAAGTTTGCATCCCTTGAAATTGATTCACATTGGCCTCCCTTGAAATTGATCTGTCTTCAGTATTGGATAGAAAGTGATGTAATATTTGTGCCCATACGAAAAGCCAAAATCAATTTCTAAGTTTAGGACATATTCACAGTTATAAGAATAAGCAGTAGGATAATATATATATTAGAAATTGTTGTTATAATTAGCAGAAATAGTGGGTGACTATTTTTCCAATATACAGAGAAGCTGGAAAAAACTCAGTGAACATCGATAAATGGACTGTCAGAGTTCTACAGTTAAACTTTAAAATCAACTTTTAAAATTAAACATTTTACTCCATCCATCCTAAAGTGTGCCTTGTTTTTTCGTGTGTTTTGAAGTAAGCTGTGAACGTTGATACACTTTCCCCTATTTATTTCAGTGTGCATATTGTTTGTATTTGTTTACAGTTCTTTTAGGTTTTGATTTTAGGTGAAATATACACATATGAGATGTGTACATTTTAAGTACATCATTAGTCATATTTTTATCTTCAGTAAAATGTACATATGAGGCAGGTGTTGAAAAGGACACTTCAGGTGATTAAGAGACCTCAGGCCAGCTGGATGGACCTCTGCCACAGTAAGCCTCTGCTGCTGCTGCTAAGTCGCTTCAGTCATGTCCGACTCTCTGTGACCCCACAGACGGCAGCCCACCAGGCTCCCCCATCCCTGGGATTCTCCAGGCAAGAACACGGGAGTGGGTTGCCATTTCCTTCTCCAGTGCATGAAAGTGAAAAGTGAAAGTGAAGTCGCTCTGTCGTGTTCAACTCCTAGCGACCCCATGGACTGCAGCCTACCAGGCTCCTCCGTCCATGGGATTTGCCAGGCAAGAGTACTGGAGTGGGGTGCCATTGCCTTCTCCAGTAGGCCTCTAGCGTCTCTTAAAAAAGAAGCTTGACATCTTCTGTTGGCCTATCGTTGATTGTGGTAAATAAAGGACTTCACCTTTTTTCATTGGGTGTGGTGGGGCAAAAGACTGCTTCTGAGTCAGAGGGCTCAGACTCTGGAGGGGTGGGTTCTTAGATCTTCCTAACTTTGCTTTATACTATGTCCTTGAGGCTTATTTAGGTGGACAGCTTCCTTTTTCTCTTCAGTCCAAGCTTCAGGCTCTTGCTGAAGTTAGAATAGTGACAAAATGGTCATGGACTTTCTTATTAGGAATATTGAACTTTGAATATTCAGTATTGAATATTGAATAGTTTTTCTAGAGGCTCTTTTCTCCTGATTTTTCTTTCAGGTCGTGGACGTGTTACTTGTATGTTTTCACTTCATCAGACAGTTCCTCTGTTTTCTGTTCTGTTTATGAAATAGTTTGTCCTGTAGAGCTATGCCTTTCTATAGAACATTGGCTGTATGTATTGACCATTGGCATATTTTACCTTTATTTGCTTTTGTAGATGAGATAATAATATATAATAATAATAATCAGATCAGGTTATTTTTCAGATCAGATTGCTGAAGACCATGCCGTCCTAAATCATGGCCTTCTTAAAGGCTCAGCAACCTTCTGTGTTCGTTCCTTAGTAGTGGTGGGCCTCTGCTTGCTCCCTGCCTTGTCCCTTTAGCTCCTGCAGGACTGTTGTTTCCTGGGGCGTTTTCTTAGATCCTCTCTTGGCTGTGTGCCACAGTCTGAAGGCATTATTTTTTTCACTTTATTTTCCTACAGAACATTTTCAAATATACAGAATAATGGAGTGAACAATATAGTGAATCCGTAACATCCAGCACTGAGACTCATCAGTCACTGTTCCGCCATGTGTGCTTTATCTACGGTATAAGAGAGAGAGTGTGTGTGTGTCCGAACCAGATCAGAGTTACAGTCTTTTAGGCTTTTGTCCTTCGGTATGGCCCTTAATATAATGAAGACATTCCACTGCATGACCACAATAGTTATCATACTTAGAAGCTGTAATTCTCTCAGTTATTTGATAGCTCATATTTAAGTTTGCACAGTTGTCCCAAAAATTAAAAAAAAAAAAGGAAACAAGATCTATTCAAAATTTACATGTTGAATTTGTTTAAAAAGTTGAATTCATTATGTCTCGTCTGTTTTAATCCATAAGTTTACTTCACCTTTGTAAAACATTTTGAAAAACCTTTTATTGTGAAAATTTTCTAATACAAAAATACATAAGTACACAGTAGTATGATGTCCGCTTACCCGCACCCTAAGCCTCAGCAGTTACAATATACCCAAGTACACAACAGTATGGGGTCCACCTGCCCATGCCCTGGCCTTAGCAGTTAATAGCTTCTAGGCGTTTTTTTTTTCCATCTGTATTCCCATCAGTTTCCCCTATGTTATTTGAAGCCAATCTCAAGATGTCATATTCATCAGTTTTACAATATTATCTTTAAATGATGAATTTAAAATATGTATCACCACACCTAAAAAATAACAGTAATTCTTGAATAGTATCAAATACTACAGTCAGTATTTATATTTCCAGTTGTTACATCTATGTCATAGATATTTTTTAATTGTACAGTGAAGAAGGGGGCCCTTGCTGGTTCTTTTCAACCTATGAAAACTGGCTAGCCCCAAAGAATGTGATTTTCAAGTTTGAAGTCTTAGCACTTGTTCTGAAAATATGCAGTGCTGTGACTGTTTTGATTGTCCTGACATTTTTATAAAAAACTGGTATCCTTTTGGTCAGATGTAAGTTTAGTGACTTCTGTGAGGGTCTCTTAATTCAGGCCATCGGGACTGCGTTTAGCAGTGTTCTGTGAGTTACTAACTCAAGGATGCCACTGCCGCATGGTTTTGAGAAATGGGAAGGAGAGGTTAGTTCTGGGAAGAGGAAGCTGTCCAGACATACTTTGCCTGCATTCGCAGCCTTCCGTTCTTGAGGCCGCCTGCTCCTGCTTCTGTCTGCCAGGACTGTGTCAGCGCTGCTCTGGGGGTGTTCTCTTTCCCTGTGCTTTTCCCCTGAAGGCGGCACCTTGTCAAGAGGGCTGGACGTTCTCTGATGGGCCCTGTTGGCCCTGAGCATGGCAGCTGATGTTGGTGATGAAGAGCCGCTCTGCCCTGATACAGTGCTTCCGTCACTGGGACTGGTCAGGAGTGTGCCCCCCAGGCACCAGTGTCTCATTTCTGTCTCTGATTAGGAGCTGTTATTGAGCCATCTCCTGGGAGTGTCAGTGCACGGTTAGAAGTTGGTGGCTTTTGTAGTTACTTTTTTCTTTATAATTAAAGAAAATGTTTTGCTACCTTATTGTGGTGTAATTGGTGTACAGTTAAGTACACATATTTAAAGCTTCAGTGTAATGGATTTTTACATGTCTATACCTGTGAAACCATCACTTTGCTTTTCTGTCTGTCTTAAATATTGGTAGATGAGCAGCTAGAGAGAGGGACTTAACTGCTCTTGTCTTTAAAGTTGCATTTCCAAACCCTGAAAGTCTGTTTATTCTACTCTCTTTTAGCCCAGAATTGGTATTAAATTTTGGTGTCTTCAAATTTTGGCATTGTTTTTACTTACATCATATTTAGTGAATTTCAAAATACTGGGCCAGCCAAAAAGCTCCCCCCCAACCCCCGCCCATAAGGCAAGTTCTAGGAGCACTTAGTTGTTTTTAACTTCATTCAAAACACTTTTGTTAGATTGTATTGTGACAGCTATCATATCAGCATACACTTTTTAAGAATCTTATCAAAATTGGTGAATTTTTCTGTAGCCATTTTATTATTAAAGATGGTAGAAAAAGAGCAACATTTTTGGCATATCATGCTTCATTATTTCGAGAAAGGTAAAAACGCAACTGAAGTGCAAGAAAAGACTTGTGCAGTATATGGAAAAGGTGCCGTGACCGATCGAATGTGTCAGAAGTGGTTTGTGAGATTTCAGGGTGATTTCTTGCTGGACAGTGCTCCACGGCCGGGTTTAACAGTTGAAGTTGATAGCAGTCAAATTGAGATATTGAGAACAATGAACATTGTACTACTCAGGAGACAGCCAACATGTCTGAAGCAAGCATTGACAATCATTTGCACCAGCTTATGTTCATCTCTTTGACGTTTGGGTCCCACATAAGTTAGGATAAAAAAACCTCTTGATTGTATTTCCACATGTGATTCTCTACTTAAACATAATGAAAACATTCTTTCGTTTTAAAAACACTAGTGATGGGCGATAAAAAGTGGATACTGTACAATACTGTGGAACGAAAGAGACGGGGGACAGGGAAAGGAACCATCACCAGCCCTGTACCAAAGGCCGGGCTTCATCCAAAGAAGCTGATGTTCTGTGTATGCTGGGATTGGGAGGGAGTCCTCTGTTACGGACTCCTTTTGGAAAACCAAGCAATTCCAACAAGTACTGCTCCCAGTTAGACCAGCTGAAAGCAGCACTTGACAAAAAGTGTCCAGAATTAGGCAACAGAAAATGCATAATCTTCCATCAGGATAATGCAAGACCATGTTTCTCTGATGACCAGGCACAAATTGTCACAGCTTGACTGGGAAGTGCTAGTTCATCCGCCGTATTCACCAGACATTACACCTTTGGATTTCCGTTTATTTTGGTCTTTACAAAATTCTCTTATTTGAATAAATTTCAGTTCCCTGAAAGACTGTAAAAGGTACCTGGGACAGTTCTTTGCTGAGAAGGATAAAAGGCTTTGGGAAAATGGAATTATGAAGTTGCCTGAAAAACAGCAGAAGGTAGTGGCTATATTATAGTGAATGAGAAATGGTTCCTCAGACTTTTTTGAAAGCACTTTTATTGAGATATAATTTGCAGATGAGCCATCCTTAAAAGCACTCAGTTTGGTGTGTTTAGACACGTATACAGATTGTATACAGATGTATAACACCACCGCAGTTGAGTGACTTGTTTCCATGAAAGGTGCCCTCATGCCCTCTGATCCCTGGGTACCTCTAAGTGGTTTTCTGTGTAGATTATGTTGGTCTTTCTTGGAGTATCATGTCATGTGTTACCATGTCTGACTTCTTTTGCATATTTTCTTTTTTTGAGCTCTATCCCATGTAATTAACATGTGTACCAGCACTTCCACCTCTTTGATTGTTGAATAGTGTTTTGTTTGGTTGTACCACAGTTTGCTGATGGGCTTCAGTTCAGTTCAGTCACTCAGTCGTGTCCGACTCTTTGTGACCCGTGGACTGCAGCACGCCAGGCTTCCCTGTCCATCACCAACCCCCGGAGCTTGTTCAGATTCATGTCCATCGAGTTGGTGATGCCATCCAACCATCTCATTCTCTGTCATCCCCTTCTCCTCCTGCCTTCAATCTTTCCCAGTATCAGGGTCTTTTCCAATAAGTCAGTTCTTCGCATCAGGTGGCCAAACTATTGGAGCTTCAGCTTCAGTGTCAGTCCTTCCAGTGAATATTCAGGGCTGATTTTCTTTCGGATGGACGGGTTGGATTTCCTTGCAGTCCAAGGGACTCTCAAGAGTCTTCTCCAGCACCACACTTCAAAAGCATCAGTTCTTCGGCACTCAGCTTTCTTTATTGTCCAACTCTCACATCCATACATGACTACTGGAAAAACCATAGCTTTGCCTAGACGGACCTTTGATGGCAAAGTAATGTCTCTACTTTTTAATATGCTGTCTAGGTTGGTCATAACTTTTCATCCAAGGAGCAAGTGTCTTTAAATTTCATGGCTGCAGTCACCATCTGCAGTGATTTTGGAGCCCCCCAAAATAAAGTCTGACACTTTTCTGTTTCCACTGTTTCCCCATCTATTTTCCATGAAGTGATGAGACCAGATGCCTTGATCTTAGTTTTCTGAATGTTGAGTTTTAAGCCAACTTTTTCACTCTCGTCTTTCACTTTCATCAGGAGGCTCTTTAGTTCTTCTTCACTTTCTGCCATAAGGGTGGTGTCATCTGCATGTCTGAGGTATTTCTCATGGTATTCTTGATTCCAGCTTGTGTTTCATTCAGTCCAGCATTTCTCATGATATACTCTGCATATAAGTAAGCAGAGTACAGTATATAGCCTTGACATAATCCTTTCCTGATTTAGAACCATTCTGTTGTTCCATGTCCAGTTATAACTGTTACTTCTTGACCTGCGTACAGATTTCTTAGGAGGCAGGTTAGGTGGTCTGGTATTCGCTTCTCTAAGAATTTTCAAAGCTTTGGCGTAGTCAATAAGGCAGAAGTAGATGTTTTCCTGGAACTCTCTTGCTTTTTTGATGATCCAGTGGATGTTGGCAATTTGATCTCTGGTTCCTCTGCCTTTTCTAAATCCAGCTTGAACATCTGGAAATTCATGGTTCACATGCTGTTGAAGCCTGGCTTGGAGAATTTTGAGCATTACTTTGCTGGCATGTGAGATGAGTGCAATTGTGCGGTAGTTTGGGCAATCTTTGGCATTGTCTTTCTTTGGGATTAAAATGAAAACTGACTTTTTCCAGTCCTGTGGCCAGTGCGGAGTTTCCCAAATTTGCTGGCATATTGAGTGCAGCACTTTCACAGCATCATCTTTTAGGATTGGAATTAGCTCAACTGGAATTCCATCACCTCTACTAGCTTTGTTGGGCTTAGTCTGTAGGAATAAATTTGCTGTGAATGTAAAAGCTCAGAGACCCTTCCTGGAGAAAAACTGTTCTCTCTTGGGATGGGGAGTTATTAAGGGGAGCCAGGCGGCTTACAGCTTACCAGATAGATTCTCAACCGCTCTTCCAGATTGTGGTCCTTCATCACTTCCTGGAAACAGGTGCTGACAGATTTTAGGTCGTGTGTGTGTGAGCGTGTGTGTGTGTAGTTAAGCAAAGAGAAGGTAGGAAATGGGCAGATAGAAGATCCTTTAGTGAATCTTTTTCATTCTGAATCTGTGTGTGTGTGTGTATGACTTCGTGTGTTCGTGCGTGCGTGCGTGCGTGCGTGCGTGTGTGCGTGTGTGTGTGTCCGTCCCCGTGGACTGTAGCCCATCTGGCTCCTCTGTCCATGGAGATTCTCCAGGCAAGAATACTGGAATGGGTTGCCATGCCCTCCTCCAGGGGATCTAGGTCTTGGGGAAGGGGCTTTTCTGTTGTCAGGCTGCTGCTTGACCCTCTTCACTGCTGGCTAAAAGTGTAGCTTTTTTGAGTTTGCTAAGTCATCTTCCATTTCTGCTTCTTAAGGGTTCTAAGATTTTTAGGTTCCAAAATGTCTTTTCTTCCCTTCTTATCTTCGTGGCTTTATGTCTTTTTATTTATTAATCTGCTTTATTGTAATTTTGGGTGGGGACAAAGGCAAGTGTATGTGTTCAACTGCTACCTTAGACCCAGGAGTCTCTACCATAACCCTACTGTTTGACAAATTTTTCCTTTTATTTTTGCTGCAATTAACAACGCTGGGGATGAGCATGCTTACCGCTGAGACTTTGTTTAAATCTATGCTTATTTCTTTTTTAATTGAAAATTAATTCACCACCATTTTTAAAGGTCATATTCCATTTCTAGTTGCTGTAAAATATTGGCTATATTCCTTGTGTGTTTCCTTGTAGATTATTTTATACATAATAGTTTTTACCTCTGAAATCCCCTTCTGCTATGTTGTCCCCTCCTCCCTTTCCTCTCCAGTGAACCGCTGGTTCTGTATCTATGAGTCTGGTTTTGTCAGTTATATTTGCTAGTTTGTATTAAGATTCCACATATAAAAATATCATGCAGTTTGTCTTTCTGTCTTATTTCATTAAACATAATACCCTCCAAGTCCATCCGTGCTGTTGCAAACAACAAAATTTTATCCCTTTTTAATAGTTGAGTAATACTTCCTTGTGTGCCTGCATATGTGTGTGTGTGTGCATTTAATACATCTTCATCTGTTGATGGACACTTAGGTTGCTTTCATATCTTGACAGTTGTAAATAATTCTGCTATGAAAATTGGGATCCATGTATCTTTTCAAATTAGTGTTTTCATTTTCTTTGTCACAATACCCAGCAGTGAAATTGTTGGATTATTTGGTAGTTCTGTTTTTAGTTTTTTAAGACACTTCCATACTGTTTTCCTAGTGGCTACACCAGTTTTCATTCTTACCAACTAGTGTACAAGGATTCCCTTTCCTCCACATCTTCACCAACATTTGTTTTTTATGTTCTTAATTGATACTAGCCATTCTCACAGGTGTGAGGCAGTACCTCATTGCGGTTTTGATTTGCATTTCCCTGGACAGAGGAGCCTCGCGGGCTACAGTCCATGGGGTCTCGGTCTGACACAACTTAGCGATTGAACAACAATGACAGTTGTGGTTATAGAGCTTCTCAGGTCCTCAGTGGTAAACATTCTGCCTGCCAAGCAGGGGATGTGGGTTCCATCCCTGAGTTGGGAAGATCCCCTGGAGAAGGGAATGGCAACCCACTCCAGTATACTTGCCTGGGAAATTCCATGGGCAGAGAAGCCTGACAGGCTACAGTTTATGGGGTCGCAAAGAGTCGGATATGACTTAGCGACTAAACATCAACAGTAACAACAAAGACTAGCTATGTTGAGCATCTTTTCATGTGCTTGTTTCTTTAAACAAATTTCTAGAAATAGATGGTGGGCCTAAAAGAAATACATACTTTTAATGCCAAATTGTGCTCCAGGAATGGCATGCTAATACATATTCTGACAAGAAGGGTGTTTCTTTCCTGTTCTGTATGAATATGTACTCAGTAGAATGTTCTCCCTTGCCTCCACCCCAACCCCCACACACATACTTGCACATCAAGTTTAAGAAATGAAGCCAGATTGTAGTGGCGATGTCCAATATGACTGTGGTCGGGACTGGAATACTGCCTTGTTCCTTGCTGCACACTTGCTCCCTCCCTGGGTCTGGTCATGTGTGGGTTTGAATTAAGGCTTTGGCCGTTTTTGTTTCAGGTTACACTCCTGGCACACCTTACAAAGTGTCCTGTTCCCCCACCAGCGGGGCAGTGCCACCGTATTCCTCCTCCCCCAACCCTTACCAGACTGCTGTGTACCCCGTGCGAAGTGCCTACCCCCAGCAGAGCCCGTATGCACAGGTAGGCCTGGGGTGCGCTATGGGTGTCCTGAGGAGTCTCCTGGGCACTGATGTGGGGATGAGTCGGCTCCTCGGGGCTCTGACCCAGTGTGTGGGCCCCTGTGGCATTTGTCTCTTTTCTTTCCCCAGCAAGGCACGTACTACACCCAGCCCCTGTATGCAGCACCCCCTCACGTCATCCACCACACCACGGTGGTGCAGCCCAACGGCATGCCAGCGACGGTGTACCCTGCTCCCATCCCTCCGCCGAGAGGCAACGGGGTCACCATGGGCATGGTGGCGGGCACCACTATGGCCATGTCAGCGGGTGAGTCCTTGGCCCCGGGGTGCCTCCTCTGCGATGGCCTGAGGGCTGGGGGAAGGGAGAGTTCACCAGAACTCTCTTGCTTGGCTTTGACTTTTCATTGCTAGAGTTGTGTGAAAGAACATCTGATCCTTTGGGAGGAATGGCATGTTATCTTTTTCTTTACTTCCTCTCCTTTCTTTTCCCTTCTCCTTCAATTGAGTTTGAGTGTGCGGTTTAGAACCATAAGCCAAGTATCTTTTCCATAGACATGACTGGCTAGCCCTCTCCAAATTTGATGAACTGAGTTACCTGGCTGTAGGGACAAGGAGTGGCCAGATCCCTGTGGTGAGCACGTTAAAGCTTGAGCAGAAGGGAGGATATTCTCTGATCTGGGGGACTGACTCTCTGGTCCTTCCCTTTAGTGTGGGCTACTAGCACAGGCTAGCTTGTCTTAATGGGAATGTTCTCATGAATTGCAGAAAGCCAGTCTTGTGTTCACAGAGCTAAGAGCTGCTTATAGAAATCCTTTGGCATACACGTAGACTATTTCCCAAGGCTGCTTCTAGGTCAGGAAAATAAACCACAGAGAGAAGAGATCTGTGGCTTGGACCGGCCTGTCTCCATGGAACCTTGGAGCATTTGAGGGCTTGGTTAAATGTCTAGGAGTGAGGTCACCTGTGGGAATGTAAGCTATCTGTGCAGGGGCGCCAGGTACACACAGTGACTGGATTGCCCATGGCTGTGACTTTTAAAGAAATACATTGTTTCCTCTTTGTTTTGTAGACTTTACTTCAGCATAAGGGATATGTCAGAAAGGAAGGTGGTTCAGGATACCATGTGTGTTTCTCTTCAGAGTCTCTGATTTTATTTGGTTTTCCCACACTTACCCCAGAGGCATAGGAGAGTCTGGCACAGATAGAAACTCAGTGTTTGAGGCACACGGAGGAAGGGGTTGGGAGGCCCTGATGTGGGTGCGCGCAGGGAGCAGGGGGCCAGGTGAGGCTGTGAGGTTTGAGGTGGTTCTTGGCTATAAGTGGACACAGATGGCTGCTGAGTTTCCTGTATTTATAGGGAAAGGAAAATAAGCTTAGCTTAAGGTACTCAGAAGCTTGCATATTTGGGAACCTCCCTGCTTCCCTCCCTTCTTCCCAGTTAGTTATTACCATCTCAGCCATTTCCAAGTGTAGAGGTCGCTGGTGTTATCACACTGTTGTGTCACATCTCTGGAGGGTTTCATCATGCAGAACTGAAGCTCTGTATATCAAACACCTCTGTTCCAGACCCTGGCAGCCACCACTCTCCTTTCCGTACCATCCATTTGACTGCACTAGGGACCTCATGTACGTGGACTCAGGCAGTGTTTGTCTTTTGTGACTGGTTTATTTCACTGAGCATAATGTCCTCAAGGTACATCCATATTGTAGGATGTGACAAATCTCCTTCCTTTTTAAGACTAAATAACATTTTTGTTTTGTTTTTGTCATCTCACCTGCAGAAGTAATTCAGTACATTTGTGTGAAGGGGAAGCACACAGGCTTCTACAGGCATGCCGTCACGGAGCCTGCTGTGCTTATACAGCCTTGGCTTGCATATAATCGGGTTCTGAGAGCACTGTGGGTCACGGCCACCCCGCTTCCTCTCTGCCTCTCTCCTTGCCACGAGGGTCGGGCAGGAGCTCTCTTTGTTGGAGGTACGGGGCAAGGGGAGTGCTGCCCTCCACTGAGATGCTTGCTCTTCCCTCTAGGTACCCTGCTGACTGCCCACTCCCCAACTCCTGTTGCTCCCCACCCTGTCACTGTGCCCACGTATCGGGCCCCAGGAACGCCCACCTACAGCTATGTGCCCCCTCAGTGGTGATCACCCTGCAAACGTAAGTGATCAACGAAGCCCAGGCCTAGCTTTGTGGCTACAGTGCACTTCTAAAGTGGAGGATGGGAGATCTAGGACAGTTTAAACACTGACAAGGAAACTGCTACCTGACGATTCGAAGGCAAGGCCACGGTTAACTTTTTGTCTTTTCCTGGGACTACAAAGGAAGGAAGAGGAAGCCATTTGAGTTCTTGCTGTGTGCGCCCCTGCATGATGTTACCTGGGCTGTGCTCTGGTCTCCTGCCTGCCTCCTGTAGGAAGTAGGATCGCAGTTGTAACTGGAAGTTCTCAGAAACCAGGCGCAGTCACCTCTTTTGCTGTTGCCCTTTCTTGTCTCAGTGGACTTCCTCCTCCTCCAGTTGAAATGGCCCCTTTTCAGAGCGGTGGTGCCAGAGGAGCTGTGTGTGTGACTGTGTGCCCATCTCTCTCCCCGCCCTCAGGTTTGTGGATGGAGCTGTGCAGTCACATCATGGAGGTTCCACAGCTGGTGCTGCAGGCCTTCTGCCTCCAACCAGGACTTTCTTCGTAATGCTCTCGACACTTGGCTAAACACTGCTGCAGGCAGCCTACCAGGTCCCAGCGCCCTCAGTCTCCAGCTGACTCTTTGGGTTCGTCTTACAGCAAATCCTGTTTGGTGGGCTGCCAGGCAACTTTTTAGCTAACTGTAATGATAAAAGGGAGTATTAATCTATTCTGAATCATATCTAGTTGAATGCATGTTAAAAAAAACGCACACAACACACACAAAGCTTGCTCAATCTACCTGCAGTGACTGATGCAGAACCATCATATGCAAAATCCAAAGGAATGGAAAAGTATTTTACAACTTGTATCTCTAATGCACTGTTGTAATGTATGCAGAGTCTTAAAGTTATAAGTGTTAAAGTGAATTTCTTCATAGAGCATCTGAGATCTCTTCGATGATTCTTCAGCCTTCTGGGGTTGAGGTGGGTTGCCAGTTGGATACGTGGACTTCGACTTTCCAGCCATCTGTTCCTTTCACGCTGACCACAGTGAGAGAGAGTTGCAGGCCCGGGGAGAGTGTGGGGAGGCCCAGCACTGCTTGGGGTGCAGTCAGGTTAAAAGGCTTTCTTTCCATTTAGGCTTGTGGGGTCTGTGTGATGTGGATGTTCTTAGGGATTACCATGAAAGATTAGAGTAGGGTGCCAGTACAGTGAGGTGATATAACAGCAAAACAGTTTTCTCTAAATGCTGTCTAAATTTTTGTTACAAATCACAGATGGATATGATGTTTTATATCTTTATTGGAAAAGTCCTATGTAGAGCTTAAATTATTTTCCTGGGATGGAAGAGAAACAGCCACCCTTGGAGGAGGTATTGACCTGTCCTTTATTTAGCTTAGGAAAAGTCATCCCTATTTTTTTTTCCCCTAAGAAATGTTTTAGTCTCCTGAAAACATGTGTAGGAATTGCTGTTCTCCCTCCCACAAGGAAGGGCAAAGATACCAGCTGCGTTACGAAGAAAGCTGTACATTTAAGAACTGTTCAACGGGAACAAAGGTTTGACACTGATGGTTTCTTGTAGACAGGCAGGGCTGCGGCTGTCCTTAGGCCCCCGGCTTGACGGGGACTTGTCCTGAGGCCGCTTGGAGGGGCTTGTGGAGATGGAAGTGGGGGGTGAGGGAGTGACCGGCCTGTCGTCTGTGACCCCTTCGACCATTTCTCCTGTGGCTGAGGAGACTTGGCGCACAGCAGTGGGCAGCAGAGGGCCAGGCAGCATCGAAACGTGTCTGCCAGTTAGAACATGCTTGCCTGTTACTACAGAAAGGATTTTGTGTTTAAAATCTGAATATTGTACATAAGAAGCCAAGAGGATTTTTTTTTTTTTTTTTTTTTTGCTTAAATGTCCGCAGCCTGTATCGATGGTTGTGTGTGTCTGTCTGTCCTCAGATGGAGTCAGAGGGGTCGAGGGTGGTGAGGGTTTGTTGCCCTTCAGCCTGTCAGGGGTGGGGGTGCCCCTGCTCCACCCCGTTGTCGTTTCGAGTGCTGTGGGCCTTGGCTGGGGAGGGGACCCTAACTCTTCTTACAGCTCTGGCAGCTGGTCAGGGCTCTGGCACTGGGATGGCATTCAGCCCTGGTTGGTGAGTGGGACAACTGACTGCTGAGCCTTTGGTAACTGTATTTTCTATAGTAAGTATTCATCATAGTTTTCTTTTTCACATCTTATTTTATAAAAAGTTTAGGGATGTTTTTGCATGGATCATTGTACACAGAAGATTTATTTCTACTGTCTGTAACATAGTATGTTTACTGATAAGTACTTTAAATTGGAGAGCACTTAACCCACCTTTGTATGTATGTGTTTGTGTGTGTCTGTGTGTGTAGCAGTTATTTACCCCAGGCACACCATGTCCACCTCAACTCTTTGCTGGTTATTCTGTCTGTTTAGTGGGTGGTTGATAATGTTCTAATGGTTCCGGGGCAGAACTGATCCGGTAGCAGAGAAGTAGGTTTCCCCAGTTTAGTGTAGTGAGTGAGTTTTGTATAACTCTTTAAAAGTCCCAGTCTTTCTCTCTCTCTCTCTCTCTCACACACACACAGACACACACACACACACACACGCACACACGCACACACGCACACACAGAGACTGCCTGTAAGGGTTAGAGTCATTTGAATTCAGGAAGAAGTTATGAGAAGTTACATAGGCTCTTTCTTCAGTATTGTCTGAGACACACACACAGGGTGAGTGTTTTCATGAGCACTGAATTAAATGGTGTTTTTAAGAGAAAAAAAAGAGTGGGTTGTGTTTTCTCCCCATTTACATCAACTTATAAATACTATGCCCCTTTTAATTTCTAAAAAATCTTACTTCTCTTTTGTGAGGTTGAGCTGGAAAACTTCATCAAATACTTGTGCATTATGGAATACCTGTGTGTGGAAATCTTTTCAATTTTGAAACTATCAGGGCATCAGTTATCAAATATGAAAGGTAGAGCGTGTCTAACAGGTGAGAATCTGGACATAATGAATAATAACAAAACTATCATATGTTGTAATTTTAGCAGCATTTAGTTCCAGTAAAATTAAGGAATAGAGCTTCTGTTATAAAATGCATAATTTGATGTCTTAAGCACAATAGTAGAATATTCAGAGAAATTTTTCATTTTTCGTATGTGACATTCTTAATTTGAGGGTCTTTTAGCTAAATTACAGTTATTTTAGAAATTGAGACAGGAGAGTAAAGGAATTAATTCTGTAAACAGATCCCATCATGGGTATTTTTTTAAAAATTCTGTTCTACAGCCCTCCTCTAAGGTTTAGGAGATATGTTTCTCTTGTTTGGATCTGGGCCAGGTGACTGAACGTGCTCCGATGAGTGATGGTCCCGTCCGCTTGCTGTCTGTGCGGAGTGCAGCCGGCATCAGGGCCAGGGCCACTCATGGGAACAAGCACAGAGGTGCTTCAGGATCTTTTATGTCTCCTGTGTTCAGTCTTCTCTGAAAATTTTTGTTGGTTTGGTTACTAGGCCTCCCAGCTACATTACGTGACTCTGTTTGTTGAGTGCTATGCAAATGTGGTGTTTATAGGAGCCAAGGGCGGTCCTGAGCCTCGGGCTGGGCGTCTGGTCAGTGTGTGCCGCATCCCAGACCGGGCTCGCAGGGCCTCTCCCTCCTCTGGCGTTGGCACTGCACACACAGGAAGAGGATCTGGGCGCTCGGGGTGTGCCCGTCCCGCAGTGCTGTCCTGCCCGGGGGTGGCGAGAGCATAGTTGACACTGGATGCATCCATGTTGGGGCCTGCTGTCCAAGGAGACCCAGACTTCTGCACCTGAACTTGGTAGACACATGGAAACGGTATTACTCTGACCAGTTGGGCCGCCTTCTCCCTATCTGGCAGCTAATGGCTGGACGCCCCAGTTCTTGCCGGCCTGGGCATCTCCCAGACAGGATAGGACACCTGTCTGACATCCTCTGGCCATGCAAGGGCAGGCTTGAGGATGTGGGGCTTGAGGTGGGGGACAGCTTCTGGCTCTTCTTTTGGTGCTTTCTAAGGAGGGGGTGTGTCTTTAGAGCAGAGTGGTTGGCATAGGGGAAGGGCGGCCTGCGTGACTCCCTCTCTACCACATTTCAAATGTTGGCATATTTTTTGCTCCTAAGCTGTTTAATACTCAGCCTAAGCTTCTGAAAGGAGCCTGCAGATGACATGCTGCAGAGGAGGGTCTAATCTTTTCAGGTAGAAAGTTGCAGAGTTGATGTTTCAGAGGATTTGTCTTTCCCTACCCTATTGACTTGAAGAACAGAAAACCTCTGGTGTGATCTTATTTGAATCCCCAGGACCAACCTCCAGTCACTTGGGACAGAGACAGGAGAGCCTGGCACCTCTGCGCAGGGAACCTGCAGTGAGCACTGGAAGGCTATGCTTCCAGGACGCGGGTGTTGAGAGATGATGAGTGTCTTACCTGGCCTCCCGAGCCCTGAGGTCTCCTGTAGGTCCTCCTGCAGACCAGTAGTTGGCAGAAGGCCAGCTCTCCTGTGTTCCTGGGGGGGGTTGCTGTGATGGCCACCCAAGAGAGACCCAAGGGAGCCACTGTTACTGACTAGGAAACGGTTGGGTTTTTTTGTTTTGTTTTTAATGATTTTTGAATACTGTTTTTTTAGACCATTCTCTTAGTACTTTTTAAAAACTTAAGTCAGCTTTGTCTTCCAGTGTTAAAGGCACCCCTCCCCGCCCCCCGCCTTTGCATTGAACTAAGGTGTCAATCGATACAAAGGAATGGAACATCCATCCTGAGCCAATTCCATTATGTGTAAATTCTTACTATTTTAATTTTTTATGCAATCTGATGAGTGGATGAACTCAGATTTAAAATTCTTAAAAGCACGTTTATTGTAAATTGTTATGTATTAATACTGCAGTTTTCAATAAAGATTGACTTGTGTTGCATATTATGGTTTTCATGCTTTTTCCTTATAGGTTTTGCCTCCAGGTGGCTTGGCCTGGATGGGAGGTGGTGTAGCATCTCTCACCTTAGAAAATCCAGGGGGTTCTGGCTCAGCCCCTGTGACCTTGGCAGTGTGTACAAGTGTGAAGGTGGCGGGTTGTGGGGAAGGAGAGGGAAGCCACCCTCTCCTGGTCCTGTCGGCTCAGTCCTCCTGGAACGAAGACACATCCTTCCCCATTTCACCGAAGGGGAAGCTCAGACCCAAAAACATTAAGGACTGCCTGTCCCCCAAACTCACATTTCTCTTAAGTTCAGCTCAACAGAGACCCTAGAAGCAGCTGGGGACAGAGGTGCTGAGACAGCTTCTAGTTTCCCTAAGCCTCTGAACACTGAGCTGCTCTCCACCAAAGCTTTGGCGGCCTGGCTTATTCCTTTAATCTAAAGAAAGGCTTGAGGTGGAAAGGTAACAGGAGGGGAGGAGAAAATGGATAGACAACAACAGAAAACAAGGGCTGGCAGCCAGGTTATTTTTCACAGGTTTCTTTATGAAATTAAATGTGGTTTCTGCTTGGAGAAGGTATAGTGCAAGAGTGACTGTACATGCTGCTGAATTCCCATGGGCCACAGGGGCGGCTCTGTGCTCTGCCCCATGCCAGGCCCTGGCCACCCGCTTCGGTGCCCCTCCTCCATGGGATGTGGGCTTCCTTCCAACCTACATGCCCACCAGCTTCTGGGTGGGTCAGTCCTGGGTGCTGGGCCACAGAATTCAGTCCTTATGGCTTCTCACACTCACTTAGGGTAAGGCAATCTTTCTGTGTCACTAACAATTCTCTATTGTTGGAATTTAATAACAAAATCCAAACTGGAACCAGGTTATAGAATCATCCCACAGCTGCAGGTGGACTGGTTACAAATCCTGACAGAAGTTTTCAGTTGACTATGGTTCTGTTTTCTTTCCGCTATAAACAAACACATCACAAGTGAAGAGAGGGTGTCCAGCAGCCAGGAGTGTCTACAGAGGGACTGGGAGGAAGTAACAGGTAGGCTCCGGGCCAGATGTTTTTGTGCCCAGAATTCCTGGTTCCTGCCCACCAGGGGTGCAGGTTGCCTGGCCCACCAGCTGGGGGCCTGTGAAGAGGGCAGGAGGGCAGAGAGGTACACAGCCTGGCTCTGCAGGTGACTGAAGGCAGAGGCGGTCTCCTGCCCAGAGAAAATGGGAGCAGGACGGATGATTAGATGTGCAAAGAAGAGGGTCCAGAGCGGCCATTCGCACACACGCTGGCCTGTTGCGTGGTTCTGAGCTGTGGCTCCCGGGGAGCCCGGCACAGGCCTGGAGGGTGTGGGAGGTTCACGTGCCGGGGGCCTGCCTCTCCAGCCAACTTCTTCAGCACCCCAGCACTGGGGAGGAAACTGAGAATGCGGGCACTGAGCGGATCCCACACTCAGCCCTGCTAACTTGCAGTTTGCAGAACAGACAGAGGGCCGGATGCGTTGAGCCTCGGGTAGGAAGAGCTGGAGGCCCACCGGCAAGACAGGTCCAGATGGTGCCGCTGGTGGGGCACGGGCTCACTTGCGGAAGGGTGCCAGCCGGCTGATGCTGTGCCAGAAGGTGGATGGCTTTCGCTTGGGCTCTGCCAGCACCAGGACCTGTTGCTGAGGCAGGCTGGTGGGGAGGGTCGGATGCTTCTGGCGTGCCAGGTAGTAGGGTCGGCCGAGGGCTGGCAGGGGAAGAGTTGGGGTCAGAGATGCCTCAGGAGTTAGGCGGTACGAGGCAGAGCCTGTAGGGGTGGACTGGGCCATCCCCAGGCTGCTTCAGACATCCCCCTTTGCTTCCCTTGGGGTTGTCCACATCCAAAGGCTTGGGCTGCCCTCCATGGCCTGTAAGGGGTGTAACCAGGGGGAGCTGGAAGGTGTGGGGCGTGGAGTTGCTCTCATGGTGATGTCTGTAGGAATGGGCTGTCAGCTCCTTGGCTAGGCTGGCTGCCAGGAAGCAGTCCTGCCTGGGAAAGAGCACTGGTACTGATGGTGCTGCTCGGGGGGTCTGGGGGGGGAGAGCAGGAGCATCCCCCAGGTGCCTGCACTGCAGGCTTCCTCCTCAGCGGGCCCTCACAACCCACCTGTAAAGGGCAGTGGGCACCTCCGAAGACCTGGGTGCTGGCCCTGCTTCAGGCCATCACCCGCTTACCTTTGGGCTTCCCGATGGCCTGCTGCTTGCTGGCGTTCAGCATGGCCTGCTTCCTCTGCAGCTGGGTAATGGAGAAGCCTGGGAGGGGGCCACAAATGAGACACCCGCTTCCCGATGAGAACACAACTGCCTTCCCATCTCCCCTGCCCACGGTCCTCTCATTCTGGCACCAGCACAATTTGTGTGTGCCTGAGGGCCCAGCAGGCCACAGGGTCTCACCCACCTGCCCCACCAACCGGCTCTGTCCACCCAGGCAGAGGAGATGCTCTGAGGAGCTTCTCTGGGGGCCTCCCTTGCCCTCTCCCATGACTCAGCCTGACCCATTGGTGGCTACTGCCCTTTCTTGGCACTCTAGGGGAGGCTCTTGGCCAGATTGAGGACTGACCTGGTCACTGCCTACTGTGATGGCGGGGGGACCAAGGACAGGAGGGGAATGCAGTGGGCGGATGCTGTGCTCATGTGGGGTAGGGGGAGGCTTCTGGAGGCCAGGGTCCACCTCCCACTCCAACTGAGCAGAGGCCCCGCCCTCTAGAAGGTGTGCATGTGAGTGAGTCAGGAACGACCCTCAGGCATGCAGACCCACAGCGAGGGTCGAAACCAAGACATGCCCCAGAGCCTCACCAAACCCTGAGGTTTTCCCGGTGTGAGACCTGCCTCTCACAGTTGGAAGGTCATGTCGATTTCCTTGCACCCAGTATGCAAAAAGCGCCGGGCGGGCCCTCACGTGAAGCAAGGCCGAGTGGGGTCTCGCACCTGTCTCCTGGTCCAGCCGCACCTGCTCCCGCTCCCTGGCAAAGGCCTTGAGCCAGCGCTGCTTCTGCTCGGGCTTCTTGGCACACAGCAGGTGGCTCTCGCCCGAGGGGCCACAGTGCAGCCGGAAGGCGTTCCTGACGTTCACGTGGAGCTCTCTGTCCTTCCCGTCCTCCAAGTCCACCACCTGCAGGCTGTCCATGTCCACTCGGCCCTTGTAGTAGAGCACATCCCGGCGGAGAAGGTCCTGCCAGAGACAGCATGAGCCCCTGGCCTGCCTACTTGCCCAGCGCCTCGGCCTAAACCACTCTCCTGACCATGTCTAAGGCCCTGCCTCATTTTCTTCCCTGAGACTGGAAGGGCCGGTGGGCTATCACCCACCTCCCTGGCAGAAAGTTCTCTCAGGAGAGACGACAAGCCTGGCTCGGCCCACAACTGCATGCTGAAACCATGGCTAGGAGCGGCTGTTTCAGTTAACAGTTACTCAGCAGCGTGAGGGTCTCTGAACACTCATAGTCTTGCGGGGGGAGGCAGCCATGGAAACAGGTCGCAGGCAGGACTCGCACTACACAGCAGAGAAAAGCAGCAGTCTGCCAGGGCCGGGAAGAGCCCGTGCTCAGGAGGGCCGCCCAGCCACTTGGGCCCATTTTCAAGAGGGAGTAGAAGCCAGCAGCAAAACTGAAGATCCCAGGGTTGGGGAGGGGAAGCTGAGCTTCACAGGGAGAGAAGAGTTGGCTTGAGGCCCAAACAGGGCTTTATCAGCACGGAGGGTGTTCTTACCAGCACTGGGCCCTGGTCAGACTGTGAGGGTCACCCTCTGGTCCCTGGGGCAGTAGGCTCCCTCTTAGACGCCTCCCTCCCCCCACTTTGGCCCAGAGTGCCTGACCAGGGAAGGGCCTCCTGTACACACGGTCCCAGGGAGAGGAATCGCGTGTGTGTGGCTCGTTTTCTCGGGGCAGCTACTTCTAGCCCTCAGCCTCACTCCTGCCACAGCTGCTCTTAACAGGCCCATCCAGCAGGGAAGAGTGACTCGTACCTTCTTACAGTAGATGAGCTGGTGGTCAAAGAGAAAAAACATTCTCTGCTGGCTCTTGGCTTGTGGCTGTGTGACACGGGTCAGCTCCCCGGAGTGGATGAGTTCCGAGCTCCTGACCAGGAGATCTTCCCCCTGCGGAATCCAAGGGAAGCCGTGAGCTGAGTGTCCCCACGCTGGGGCTCAGAGCAAGACTCTGCTGGGCTTTGTGTCCTGCCTCCCACTGAGTTGGTGTGGTCACTGGTGGTCTTGTCTGCCGTGGCCCCCACTGGGCCAGGGCCTGCAGCAGACCACAGAAATTGGGGGAAAAAATTAGTGGTGGTTTGGCCTGTTAAGTTGTCTCTGCTAAGTGAGACCCTACAGCAGCCAGTGGCATATTTGCAATTGTGGCTGATCCCTATCGAGATGTCATCAAACTAAAAGATACTCTGATTTCGAAGACTTAGTATGAAATAGACTGTGGCTATTTCACTAATGACATTTTATATGTTGATTACACAAATTGATATTTTAGATATGTTGAGTTAAACAAAACATTGTTAAAGTTTCATTTTTTCCCCCACTTTTAAGATGGCTGTATGTGCGTGCGTGCTCTCAGTCATGTCTGACTCTTTGTGACCCCATATTCTGTAGCCCACCAGGCTCCTCTTTGTCCATGGAATTTTCCAGGCAAGAATACTGGAGTGGGTTGCCACCTCCTCCTCCAGGGGATCTTCCCAACCCAGGGATCGAACCCACATCTCTTGTATCTCCTGCACTGGCAAGCAGATTCTTTACCAACTACGCCACTTGCAAATATAAAATTCCCTGTTGTGATTCACATGGTACTTTGATGGGACAGCGCTGCCCTTAGAGAATAATCAAACTTGGCTGAAAGTCACTTCCAAGGCCAGTCTTTTAAAAGAGGTTAAGGAGGTCTTCTTCCAGCTCAGTGTACCTGAAGTCCCATCATCAGACATTACAATTTCAGATGAAGCTGTACCATGTCTGGTTCCTCCAGGAAAATGCAAATCATATCCAGGTGTTTGGGATAAGTGAGTTTGTGGGGACCCTTAGCCAGGGCTGGGCCTCAGAACCCATCATCAGGAAAGCAAAACCCAAACACTGAAAACAAAACATAAATCATAGCACTCAGCCCCACTCCTGGGGATTCTAATTCCGTATTTCTAGGGTGGGGCCCATGAATCTGTTTTTTCATTGATGTTTTGGTTGGTGAGTGAGAGTGGAGAGAACAGGCCAGGTGTGCCATCATTAGTTCAGGCCTCCTTGCTGCCCTAAGAGGTGAGACTGGCCTGCACGAGGGGATTGTGTGTGCCCGGAAAACAGAACCGAGAGGCTCTGACCGGTGGCAAGCTGTTTCTGGTCCTGCTGTGGCAAACCTGACCACTTCTGTTGAGAACCCCAGTAGTTAACTCAAACTTGGGGGCCCAGCCTGTCCCTGGAGGCTGGTTGGTTGCACCCTGGGAGGAGCATGTGGTGTATTACACCTGTCCTGAGCCCTTCACCAGGAAGGAGGCCAGCAAGCCTCCGGGAGCAGCACCTGAGGCTTGGTGCTTGGAGAAGGGCTGGGCTGGCCCAGCAGAGGCCCAGCTCTCCCTCCTGACACCAGCCTGTTTGCTGGTTCCCAGAAGCATGGCACCCTGCTTCAGCTCCCTCTTAGGATTTCTCAGGGGCAAGCATGGTTTTAATGCCAGGGCCAAGCCCTTTGGTATTTTCTGAGGTATTGGATCCTCACCTCCCAGTCCTCTATAGAGCTTTGCCACTGAGCAATCTTGTCGATGTTTTCAAGTCTCCGTTTCCGTTCATTGATGAGCTGGGCCACATTCTTCATGGCATGTAAGGCAGCTTCCACGTCCTTGAAATCCCTGGGGCCAAACAGATGGCAGAGGGCTTACTGGATCAAGAGCAGAGGAGGGCTGGGAACATCCTGGAGCCCCCCGTGGAGCCACTTCCTGCGAGGGCTCTGCCCCTGGGCTATTTCTTCACTTGTCAAGGCACCCTCCCATCTTCTGCATAAACGAGGCACAGAGCAGAACTTTATATCCTACTCATGCCCTCTTCCTTCATGTCAAGGATAGCTTATGAAGGCAGGGACTGTTATATATTTTAAGCCTGTGCTGTTGCCCCAGTGCCTGTAGCATTGCCCAGCACACTACGAGCCTCAACAAATGGACTGACCCAAGGCCTGGAGAGCCACCCCTCTCCCCCAGCACCCTCCTACCTGTGCTGGGGGTGTGTGTACTTGAGCAGCTCTGCCAGTTGCAGAGGGTACTTGCAGATCTTCTGCACAGGCGTCAGCAGGAAGCCATCCAGGGAGATGTCAATCATCTTCTGCAGCAGCCGGCAGGCCTCGAAGAAGTACACGTACTTGCTGAGCTTGGCGAGGCGTGAGAGCTCCACACAGGCATTGGGGTGGTTGTTGCAGTACTCTGAGTAGATCTGGAAGTCTGCTTGCTGCAGGCACAGCTCAGGGTGAGAAGACAGTCTCCTGCTCCCCCAGGCCATGGGCAGTGTTGGGAAAGGCGTGGGAGAGAGTGCAGGGGATTCAGGCTCTGTCTACCTGCTTCTTTGGGCACAAGCTATGCAGAATCATGCCCAAGGACATGAAAGACCCCAGAAAACTCAGGTACAGAGTGCCTACTGCCAGTTGGCTTTCTCTCCTGGGCTCTCAGCATATATTCTGACAGTATGCCAGGTACTGGGGTGAAATCAATGATACTAATATGAAAGGCCAAAAAGGCGAGAGAGAAGGAGATTGAGATGAAATGGGTGCCAGGGGCAATGGCTGTGCCCCCCAGGCTGTCTTTCTTCTCAGCCCAGGGTTTTGTTTCTTCCTTACAAAGCTCTGGCTTCACATCTGAAGACAGCCACTCTCAACATCTTTCCTCAACAGCACATGACAGACATATCCACGTTGCACGTGTGTCCTACGGGAGACTCACTGTGTCCGTTTTTGTGTGTATCTTTCATCTACCTGGAGTCACAAGGAGACCAGGGCTGGCATTTAGCAGCCTAGGACTTTGTGAACTTAGGTGGGAAAGGAGGCTGGCAGCAGCTGGCTGCCTGACAGGCCGCAGTGAGGGTCACACTGGGTAGTGCTGATAGCATGCCATGTTAGACCTGCCCTAGTTCCCACTTCCCCGTCACGACTCTGCCTGTTGATAAATGGACCCAGATCCACAGTCGCGCAGGTGCCCAGACACACCACCTGCTACTGAGGTCTCCCTCCTCAGCTCTCCACCTGCCACTAGCAAGAGGTGGCAGGGCCTCCCCACCCCCTACTGCTAGTAGCCAGAAAGGAACACAGGTTGTCCTTGATGGGCTGGGCAAGGCATCTTCTGCTCAAGCTCGTGTGACTGCCATAGGAGAGGGTTAGAAATGAGTCCATCTAGCCCAGACCGGTCCAATGAACCTTGGCTAAATGTCAACCGGCATTTAGAGTGGAAATAAGAATTACTTCAACCCAAATTGCAGTGTGCTTACTGTGTGAGGAACCCCAGAATTTGCTAGGAATGTCCTTAGGGTGCCCAGCCCACCTCTGCCCCAGGCAGTTCCTTTCAGGGCTGAAGCCTAGGCCCTCCTACTCCAAGGAGCATTCTCTTCTTGGGCCCCAGGCTGACCCCCAGAAGTGGTGACACTTCTAAAACAGAGTAGAAGGGAGAGGGCAGTTGGGGCCAGGGCTGGTGGGGTGGGGCGAGCCCCCGGCAGAGATGGGCAGAGCTGGGGCTACTGCCCGGGGAGGGCTTGGGGCCCGGGGCCTGGGGCCGGTGTGCTCACGTGCTCCAGGAAGCAGGCACCCAGCTCGCTCAGGTGCGGCCGCTCCCGGTTGAACTTCTGCTCCAGCGCCTTCACAAAGGCCTTCTGGCACCTGTATATGTCCTCGATGTTCCCGAAGATGGTGCGCAGCTGCTCCTCGCTGAACATGTCTGCCCGCTTGCGGCACTGCCTGAGGTACCCCTGGGGGTGCGGGTGGTCAGGCTCCCCTCTGGGCCCCCACCCCGCCAGCCCGCCCACCTGCCAGCAGCCTCACCTCGCAGATGTCTCGCAGGTGCTTGATGTAGTCTCGCTCCGTGCTGAGGATCTCGTTGATGACATTGGTCCGCATCTGGTCCCTGCTGCCCTGTGCCTCGGTGCCCCCGCCATCCCCAGCCCCTCCGTGCCCAGGCCCCAGCGCCTCATCGTCTGCAGGCTCGTCCTGGTTCACCCGCAGCTGCAGACAACACGGCCAGTCAGAGTCCCCCCAGGGTCAGCGCCCAGTATCCCACACGCTGACATCACGGAACTGACCCTCGGAGGACTCATGGCATCACAGGGGCAGGAAGCTCCCGCATCACCTGAGTGGTGCCCAGAGGGACGGGGAGGGCAGGTCCAAAGGCGGGTACCCAGTCCCCATTTTCTCCCTCACGTTCAGCTCTGCCAGCACAGAGGCTAGAACGGTGCAGACGCTCACTACAGGGGTTCTGCCAGCACCTGCTCACACTGGGCCTACTGGGGGCTGCGAAGCAAGTGGACAGGTGGTGTGGCCTTGCTAGCTCTGAGACTATAACTAGGAGGGGCTCAGGGGGCAGAGAGGGCTGTTAACCCAGGAGGTCTGGGGCAAGAGAAGCAATGAACCTCAGGGCCTGGGGCCTCCCCTCCCCACTGCCCTCTGCCTGACCTTTTGGAGGCTGCAGCAGGATTCCTTTCCTGGAGAGCAAAGGCTGCCTCAGGTCTGGGTTTGCTCCCTGTGATCTCCTGGGTTAAAGACTGAGCTTGTCCTTGCCTCAGTTCCCTAGGTGTAGTGACAGTTCCCAAAGTCCAGGACTGTTGTGAAAGTTAGAACTGAGGATCTGCGCACATAGTGTGCACAGCTTCTGGAGATCCTGGGAGGCGCAGCTGCCTGTGGCAGTGGTATTCTAACATGCAGACCCTCTGCCCCCAGAGGGACCCATCATTTCTGACCCATTCTTCTCTGCCACTGAGGACTCCTGGAGAGAGGGCAGGGGTAAGGTGTAGTTGGTGGTGGCACAGGAGGAAGGCTGTGTCTCAATTCCCAGGCTGGGCTTCCTGGGAAGCTCACCCAGCCCTGAGCCTGCAGTCCCACCCATGGGTGAGACATCCACATCCAGCACCTCAGACCCCAGAGCAATTCAGGCTTGTGTTTCAAAGCCCGCTGCTGGCTCTTCTCAGGTCTAGGAAAAGCCAGGGCCAGTGCCATACCCGCACAAAGTTCGCTGGAAACCAGCCCTCGCCGTCAGCGACGCGGCCCCACCACCACTCTCTGTTGGTGGCGTCCATCACTTCGATGACATCTCCAGCTTTGAAGCCCAGTTCCTGGTCATCCATGGTGACATGGTCCCAGAGCGCTTCGGCACAGACCACACTGCCATCGCTGATGAGCTGTGGAGAGAGCCAGGGAGGGCATGTCAGGGGGTAGAGGTGCTCCTCTACCCTCTGTCCCCCTACTCTGGAAAGAGGGAATCCTGGCTTGTTCACAGAGGAGTGGACTGATGGAGGCTCCCCTGAGCTTCTCAGGGGGACGGGGCTGTGCCCAGGGCATATGCCCAGACCCGCACTATGTCTAGACTGGCACTGAACTTATCACTGGAATCCTGGTGAGCCATCAAATCTGAGTGCAAGCATGCTGCTCCCCCGCTGCACAGGGCACACATTCCCCCCGTCCCCACTGGGCCAGGATTCAACTACTGGCTTTCAGCTCCCGCTGTGTCTCTGCTGTGCTCTGTGATGCTGGGCCAGGGCACTGTTGGCTGCATCTCTGCTGTACCCCTTGGACCCCATCAGGGGCTCCTACTATGGACTCGCTCCTTCCTAGTGGCTTCTTGTGGACACGCAGTACCCGTAAAGCCACCTGACAAACAGCAACGCCTCTTTCCTTGGGTCTGGCAGTGCCCAGCCATTGCAGTAGCTGGATCTGGTCTGCAGTGTTTTTTGAACGCTTGCAGAACCAGTCTCCTGGCACCCCTGGCACCAGCTGAGCAGTACCTCTCCTCATTGAGTTCTAGATCTCCAGCCCACAGGATTCTCACTCTTTCTGATTCCACCGTTTCCCTTTATTCCCCAGCTCTAAAGAAGAAGGTCCATCTTAAAACTGCCATCTCTAACAGAAAGCTCAGGGCTGTTCTTGAGCACGTGGTGACCGAGTCAGCTACTTTATACCTGCCGAATAATTCTCAACATTAATTTCTCTCTGTGAAAATGACTGGTGTGGTTCCTCTTTCCCACATGATCAGAAATCACATCAGGAGGGATGCTCCCCTCCTATGCAGTCCGTGTGCTCAGAGCTCTGTTTCACACTGGGCTTGAGGCAGGAGGTAGACCCCCCCACCCCCACCCAGGGTGAGCAATTAAGAGTTTATTCCCTGTGGACAGGAACTCCAAAATATCAATAAGCAGGACAAAGAAGGCTGAGCCCTGCCCATATAAAGATAAGATACCACACATTTCTCATTCTTGATGTTAAGGAGACCTTCCTGACTAGAAAGCTCCTTGGAGCTTTCATAGGCCTCTGCAGTGGAATCCATCTTGACTGAGATGTGCAGGCACATGGGAGGGTCCCGAGGTATACCAAATACAGACTCAGAACCAGACAAATCAAAATGACTGGCCAAAGGAAACTTGGAACAAATACCCCCTAAAAGTGATTCCAACTACCATGAGGGTATGATTCTGAGTGTGCCCATGTGTCTATCCACACGTACTGTACTCTTCTTCCTATTAGTACACATTTCACTTATTTCATTACTCTCTTTGTGGGAAATCTTTTCTGCAAAGCTGAAGGGCCAGGGCCTTGTCACCGACCACTGACCTAGTGGTCAGGATGTGGGTCTCTAACTGTTGTGACCCAGCTCAGTCTCTGGCAGGGAACTGAAGCCCTGCTTCAAGCCGCTGCAGGCCGAGGCCACCTGAGATCAGGCTGACTCTTTTATGTCATGTGGGCTCAGCACCTGCTCCGTGAATGACAAGCGGCTCTGTGGGCTTTGGGCAGGAGGAGGAGCAGACTGGGGCTGCCCAGGAGGTGAGGTCCGTGCTCCTCTACTAGGGCCGAGTGTTGGCTCTCATTGTCACAGACCTGGGCCGGCTCTTTGGCTAAGCGGTCGAGGCCTTGGGGCATCACCAGACAGGCCCTCTGTGCTGTTTCCTCTTCTGAGCTGCTACCCAGCGAGGGGCCTTCTTTGTTCCAAGGGTGGTGTGTATGGTAATCCTCCCACCAAAACAGGAACTAGCAAGACTAGCTGGTCTCTACCTCAGTTCCACTTGCTGTCTCCACAGTGTCCCAAAGGGACAGGGTGGGAGGTGGGAGGGGTGCTTAAGCACTGGCGCCCATTCCAGCTGGGCCTTGCCTCCAGGGTAGGGCCCGAGAAAGCAGGTTCAGAGACTACCATGAGGTGCTTTATGTTTTGGTGGGTGGGGTTTAAGCCTGTTCCAAACCCCAGTGAAACCACTTTTCAGAATAACCTACAGCTTATATGTACACCCATTCTCATAGTAGCAGTTCTTCATGGGCTGCACATTTCTGTGGTCCACCCAGGGACCCTGGGCTTAGAGCACTGGGCGAATCCTGGGCGTCGCAGACCTCCTCAGGACACCACTGTACTCATCCAGCTAAGAAGACCTACTGTGGGTTTGTCCTTTCCTGCAGGGAGAAGCCTCCTGGCTGCAGTGAGGCCAGGATGAGACAAGTGGACTTGGCGGAGCCAAACAAGAGGAATTGACCAGCTGCAGCCTGGGAGCAGGCATCAGCCTGGGCGGTTAGCACAAGCAGGCTGCCATCCAGGTCTTGGTGGGTCTGGCCCCAGACCAGGATGAAGCAGAGTGGCTCAAAGGTGGTATGGGTGAGCCAGTATGGACACAGCTGCAGGTGAACATCCCTGCACAGGGACAGTGACCAAAGGTGAGTGTGCCCATCAGGATGGAGGCTATTTGGGAAGATTTGTGTGTTTTGAGTGATGATTTACAGAGACTGGGGAGGAGTCAGCCCTGGAGCTGCTTAGGTAACCTGAAGTTAGGATCTGGCAGGGAACAAAGCTTCTTGTTTATTAAGCTTTGTAGATTTGATCCTGGAGAAGTGAGTGTTCTAAGACTCCCTGTTCCTGCAAGTCCCCCAGCGCAAATCTGCCAGTTCACTTTCATAGACACTCCGATTGGAGAACAATCTGCTAGATGGCAGGTGGATGCTGTCCATCCTCAGGGCACACAAGCTGCACACACTGGTCCCCACACAGGGAGGCAGTACTGCAGACCCACCAGGTAATTCCCACCAGAGGAACCAGGTCAGGTGTCTCCCCTTGTCTCCATATTCTCTCAAATGAGCCCTAAGCAAAAGCCCCTCCTGAATGGCCAGCGCTTCCTGCTCTTGCCAGTCTTTGCAAAGAGGTGCGGATCCTCCACGGGTGGTTTTCTGCTCAGCTGGAAGGGCTCCAGCTGTGGGGCAAAGAGGCACAGCTTCCTGGAGAGACCAGGATTCCTGACACCTTTATGGACAACCCTATACTCATCCTGATCCATGGTGGTCACTTTCGAGTCCCAGCACCTTGCTGGGAACAGGGGAGCCATGAGCAACTTCCACAATTTCCCTGTGCCTTGGTCCCCATCAGCTCAGAGTTACAGGGAGCTGGATCACCAAGCTCCCCTGTATATCCACAAATGGGAGGTGCTTAGATAGTTACAGCTATGACATTAACCATTTGTGTGATGTCACCAATACAGAATGTAGCTCCAGGGGGTCAGAGATGCAGTCTACCTCCAAAGCAGCCCAGCGGCCACCAGAGCCAACAATGGTGTGCTTCTGGACAGGGGCCCTTCCTGGCACTCTGAAGTGCAGCTGCACGGAAGCCAAAACTCAACCTGGGCAGGCCCAGCAGCAAGGGTTCTGGGCTCAACCTTGGCCTGGTAATGAAGAGCACAAGCTGCCTCTGAGGTGTGAGGTTTGTGGGGGCAGGTGAGGGACTGCACCAGTGGAGGGGAGTCAACTTCAAGACTAGGATAAGCCAGGGACAGGGGGCAAGATACCTTTTTGTGCTTCTGAGATTCTGACAGGCCTGGGAAAGCCAGGCTCTGCCTCAAAGTGCCCCAGGATAATCACCCATTACCCTCCCCGCCCTGCCCCGCCTCTTCTCTGTCTCACACATGTGGGTTGTTGGAGGATTCCACTCCGACAGTCTTGGGAACAGGGCTTGGCTCCCATGGCCCCCTGCGCAAGCATCCTGGGTGTGGGGCTGTTCAGAATGCTCACTTGCAAGAGGCAGGGTGGTGGGTGGCCGTGCCTTTGGTGAGGGGCATGCTGACTGAGAGCACTTAAGACCTAAAATGGTAAAAGCAACTGCAGATAACATGAACAGAGGAAACCACTCATCCTCAGACATCTCAACCCTTACAGAAAAGCACGTCCAGATCTGCTCACACAGCGGTCACATGTGCAAGGTTCCCTGACAACCAGATAGCCGCGGCCACAGCTGCATCCGCATCCTCAGTTACACACACACGCCATTTTACACACGCGCGCGCGCGACAGGCGTGGCACATGTGTTACCTCGTCCCTGAGTCACCCACCTGGCCGCACCCCAGGGGATACACACACAGACGGGCCCTAGCACCCGGGACTTGCGGCGGAGGCCTCTCTTCAGCAGCACCCCGGCCGCACCTCGGGCCGTTGGCGACTGCGGGCCGGGGGTGGCAGGAAAGATGCGCACCGGCGCCACTCACCCCGGCGGTCAGCGGAAGGCCAGCAGAAATATCAGCACGACGTTGATGAGCACAAGCAGTGCCAGCACGGCGAAGACCACCACGCGCTGGGCGCCGGGGGGCAGGTTGCAGCGCAGGAGGGCGCGTAGGACGCTCCCGGGCGGCGCGGGGCGGCGCCGGGACTGCGGGGCCCTGGCCATGGCGCCCGGCCTCTCGGCCCCGCGCGCCCCGAGATCCCGCCGCGATAGGGCGGCTGTGGGGCTGCCGGGGCGCCCGGAGTGGGGCGGAGCCGCCGCACTCTCCAGGCCCCGGCTTCTCCCTAGCCGCGCGCGCCGAGGTCCCCCCCAGTCCCAGCCCTGCTACCCGGCCACCGACGTGGGCGGGGCAGGGGGTGGGGCCGGGCGATCCGGCGTGCTCCCAGCTCCGCCCGGAGCGCCTCCCCGCCAGTGGTCTCAGGGGTCCCGGTTCCTAGCCGGCCCGGCGCACACAAGACCAGGGTGCGCTCGAGGCGCCGGAGACCAAGGGTTCTGAGTCCTAACACCAAGGACTCTCCTTGACCCTGACTTCACAGGCTAGTGAGTGCGGCTCTGAAAAGTCAGACAATTTACTGTCAGAAGCTCGCCCAGGAATTTGAATTCTGGATAGACAGCGATCCCTGCAGAGGTGCTCCAGGAAGGCCCTGACTCAGGACGTCTGCTTACCGACCTTGCCTATCAGCGCAGCATTTTGTTCGTATGAGAAAGCATCTGGCTTCTTCAGCTGCCGACCCGCCTCCCCGGTTTCATTGACGTATAACTGACAGATTGTGTATATTTAAGGCGAACGACTGGATATTAAACATACACTATAAAATTACCCCCACAACCAAATTAACTACCATTTCCATCACTTCAAAGAGGTACCATTTTGTCTGTGTGGTGAGAACACTTAAGAGCTAATTACTTAGCAAATTTTAAGTACAATATTGTTAATTATACTCATCATGCTGTACATTAGATCCCCAGAACTTATTCATCTTGTATAATTAAAACTTTGTACTCTGACCAACGTCTTCCCATTTCTTCCCCTGCCCCTCAGCCCTTAGCAACCATTCTACTCTGATTGTATGAGTTTGACTTTTAGATTACACATATAAGTGAAATTATGCAGTATTTGTCTTTCCGTGTCACTTAGCATAGGGGTCATTCACATTGTTGCAAAGGGCAGGATTTCCTTCTTTTTTAAGGCTGAATAATATATATACCACATTTTTCTTCATCCATTCATCTGGATATTAAGTATAAGACCGAATACTTAGGTATTATTAGACTTCCATGTCTTGACTATTGTGAATAATGCCGCAATGAACATGGGAGGGCAAATATCTCTTGAGAGATCCTGATTTCATTTCCTTTGGATATACATTCAGAAATGGGATTGTTGGATCATATAATGGTTCTTTTTTAAATTTTTTGAGGAATCTCCATACTGTTTTCCAAAGTAGCGGTACCAATTCACATTCCCATCATCAGTGTGTAAGGGGTTTCGGTTCTCCACCCTCACTAACACTATCTCTTGTCTTTTTAATAACAGCCATTCTAATGTGTGAGGTGACACCTCATTATGGTTTTCGTTTGCCTTTCCAATGTTGAGTGACAGTGAGTATTTTCTTTCAAGAAATGTCTATTCAGGTCCCTTTGCCCATTTTAAAATTGGGTTGTTTTTGTTTGTTTCACTATTAAGTTGTGAGTCCTTTAAGAGATTTTACCTATTAACCCTTTATCAGATACATGGTTTATAAATATATTCTCCTACTCCATAGGCTGCCTTTTCAGTCTATTGAGGGTTTCCTTTTACTGTGCAAAAGCTTTCTAGTTTGATGCAGTCCAATCCCACCTATTTTTGCTTTTGCTGCCTGTGGTTTTCAAATGTGTCATATCCAAAAATCATCGCCCAGACCAATGCCAAGATTTCCCTTTGTTTTCTTCTAGGAGGTTAATGGTCTCAGGTTTTACATTTAAGTCTTTAGTCCATTTTGAGTTGACTTTTGAGGGAACAATTTTATTCAGCAGCTAAAAAAAAAAAAACAAAAAAACCCTATGTCCAGTACCTAGGAACTTCTATTGCTTCCTGGTCAGAGCCTTCAGTCTTAACCTTGTAGGGCTCAGAGCTCACATGCAAGCCTCTTGTTCCATCCACGTGAGGAGCTCTGTCACAATCACTGTGCCCCTCCAATGGGTCAGAAGCCTACAGCTGAGGGGGCCAAGGCAACTGAAGAGCATCTCAGATGTGGGCAAAGGTTTCCAGGCTCCATGCTCAGCTCTGTGGCTCCTGGAGTAGGAGGAACCCATGGTGGGATTATGCGCAGTGGCGGAGTGTTCCCTTGTGGGTGACAGTATGTTCAGATTCCGTGTGTGTGCCAGCTTTATATGCATGTGAGAGATGAGGTTACCTGAAGACGTTACCATCCTGCTGAATAGTGCAGGTGAAATACCTGTAGGTGTGGCAGAGGAGGGTCAGGATATGTCCAGATGGGCTGTCTGCTCCCTGCAGATCTGATGGTTTAGCCTGGCTCTACCTATCTGTCTAGTAGGGGAAAACAGTCTTCTGCTCCTGCCCAGTTCTTCAAAAAACTGGTTCAAGATTTTCTCTCTCAACCTCTTACAAGGATTGTAGGGGCTCCCTGAGCCCCAGATCCCATACCTCTGGTGGGGTATGGCTCAGACCTCTGACCTGGGTCATTTTACCCCTGTGGTTATAGAGCCATCAGACACCCAGGAAAGAGGGCACAGAGGGCTGTGTGTCTTCAGGCCATGGGTCAGTGCGGTGCTTAGCCCTGTGGGTCTACAAGACCCACTTGGCCTCAGGGGCCGTGCTTTAGGACTTCAGTCATGGCTCAGTTCTTGGATGAGGTTTCTGTCCCCTCTACAGCTGAGCAGCCTAGCAGAGTTTCAGTGGGAGAAGAACCTCTGAACGTGGGCCAGGACAGAGAACTGAGCGGTGGCCTCTGTCCAACCTTGGGCACCCAGGCTTCAGACCCGGTGTCTGGGTACATGGCAGCAAAGACAATAGCAACAGGCTTTCTGTATTTCATGACCAAAAGCAAAGCCAAAAACAGCTTGAAAGCAAGGCCTAGGCCGCCGAGGGGTTCAGGCTGGAAGGATCCAAGCCAGGGAGAAGAAGGTAGGTGGAGGAGACAGCAGGGCCTGGCCCACCAGGCTGGTGGCATGGGTTGGTGTGCAGGACTGTGAGCAGACAGGACTGCTGTGGAGATGGGGGCAAGGCTTTGGGAGTTGAGGGAAGAAGAAGGCTACCCTGGGCTGCTGGCCATGGACACTTGCAGGCCTGGAGCACTGACCAGCACTGGGCTCCTCCCTGGGGCTGAGGAGTGGGTGCAAGAACCATGTCAGGTCTGGGGACAGATATCCAGGGTCCCAGGCACTGGGGAAGACAGAAACTCCTGGAGAGAGGGGGGTCAGACCTCCTCCATGGAGGGGTGGTCGCAAGTTGGCCTTGAGTCCTGTGGTGTTCTCTAAATGCTCCACAAATAAGTGCTAGGAGCAACAGGAAGGCCACACTACCTTCTACCCTTGGTAACTCTGTGGCACTGTGCGCCAGGCCAGTCCTGCTTCCTACCTGCTGTGCTGCTTGTGTGTGTGAGTCAGTCACTCATTTGTGCCTGACTCTTTTCAACGTCATGGACAGAGCCCACCAGGCTCCTCTGTCCATGGGATTTTCCAGGCACGAATACCGGAGTGGGTTGCGAGTTCCTTCTCCAGGGGATCTTCCCAATCCAGGGATCAAACTTGGGTCTCCCACATTGCAGGCAGATTCTTTCCTGTCTGAGTCATCTCAGGGAAGCTGTGCTGGCTTACTTATTGGCAAAACTCCTTAAAAAACGTTTTAAGCCCCAGGTTGGAGTACAAGCTTTATGTCTGTCTGCCCTCTAGTCTGGGTGTCATCTTCTCTTGGCAGGATGATCCACGAGCTGCCGCCAGGCTACCTTGCCCTCCTGGAGCAGGGCCATCAGAGCAGCTCGATACACAAGTGCTTAGAGGGGAGCCAGACACACAAAGGCCCTTAGTTTCATGCAGGAAGTGGGCAGAGCTGGGGGAAGCCCCACTCCCCATGTGTGCCGTCCTGCAGAGCAGCGTGGCCTGGCCCAGAAGGGAGACACTGTTGTCTGCAGGTTAGTGAGTGGCCACCAGGAGATCCCAGGCCTCCTGGCTGAGAGCTGTGCCTACCATCCTCTGGTTCTATCTCACAACTTGGTGTGGGGGTTAAAATGAAAAGGGAATCATGTCTTCCAAAGACATTGCCTACTTTCAGCCTTCAACTCTTCAGAAAAATAAAAATCCCTGGGGTAAGAATGTCCTCAAGCCTGACCTCAAGGATGTCGCTGGCTCAGCAGGGCATGGCTGAAGCCATAGAGGCAGGGAGAGAATGGAAGGAGGGTAGAAATTGGGCAGACAAGCAGGCCCAGGCTTGGGCCTGGTCACAAGCATCTGGAGGGGACAATGATGAGAGTGGACACTTCTGGGCCCTGACACTAACTCATCCTGCAGGAACTGGACCATCATGAGCTGTGAGGCACAAGTTAGGTGCGGGAAATACAGGGAAAAGACACCGCTGTGCCCCCTTCTCCTTCCATTAGGGCACATGCAGTAAAGGCCAGAGACCTGTACAGATGGGCACTGTCTGCCCCCACCTCCGCCGTCAGCTCCCTGAAAGCAGGACTGCCTCCTGTGCACAGCTCTGTCCCAAGGCTAGGACACTGCCTGACACACCCACTCAGTAAATGTGTGTCTCATGCATACAACATGAGGCGTACACTCCACATCCAGACCCTCACGTGGCCACACACACGCGCTCCTCACACACTCAGAACACAAAAGGGCTTCTCTGTGCCCCTGTGATGTGCCTGCTCTTCAGCCCAGGTGGTTTCCGTTTCCTCCTGCTTAGGAAACAGTGATCACTCCTTCTTAGGTCACTGGGAATAAGAAAGTGTCCCAATTTAGAGCATGACACTCATATGTTCTTAGAAAATCCAAGTGATGTTATTTAGTACGGACTTTTCTCTGACACCTGTGGCTTCTGTTATTTCCAAGCCTGAAACCCACGCTGAGCCCCAGCAAGCCTTCTGGCCACACACGTGAGCGCCATGGGCATGAGAGGGGCCGGGACGCAGACGAGGATGTGCTGCCCTCACAAGGCTGGGTGAACCAGCCTCTCACCGGAGCCTCAACTCTTACGCCTCTTTGGAGTTCCCGATAAGGTGAATCTTGTGAATGCTGCCAACAAATCATAACAAATACTGCCTTTCCTGAGTACCCAGTACACCTGGGCACGGTGACTCTGACATGCCAGTGGGCACAGGTGCAACATCTACCCTGCATTGAGGAAACAGAGGCTGAGATGGAATAGCCTGCAGCAGCTCCTCCACCAGCCAGTGTCAGGAAGGGGGTCAGACCCATGCCCTGCTCTGTGCTGAGCTGCCTGCTTCAGGACTTTGTACATCGGGGTCTGGGAGTGCCGGTGGGTTTCCTGGGGAGAGCAGCCCAGTCTCTGCCCCGAGGCAGCTCACTGCGTCCCTGGAGGGGCTCTGCAGCCAGCCGGTGTGCTTTGTCTTCCCTCTCCATCCCGGGGGCTCTCACAGGGTCCGGGGAAGACCAGGACCTTGGAAGCACTGAGGGTTCTAAACATAAGTACAACATCACCACCCTGTCCACTCAGTAACCTCAAACACCAGGCAGGACCTTTGAACCAAACAGGAAACAAATTCTCTAAGCAGTCAAAATAGGTCCTATACAATTCATAGTCCAAATTGCCTTCATTTTGATCAAAATGTGGCCCCCTCCTGCCCCACATCAGAGATTATTTGTTCTTCTAGAGCACTCCTGGCTCTTAGCTTTCCTCATCCAAAGCATCTGAGAGTGGACAATTCGTCAAGGGTTGATAAGGCACGTCCCCAGCCAGCAGCACGATGTGACCGGCCAGATTCCACCACCAGGTAGGAGACGGCTATAAAAAGCAGACACGAGAGCTGTAACAAGGCTGCACTGATGGCCAGTCAGATAACCCCACACCTTCTCAGAGTCCTGGAAAGCTTTACGTTCCTGTTCCTTCCTCATTATCATCCTCATCACTGGAGACCAAGAACCTACTGCACGCCACGTTACTGACGTTACTGACAGTCTGTCCTCCTGCAACCACATGGTCACCCTATTTTACAGTTCAGTAAACCAGTGCTCACAGGGCTACCGGCTCAGAGCTGTGCGTCTGGTCACTGCAGGGAGGAGTTCTGATCCAGGGGTGGAAGGCTCTCCCCCGCCGTACATGGCCTCCCACCAGGGTTGGGCCCCAAGGCTGGGAAAGGCAACTGAGTCATCAAGGAAAAGCGAAATATTTTCTGTGAATTATGCTTAAGACGACATCATTTTGGAGCCCCTTATACTCAAAACAGCTTATTAGAAGCACTTAAAGAAAGGCTTCAAATACTGGGAAAATCAACTTACTTGGATGCTTAATCCTTATGAATAATAGATTTTGAAGAAATCATTACTTCTTGGCTATTTTAAATCATTTAAGGGGCTAACCCCTGTCCTCCTTCCTCCCAAGCAGATCTTCCATTGAGGATGATATTACAGGGGTTATATCATAGGTGCTGGGTACAACACCTACTATTCTGGATTCCCTGGAGGCCCCATGAAGGCAGAGAGGAGGGACCTCAGATTTGACAAGTTCTGCTCGCGGACACCACGTTCCAAAGTGGGAGCCATAGACTGAAATTGTGCCCAGTGCACACCGTGCCACTCTCATCTACTTGGAACACAGCCTGTGGCTGTCCGGGCCTGCGTGAATGTGCTGAAGTTGCTCTCCTGGCTGGGCCATGCGTCTCAGCCCCGTCCACCCACGCAGCCCCGACTGTACCTCGTTGATGGCCAACTGCTCGCCGCCCCCTCCAGTGTGGCTGTAGTGGTGGCTGGAGCTGTGCACATCCTCATACAGGTCCTCCTCACTGCCCGCCTCATCTCCACGGAGGGCCGTGTCCAGAGCTCCATCAGGGAGGGCTGGAAGGAGAGAGAGAAGCTGCCAAAGAGGACTGAGGGAGGGGACACACGGAGGAGGAGACAAGTCTTTCAGGGATAAACAGTCCTTCTTTGAGAGGAGAGAGGGGCTCAGGGAACCAGATTCTCAAACCATTCTTGCTGCAAAAACATAATCTGGTTGAAAGAGTGCACTGGTTGACTTCATACCATCACTGTACATCACCTACCATTCAGTCCCCACCAGTTCCATAAACAAGGACACACAATTATGTCCAGTGGCAAGACACCCAAGACCCCTCCGGTTGAATTAGATTCAAAATCACAAACCAATGTATCAGATATAGATGGTATACCTTACCATACTTTATTCATGGTATAAAGCCCTTAAAAATGTTACTATTAAATATATGTATTTCCAAAGAAATATACAGTATATAGATGCAAATATTGTTTGAAAACTAATAAAATAAATACATTTTTATTATCCTGATATTTATCATCCTGTTAAGAAAATACAGACTCTTAGAACTCAAACTCCTGCATATCTCACTTCAATCCCACTCCCCACTCTCTCCTTTAGAGTTATCCAGTATTTCAAGCTTTTTATAAATTATACCCAGGCTGTCTTTGTTTTAGCATGTATTTCTGTTGACTTTTGCATGGTTTGACCTCATGTAAAAGGAACCATCCAGTAGCTTTTCTTCTCTGATTGGCTTTTTTACCCAACAGCTCATGTAGCTGTGATTGATTCAGTCTCCCTGATGCACAGTCTTGCATTTTGTGAGTATCTTCAGTTTTGCAGGCAGGCTGCACTGCTGCAGAACAGCCAGTGTTTCCCAGTCTGTTGCTGGTACAAAGGATGGTGATGCAGACCCACATGCCTCCAGGGCACACATCCCAGACTTTCTCCCAGTGTTTCCCAACTCTTTTTCAAGGGACTGTCTCCATCCAAAAAGCCTCTTACACACTGTTTTCCTATTCACCCCAATCAAAACTTAATACCACAAATATACTGTATATTTTAAAGTTCTGTGGCTCTTTGAAGGATCACAAACTATTGTAATAGCTAAGATTTTCACCCCCCTTGGATGAAATCATTACCTGTGGTGTGAATTCATGCTCCTAGGTATAGACAGCTAGGGGTGACATCTCTAGGTCCTGGGCATACCACACTCTTCCCTAAACTATCCTACCAATTTAGACCTCAGACAGTGTGTATGAATATTCTCACCACTCTACATCCTCCCAACTCTTGGGGTGGGCATTGTCAGACATTTTCATTTTTGACAGGCTGATGGGTATGAGATGATATCTTAATTTTTATTTAAAATTTTAATTAAAAATTTTTAAATTTAAAATTCTTAAAATTTAAGAATTTTGAGATCTTAAATTTTAATTTAAAATTCTCTGCTTACTCATGAGTTGAACATCTATGTTTATGGATTATTTGTATTTCTTTTAATGTGAAGTGTCTGTGTGTTGAGTTGTTTTATCTTTAATATAATCATTAATGTAAAAAATATATTTCTATGTGAGTCTAGTTTTACATACATATACTTATTCTAAATCTTTGTCACCCATCTGTGCTACAAGTATCACTTCCCTGTTTATAATGTCTTGTCTCTTTAAGGTATTTTTGATGAACAGAAGTTCTTAATTTATTTATTGACTTATTTTTTAGCCACGCCATATGGCTTGTGGGATCTTAGTTCCCCAATCAGGGATCCAACCTAGGCCCTCTGCAGTGAAAGTTGAAAGTCCTCACCACTGGACTTCCAGGGAATTCCCAAGGAGTTCTCAATTTTATTATAGACAAATTTACCAACATTATCATGTATAGTTTATATTTTTTCAGAATTTTTTTATCCCTAGTATGTGGAAACACAATTGCTGATCTGTCTCCTGCGGCTCTGGGTCTTCGTTGCCGTGTGAGGGCTGCTCTGCAGTTGCGGGGCGCATGCTCCTCACTGCGGCGGCTCCTCTTGTTGCAGAGCACAGGCTCTAGGGCACACAAGCTTCAGTAGCTACATGACATGGGCTCAGCACTTATGGCGCTCAGGCTCCAGAGCACAGGGCCCATGGGCTTAGTTGCCCACGGCATGTGGAATCTTCCTGGACCAGGGATCGAACATGTGTCACCTGCATTGGTAGGCGGGTTCTTATCTACTGGACCATCTGGGAAATCCTGGTTTATTTTTTGTGTGTTTAGGAAGTTCTTTTCTACCTCAAGGTTATAAAGATATTCTCCTTTCATGTTTTATATTTTCCTTTAGACATTTAGGCTTCCCAGGTGGCTCAGATGGTAAAGCGTCTGCCTGCAATGCGGGAGACCTGGGTTCGATCCCTGGGTCGGGAAGATCCCCTGGAGAAGGAAATGGCAACCTACTCCAGGACTCTTGCCTGGAAAATTCCATGGATGGAGGAGCCTAGTAGGCTCCAGTCCATGGGGTCGCAAAGAGCCAGACACGACTGAGTGACTTCACTTTCACTTAGACATTTAAGTTTTTAACACACTTGGAAATGATTTTTGTGTTATCGTGTGTGATTTATAGTAAGCAATAGATGCTTGATGTTCAACCTGTTCCTGGCACAGAGCTCCTACAACCCTTGGACTGTCCTATATTTGACAAAGCTGTCTTATGTTATGTTAATGATGGGGTCCTGAACTGACCTGAGCAAACCCGGGTCTGTGCCTGAAGACCAAATGGTCTGAGCCCATCTTGGGAGCAGCCTTTTACTGACATACAGTCAGGAATCCCAAGGAACTCTCATAACTTGTATTTCATTTACATTTGAAAACTGTTTTATTATGGAAACTTTCAAATGTGTACAAAGGGAGACATGATAGTATAAGGAACCTTGTACACCCATCACCCAGCTTTGATAATTCTCAACATGTGGGCAGTTTTGTTTCATCATCTGCAGAGCTTCCTCACTAGATCCAAGACAAGACATAGTTTCATCTGTAAACACTATAATATATATTTCTAAATAAGATGAGGACTATTTTTTTAAAACTACAATATATATCTAAAACCGACTATAGTCCATCCGAGTTTGTCTGTCATACCTTCTCTACAACATGAAAAAATCTTTTTATTTTGAAATAAATGTAAAGTATAGGGTGTGAGACTCTAGTGCAGAGTGATCCTGTCTCCTCTTCACCCAGTTTCCCCCAATGATTATATTTCATGTGACTCCAGGAAACTGCCCTTGGTATATGGCCTGTAAATTTTTCTATGTCATTTTATAGCTGTGTAGATTTGTGTAACAACCACAGCAACCATTATATAAGCTTGGGAGGTTGACTTTTTTCACTCAGGCAAATGTCCTTAGGATTCATCCAAGTGGTTGCTTCTATTTTTACTTCATTCCTTTTTATTGCTTACTAAGTACTCCATGCAATAGATGTAAAAATTTGTTTAAACATTCACCCATTGAAAGACATCCAGGTAGTTTTCAATTTTCAGGTTCAGTTCAGTTCAGTTGCTCAGGACTCTTTGCGACCCCATGGACTGCAGCACTCCAGGTCTCCCTGTCCATCACCAATTTCCGAAGTTTACTCAAACTCATGTCCATTGAGTCGGTGATGCCATCCAACCATCTCATCCTCTGTCATCCCCTTCTCCTCTCGCCTTCAATCTTTCCCAGCATCAGGGTCTTTTCAAATGAGTCAGTTCTTCGCATCAAGTGGCCAAAGTATTGGAGCTTCATCTTCAGCATCATTCCCTCCAATGAACACCCAGGACTGATCTCCTTCAGAATGGACTGGTTGGATCTCCTTGCAGTCCAAGGGACTCTCAAGAGTCTTCTCCAACACCACAATTCAAAAGCATCAATTCTTCAGCACTCAGCTTTCTGTATAGTCCAACTTTCACATCCATACATTTCAATTTTAGGCTCTTACAAATAAAGCTACTGGGAACTCTCATGTACAGGTTTTGGAGTGGACATAAGTTTTCCTTTTTCTGAGATAAATGTGTTTGCCCAGGAGTACAATTGCTGAGTCATACGAATGTAGGAAATAGATGAGCTCCAGGTTAGATGTTACAACTGGCCTCTTGTTCACATTTCATGAGGGATAAAAGTGGGCTTCAAGCTGGATACTAACTAACTGTTAGCATTTCTTGAGATAAGAGATAGGTGAGGTCCAATTAAGGCATTTCCAATCAGCATCCTATTTGCCCTCCAAAATGGAAGTAACAACAGAAACAGGGTAAATAGCCAGTGTTGGTCTCTTGTAAACACTAGTGTAATAGTCATGGCAAGGACAAAGAGGGGAAAAACCCTATCTGAGTAAAGGATTAAAGGATCTCCACACCCCCTTCTCTTGGGACAAGGGAGAGACTACATGTGCACAGAAAGGCTCCTAGTAGGTCAAAAGTGAAAGCCGCTCAGTTGTGTCCACTCTTTGCAACTCCAGGGACTCTACAGTCCATGGAATTCTCCAGGCCAGAATACTGGAGTGGGTTGCCTTTCTCTTCTCCAGGGGATCTTCCCAACCCAGGGATTGAACCCAGGTCTCCTGCATTGCAGGTGGATTCTTTACCAACTGAGCTATCAGATTATGTGGGTCAAAAGTTAAGAGATAATGCCAGGCCATAATGAATCATGTTCCTCCCAGAAGCATTCATTTCAAGACCTATCTTGTCTGAGGGAGTGTGTGCATACCCCAGGGGAGGGTCCTAGGGTAGGTCAGGTGTGGAAAAAGAATCCAGATAATTGGCCTGAAGGAAGACAACAGCTCAGAAGAACTGCCCTATATAAATAACTTAACCACCTCTTTACTGCTCTCCTCATAAGTGGAGATGTCCACACCCTTGCTCTCTGGGTGTGCATCTCTACATTGCTTCTGTCTTAACTAAAAAGAAGCTTCTGTGCTCTCCCACTTGTGCTATGTCTCTAATAATAAACTTTGTACCTGCATTTACAGCTTCTGCCTCCGTGATAAATGCATTTTTCACTGGGGGCAAAGATCCAGGGGAAAATAGCTTCTACCTTCTAACCTTGTTGGTCTGATGGCTAGGATTCCTGGTTCTCATCCAGGCTACCCAGGTTCAACTCCCGGGCAGGGAATTAAAATCTTGTTGCACACCACCACTTGCTGCTGCATTGCTGAGATCAATAGAACAGTTGATTTTTTTTAAAAAAGAAACTGTTGAACTATTTTCCAGAGTGATTGTACCATTTTATGTTCCCACTACAATGGATGAAAGATCCAGTTTCTCAGCATCCTTACCAGCGTTTGGTATTGTCTGTATTTTATACTGTAGACATTCAGATAGGTGTATAATAATATTGCTTGTTGGTGTTCCGTCACTAAGTTGTGTCATACTCTGCGACCACATGGACTGTAGCCATCCAGGCTCCTCTGTCCTCCACTGTCTCCTGGAGTTTGCTCACATTCATATCCATTGAGTTGGTGGTGCTATCTATCCATCTAAGAATACTGTATCTTGGTCTTTATTTGCATTTCCCAAAAGGCAGGTGGTGCTGAACATCTTTTCATGTGCCTATCTGCCATTCGCATATCTTTTCCAATGAAGTATTTCTTCATGTTTCTGCATATTTTCTATTTTATTGTTTATTGTTTTATGTTGAGATTTGAAAGTTCTGTTTATAGTCTAGGTATGAGTCCTTTTCAGACATATGGTTTGCAAGCATTTTTTCTCACTCAGTCTTTTGCTTATCTTTTCACCCTCTTAACAAGGATTTTTACAGAGCAAAAGTTTTAAATTTTGATGAAGTTCAATTTATCAATTTTTCCTTTTATGGGTGATGCTCTTGGAATCACACCTAAGAACTTCACCAAATCTTACTTCCAAAAGATATTCACTTATGTTTTCTTCTAAAA
Organism: Oryx dammah; assembly: GCF_014754425.2. Classification (NCBI taxonomy): domain Eukaryota; kingdom Metazoa; phylum Chordata; class Mammalia; order Artiodactyla; family Bovidae; genus Oryx; species Oryx dammah. The sequence continues at coordinate 134,329,646 of NW_024070211.1, forward strand.
CCTTTACAGTTTTACCTTTTACACTTGAACCTATGATTCACTTTACTTTTTTGTTTTTTGTATAAAATGTGAGATTTAGGTGAAATTTCATTTTTATTGCCTATGGATGTCCAACTGTTCCAGCACTATTTCTGAAAAAAACAAAACAAAATAAAACAACTTTCCTCTACTGAATTGCTTATGCACTTTTGTCAAAATTCTGTTAGCCAAGTGGGGATATTACTATCAATTTTTAAAAAATAAAAATAATTATAAGATAATACTATCAAATGACAAATTAGATAAACTAGGTTATATGAGTAAATTCTTAGAAAAACACATTACTAAAATTGACTCAAGAAGAAACAGAAAATCTGAATAGATCTATAATTAGCAGGGAAATTGAATCACAAACTTCCCAACAAAGAAAAGCTCAAGATTTGACAGTTACACTAGTGAATTCTATCAATCATTTAAACAACAATTAGTATTAATCTTTCTCAAACTCTTCTGAAAAAGGATTATATATTAAAAGAATTACATATCTTGACCAATTGGGATTCATTTCTGGAAATTCAAGAATGGTTTAACATATTAAAATGTCAATATAATATAAGACAGTAATAGAATGAAGGGAAAAAAAAACCCACATGGTCATCTGAGTTGATAAGAGAGCACTGACTAAGTTCAACACTATTTCATGATCCTATTCAAAGCAGGATGGAAAGAGAAGGTCCCCAACATGATAAAGACCATATGTGAAAAATCCATAGCTAACACCATGCTTAACAGTGAGAAACTGAAGGCTTTTCCTTAAGATCAGGAGTAAGACAAGGCTGCCTGCTTTCACTGCTTATAAAACAGTGTTGGAAGTCGTGCCCAACTAGGCAAGAAAAAGAAATAAAAATCATCCAAATTGGAAATGACAAAGTAAAATTATTTATGTTCATAGATGATACAATCTTAAATATAGAAAGCTGTAAAGATCCACATCAGATTTTAGAGCTAATACATAAATTCAACAAAGTTGCAGGATATAAATCAACACACAAAAGTCAGTTTTATTTTTATATACTTGCAGTGAACAATTTGAAAAGAAAAAATTTCAAATTCCACTACAGTAGCATTGAAAATAATAAAATATTTAGGAATAATTTTAACCAAGAAGGTAAAAGATTTGTACAATGAAAATTGTAACATTGCTGAAAACCATGAAAAGAAAACCTAAATAAATGGAAAGACATTCCATATTTATGGATTAAGAGATTTAATACTGTTAAGACAACAGTACTACTCAAAGCAACCTACAGATTCAATGCAATCTCTATAAAATCCTAATGGCATTTTTACAGAAGTAGAAAAACTCATTCCAAAATTCATATGGAATCTCAAGGGATTCTGAATAACCAAAAATATCTTGAAAAAATTAAGCTGGAGGGCTCACAACACTTGATTTCATAACTTACTACAAAGACACAGTGATCAAACAGTGTGGTACTGGCATAAGGACAGACATGTATTCTATTGGTCTAACAGAACAGAATAGAGATCTCAGAAATAAACCATCACCTAAATGGCCAATTGGTTTTCGACAAAGGTGCCAAGATAAGTCAGTGAGGAAAAAGAGTCTTTTCAAGAAATTGTTTTGGTAAACTGGATACACACATGCAAAATAATGAAGTTAGATCTTTATCTAACACCATATACAAAAATTAACTCAAAATGAATCAAAGACCTAAACATAAGAGCTAAAACTGTAAGATTCGGAAGTAAACAGAGGAAAGGTTTTATGACATTGGATGTGGAAATTATTTCTTGTATATGACACCAAAAGCACAGGGAACAACAACAAAAAATAGATAAAATGGACAATGTCAAAAATTTGAAGTTCTGTACAATATAGGATATTTTTAGGAAAGTGAAAAGGCAGCCTATTGAATGGGAGAAAATATTTGTGAATCATCCATCTGATAAGGGAATAATATCCATAAATACATAGAAGGACTCCTACAATTCAAGAACTACAACAGAAACAACAAACTGCTTTAAAATTGGGCATTAAAAACGGCCATACCACTCTGAATGTGCCTGATCTTGTCTGATCTTGGAAAAATGGGCAAATATCTTGGGTAGACATTTCTTCAAAAAAGATACAGGGCAGTTGCTGTAGAAACGAGTTCAGCAGGTCCTCAAAAAAGCAAAACATAGAATTACCATATGATCTAGCAATCCCACCTCTAGGTTTGTACCCAAAAGAATGAAAATCAGGGACTTAGATTCTAGTATACCAATGTTCATGGGCAGCATTATTCATAATAGTCAAAAGGTGGAAACAACCCAAATGTCCATCCACAAATAAATGGATAAACAAAATGTGGTATTTACATATAATGAAATATTATTCAGCCATAAAAAGGAATGATATTCTCATAATACTGCAACATGGATGGACCTGGAAAATACTCTGTTAAGTGAAATCAGCCAGACACAAAAGGACACATACATGATCCCATTTATATAAGGTACCCAAAGAAAGGCAATGCCAAAGAGTGCTCAAACTACTGCACAACTGCACTCATCTCACACGCTAGTAAAGTAATACTCAAAATTCTTCAAGCCAGGCTTCAGCAATATGTGAACGGTGAGCTTCCAGATGTTCAAGCTAGTTTTAGAAAAGGCAGAGGAACCAGAGAGCAAATTGCCAACATCTGCTGGATCATCGAAAAAGCAAGAGAGTTCTAGAAAAACATCTATTTCTGCTTTATTGACTATACCAAAGCCTTTGACTGTGTGGAACACAATAAACTGTGGAAAATTCTGAAATAGATGGGAATACCAGACCACCTGACCTGCCTCTTAAGAAACCTATATGCACGTCAGGAGGCAACAGTTAGAACTGGACATGGAACAACAGACTGGTTCCAAATAGGAAAAGGAGGACGTCAAGGCTGTGTATTGTCACCCTGCTTATTTAACTTCTATGCAGAGTACATCATGAGAAACGCTGGGCTGGAAGAAGCACAAGCTGGAATCAAGATTGCCAGGAGAAATATCAATAACCTCAGATATGCAGATGACACCACCCTTATGGCAGAAAGTGAAGAGGAACTCAATAGCCTCTTGATGAAAGTGAAAGAGGAGAGTGAAAAAGTTGGCTTAAAGTTCAACATTCAGAAAACAAAGATCATGGCATCTGGTCCCATCACTTCATGGCAAATAGATGGGGAAACAGTGGAAACAGTGTCAGACTTTATTTTTGGGGGCTCCAAAATCACTGCAGATGGTGACTGCAGCCATGAAATTAAAAGATGCTTACTCCTTGGTGTTGGGGTCCTTTAATGGACCAGAACCTGGTGGTCCAGAGTCAAAAGTGAAAGAGAGAGCCAGAGGGAGGGAGCGAGAGAGAGAGAGAGAGAGAAAGAAAGACATGGGGACCCAAGCTCTGATGGAGCAAAAGTATTTTATTAGCAGAAATGCAGGCTTATATATCTTTAGTAAGATGATTACTCAACTATTACACAGGATGAAAATTTATCAATAGCCACAATATGGATAGTCTAATACATACAAGGTCGCTGACGCTGAAAAGAGTCCAGGCAGATACCGTTTCTCATGATCTCAGTCCTGAGAGCTGCAGGCAGCTCTACTCGTTCTTGGAATAGGAACTGATAAGGAACAGAGAATTTATGACAAACAGCATGGAGGAATCCTCCTATTAATCATTCCCTGACAAAGAAAGTTATGACCCACCTAGATAGCATATTGAAAAGCAGAGACATTACTTTGCCAACAAAGGTCCATCTAGTTAAGGCTATGGTTTTTCCAGTGGTCATGTATGGATGTGAGAGTTGGACTGTGAAGAAAGCTGAGCACCGAAGAATTGATACTTTTGAACTGTGGTGTTGGAGAAGACTCTTGAGAGTCCCTTGGACTACAAGGAGATCCAACCAGTCCATCCTAAAGGAGATCGGTCCTGGGTATTCTTTGGAAGGACTGATGCTGAAGCTGAAACTCCAGTACGTTGCCACCTCATGCGAAGAGTTGACTCATTGGAAAAGACCTTGATGCTGGGAGGGATTGGGGGCAGGAGGAGAAGGGGATGACAGAGGATGAGCTGGTTGGATGGCATCACTGACTCAATGGACATGAGTTTGAGTGAACTCCGGATGTTGGTGATGGACAGGGAGGCCTGGCATGCTGTGATTCATGGGGTTGCAAAGAGTTGGACTCAACTGAGCGACTGAACTAAACCTCCCTGCTGCCTAGCACTGCCTCTCAGCTGGGACCAGATGCAGAGCCACTTTCCATATGTACTGACAGCCCGGCCCAACCCAGAAGAGAGGAGTGGGTCCTGCAGCCCCCATGCCAGTCTGTCCTCTGCATGAGACTGGCCTCCTCCCCACATACCCTGACTGCACTGCTGCCTCCACTCAGTGCTGTCATCTGCCTTCCACTCTATCTAAATCTGGTCCAGCTTTCACATTAAACAAAGAAACAAAAATTTTTTTTGGATAGACTTTACTTTTTATTTTTAATATACTTACAATTTTTTTGGCCATTTGCATGCAGGATCTTAGTTCCCCAGCTAGAGATCCAACCTGTTTGCCTGCAGTGGAAGCATGGAGTCCTAACCACTGGACTGTATTGCCAGGGAAATCCGTAGGCTTTACTTTTTTGAACAGTTAGATATTTATAGAACAGTTGGGCAGACAGTACAAAGAGTTCCCGTATAACTCACACCCAGTTTCTCTCATTAAGATCTTAATTGATAGGGTACATTACTAATAATTAATGGACCAACATTGATACATTATTAACTAAAGGCTATAATTTCCTCAGGGCTCTCCTGATAGCTCAGTTGGTAAAGAATCTGCCTGCAATGCATGAGACCCTGGTTCGATTCCCGGGATGGGAAGGTCTGCTGGAAAAGGGATAGGCTACCCACTCCAGCATTCCTGGGCTTCCCTTGTGGTTCAGCTGGTAAAGAATCCATCTGCAATGTGGGAGACCTGGGTTCGATCCCTGGGTTGGGAAGATCCCCTGGAGAAGGGAACAGCTACCCACTCCAGTACTCTGGCCTGGAGAATTCCATGGACTGTGTAGTCCATAGGGCTGCAGAGTCAGACATGACCGAGCGACTTTCACTTCACTTCATACTTTCCTCAGTTTTCCCCTTAATACATTTTCTGTTCCAGGATCCCATATCATATTCAGAGATCCCCTTAACTTAAGATTTTGGATTTAGGTTGCACAAAGTCTGCTTTTTTAAGCTCCTGAGTACTTTTTTATTCAGCAAAGAAAACTTACCAACATCTATGACATAAAATCTGAACCCTCTCTGCACTTCAAGCCTTATTTCTCAGGGTTTTCTCACAGGAAAGACTGTGACCTTCTTTTGTCCTCCCCAGCCTCCCTGTTCTCTACAGGTGAGAGTAAAATAACTTTTACTGAGAATTTATAATGTATTGCCTACTAATCTATCAGATTCAAGTCTACCTGTGAAACAGGTATTATTAGACACGTTACACAGATCATTCTTGAGGCTCACAGAGGTTAAGACACTTGCTAAAGTCTCACAGGCAGTCAGCAGCAGAAGCAGGATTAAAATCTGGCCAAATGCCCATGCTCTTGCCTGCACCTCTCCAGGGCCTCTGAGCTTCTGGCTTCCATGAGCACACAGCCTCTTGCTTCCCTGTGGCCTTTTCTCCCATGAACCATCCTGCTACATGTGGCTGTTTGCTGCCCCAATTCCCTATTATTCAAAGAATTAAGTTCCAGGGAAATCAGTCAACTATAGGTCTTCATGTATAAAAGATGCTGTTTGGTTACAATTACTTCAAAAAGCAGTTACATTTAAAATGTGTTGTCATGCTTTAGCTGTAGGTGAAACATGATTTTTGATACCTGGCTATTTTATGTTCAACAAATGTGAAGTGGAAAATTTAGGTATTGACTTTGATTTTTTAATTTAACATAATGAGCCCACAATATAGATCACAGACTTTTGGAATACAAATCCAAAAAAGGCAAATTATAAATTTTGGTAAATCAATGTAATACTCTATAATATAATGAAATTATCTCACATAATACTTTAATGAAAATTTTCATTTTTAGTTCAATATTCTGCAATGCAATAAATTCATATTATACATTACTTTAATAATAATTTTCAGTGCAAAAAAATTAAACATCATGATTGTTCATGGTAGATTTAGCTGAGCAGTTATTTTATTTTTTTTTCAAGTGTGCCAGTACATTTTATAAGTGGGATATTGTTGATTTCTAATATTAATTTAGTTTCAAGTATATCATATGCAGATTCAAAATTTTACAGATTATACTTCATTTTAAGTTATTATAAAATATTGGCTGTATTCCCTGTGCTGTACAATATATCCCTGCAGCTTATTTATTTTATACATAGTAGTTTGTACCTGGTAAGTCTCTGCCCCTATCTTGCTTCCCCTTCCTCTCTCACCCTGGTAACCACTAGTTTGTTCTCTATATCTGTGTGTCTGCTTCTATTTTATTATATTCATTTGTTTGTTTTATTTTTTAGACTCCACATACAAGTGGTAACATATAATTTTGTTTTTGACTTTATTTCATTAAGCATAATACATACCAGGTCTATCTATCTTACTGCAAATGGCATTCTAACATTCTTTTTTATGAGTAATAGTCCATACACACACACACACACACACAAACACACACATATACACCACATCTTCTTTATCTATTCATGGACACTTAGGTTGGTTCTACATCTTGCCTATTACAAATAATGCTACTATGAACATTGAAGTGCATGTATCTTTTTGAATTAGTGTTTTCATTTTCTTCAGATATATACCTAGCAGTGGAATTGATCATATGGTAAGGCTAATTTTAGTTTTTTGAGGAACCTCCAGAATGCATTCCACAGTGGCTACACTAATTTGCATTCCACCAATAGTATAAGGTTTCTTTTTCTTTTTAAAAAAATTTTTAAATTTATTTATTTTAATTGGAGGCTAATTACTTTACAATATTGTATTGGTTTTGCCATACATCAACATGAATCTGCCATGGGTGTACACGTGTTCCCCATCCTGAACCCCCCTCCTGCCTCCTTCCCTATACCATCCCTCTGGGTCATCCCAGTGCACCAACCCCAAGCATCCTGTATCCTGCATCGAACCTGGACTGGTGATTCGTTTCTTATATAATAGTATACATGTTTCAATGCCATTCTCCCAAATCATCCCACCCTCTTCCTCTCCCACAGAGTCCAGAAGACTTCTATACATCTGTCTCTTTTGCTGTCTCGCATACAGGGTTATCGTTACCATCTTTCTAAATTCCATACATATGCGTTAGTACACTGTATAAGAGGTCTCTTTTTCCACATTCTCACCAACATTTGTCATCTGTGGTCCTTTTCATGATAGCCGTGCTGACATGTAGGAGGTGATATCTCATTGTGGTTTTGATTTGCATTTCTCTGATGGTTAACGATGTTGAGCATTCTTCCATGTGCCTGTCGGCCATCTGTATGTTTTCTTTAGGAAAAAATGTCTATTCAGGTCTTCTGCCCATGTTTTAAAAAGTTTCCTTTCAGGCTCGCCAGTTTCTTTATCTCTTTCTTCCTTCCTTTCTTTCTTTCCTTTTGGCCGCACTAGGTCTTTGCTGCTGTGCATAGGCTTTCTCTAGTTGCAGCAAGTGGGGCTACTCTCTAGTTGCAGTACGCAGGCTTCTCATTGTGGTGGCTTTTCTTGTTGCAGAGCACAGGCTCTAGGGCATGTGGGCTTAGTTGTGGCACATGGGCTTAGTTGCCCCACAGCATGCGAAATCTTCCCAGACCAGGGATCAAATCCATGTCCCCTGCATTAGCAGGTGGATTCTTTTTTAAAATTTTTTCCTCTTTCTTTTTAAATTTTTAAATTATTAAAGTATGATAACACTCTCTCTTACAAGAGAGTTGGAAAATACAGAACAAAGGTACATGTAGTTCCACAATATCTTACAATTATTTTTTAAGCAGATAAATTAAGATTTTTAGTTGGAGTTTCAGTATCAAGTTCTCAAAAAATAATAAAATGAATATACAGGAAAGTAGGATATAGTAGACCTGAAAAGCACTATGAACTAATTCTACATAACTACAAGTTTCACACAACAGTAGGATACAAATTCTATTCAAGTTCCATAGACTATAAACTAGGAAACACCGGACAGGGACATAAAACAAGGTGTAAAAATTTCACGGTCTAAAGGTACGGAAGTCATACAGAGTCTGTTCTCTGATCACTGTGGAATTATGTTAGACATCAATATCAAAAGATATTTGAAAATAACCCACATATTTTCAAGTGCAATGTGACATTTACCAAGAGAAGATATTTGGCTAAGTTAGAATGAAAAAACACAAAGGGTGATTGCAGAGAAGAAAGCATTTAAGTAAGAAATTGATATCAAAATAAGAAATTAATATCAAAGATACTTAAAATAACCCAGGTATTTGGAAATTAAATGTTGACTTTTAAATGATGAGTGTATCTAAGAACCAATGACAAGGAAAATTAGAAAATACATGGGACAGAATAAAAATGAAAAGAGAATTTACCAGAATTTGTTGCATGCAGCTCAATGCAACTAAATACAGTGTGGAATCTTGAATAAGGTATGAAAACAAATAATAAGTACTAGCATGAAATTCTGTGAAATTTGAACAAAATCTGTAGTTAATAATACTGTATCACATGTTAATTTCCTTACAGTACCTCTTTATGTTTGAAGAATTGGATTAGAAGTTTCAAGCCTAAAATTTATTTTTAAAACCAAATGACTAAGATGATAAGCTTTCTAGACTTTTAGTAGTAATATTAGATGCCAAAATACATGGAATGATACCAAACATTTGAGAGGGTATAAATTAAAAATCTAGCATTCTATTCATATTAATTCAAATAAGTGGAATCAAAATGTCAGAAATTTTTTAGATAGGCAAAAATTCATATATTTTCTAAAATATGTATATTATACATAATATTTATATGCATATAAAATGTATACAAAAGCTCTTCTACTACACTTGATAAAGGCTTGAGAAAGAACAACAACAAAAAGAAGAGATGGAGGTACTGCAAAACATAGACTAAATGAAATGGGAGAATATAAAACAGAAAACATGAAATAAACTGGATAAAAGTAAAAGATCATCATATAGTCCAATTGTGTTTAAAAATGGCTGCTCACTAGAAACACATCTGGAGACTCAGAGATTAAAAAAGCAATACCTGGGCATTTGATTTTTCAGAAAATTCCAAGATAATTCTGGTATGCATCGGATTTTGGAAAATGATTACAGTTTTTCTCTTAATGGTAGTTTCAGTGATATAGAATTCTATTATTTTTCAATTGACCAATCATGATACAATGGTATTAAGAGAATAGTAGTTACATAATCACAATAGTAAGAGATGTTTATCAGTTTTCACAATCAACAGCCAGACAAAAAATAAAAGATAATTACAACTGCAAGTCATAATGGAAACATGATTAACTTAGCAATATAAAATAATTACATACAATTTTGGGGGTTAAGCAGAGTGATGTGGTAAGTCGAAGTGCATACATGCATATGTTTTAATCCACCAGCCAATCTATGTCTTTTGGTTGGCATTTAATCTATTTACATTTAAGGTAATTATCCATATGTATGATCCTATTACCATTTTCTTGATTGTTTGGAGTTTATTTTGTGTAAGTCTTTTCCTTCTCTTATGTTTTCCTGCCTAGAGAAGTTCCTTTAGCATTTGTTGTAAAGCTGGTTTGGCGGTGCTGAATTCTCTTAACTTTTGCTTGTCTGGGAAAGCTTTTGATTTCTCCATCAAATCTTAAAGAGAGTTGTTGGGTAGAGTATTATTGATTGTAGGTTCTTCCCTTTCATCACTTTAAATATATCATGCCATTCCTTCTGGTCTGTAGTTTCTCAAAGAATCAGCTGATAACCTTATGGGAGTTCCCTTGTATGTTATTTGTCATTTCCCCCTTGTTGCTTTTAGTATTTTATCTTTGTCTTTAATTTTTGTCACTTTGATTACTACGTGTCTTGGTTGTATTCCTCCTTGGGTTTATCTTGCCTGGGACACTCTGTGCTTCTTGGTTGACTTAGTCGACTATTTCTTTTTCCATGTTAGGGAAGTGTTCAGCTATCATCTTGTCAAATCTTTTTCTGGGTCCCTTTTCTCTCTACTCTCCTTCTAGGGTCCCGGTAATGCAAATATAAGTGCATATAAAGTTGTCCCAGAGGCCTCTTAGGCTGTCTTCATTTTTGTTTCATTCTTTTTTCTGTATTCTGTTTTGTGGCAGTGATTTTCACCATTCTGTCTTCCAAGTCACTTATCCATTCTGCTACTGATTCCTGATATGTTATTCATCTCTATTTGTGCTTTAGTTCTTCTAGGTCTTTGGTAAACATTTTTGCATCTTCTCCATTGTTTTTCTGAGATCCTGGATAATCTTCACTATCATTATTTTGAATTTTTTTTCTGGAAATCTGCCTATCTCCACTTCATTTAGTTGTTTCTCAGGGATTTTATCCTATCCCTTCATCTGGGACATAACCTTCTGCTTTTTCATTCTGATTAACTTTCTGTGATGCAGTTTTCATTTTAGCTGCTGTGGGACTGTGGTTTTTCTTGCTTCTTCTGTCTGCTCTCTGATGGATGAGGCTAAGAGGCTTGTGTAAGCTTCCTGATGGGAGGGACTGGCAGTAGGAAAACTGGGTCTTGCTCTGTTTTTCTGTGGGCAGGGCTGTGCTCAGTAAAATTTTAATTCAATTATCCTCTGATAGGTGGGGTTGCACTCCCTCCCTGGTTGTTTGGTCTGAGGTGCCTAGCCCTGGGCTCTATGGTAGGGTTAACGGTGACCTCCAAGTGGCACCTTCCAGGGTTGCTGCTGCCTTTGTCCCTGTCCTTGCTGCAAGCCACACCAATCCACACCTCCACAAGAGACCCTCCAACACTAGCAGGTAGGTCTAGTTCAGACTCCCGTGGGGTCATTCTGAGCAGTTATTTTAAACAAATTAAACTTTTAAAAGCTTTCTAAAAATGATACAATTTCCTTTTAGCATGTAAACTGCTAAAGTTAAATGCAATAGGACAATCTTATGTATCTAAAAGGTGCCTTTGCCCCCAAAAGAACTGATGCCAATCCTTCTCAAAATATCCCCCAAAATGGAAGAAAGAACACTTCCAAACTCACTTTATGAGGCCATAACTACCCTGATTCCAAAACCAGGCAAAGACATATTTTTCTGACAAGAAAACTACAGACTAATATCCCTGATGAATATCGATGCAAAAATCCTCAACAAAATACAACACATTAAAAGAATCATGGATCATAATAAACTGAGGAAGACTCTTACAGAGATGGAAATATCAGGCCATCTTACCTGTCTCCTGAGAAACCTGTATGCACGTCAAAAAACAACAGTTAGAACCATATATGGAACAACTGACTGGTTCAAATTTGAGAAAGGAGTATGACAAGGCTGTTTATTGTCACCCTGTTTATTTAACTTGGACATCAAATGAAATTCTAGGGTGGATGGGTTACAAGCTGGAGTCAAGACTGTCAGGAGAAATATCAACAACCTCAGATATTCAGATGATACCACTTTAATGGCAAAAAGAGAAGAGGAACTGAAGAGCCTCTTGATGAGGGTGAAAGAAGAGAGTGAAAACGCCAGCTTAAAACTCAATATTAAAAAAAACATATGGTCCCATCACGTCATAGCAAATAGAAAGAGAAAAGGTGGAAGCAGTGACAGATTTCCTCTTCTTGGGCTCTAAAATCATTGTGGATGGTGATTGCAGCCATGAAATTAGAAGATAATTGCTTCTTGGCAGGAAAGCTATGACAAACCTAGACAGTGTATTTAAAGGCAGAAACATCACTTTGTTGACAAAGGTCCATATAGTCAAGGTTACAGTCTTTCCAGTAGTCATGTATGGATGTGAGAGCTGGACCATAAGGAAGGCAGGGCACTGAAGAATTGGTGCTTTTTAACTGTGGTGCTGGAGAAGACTCTTCAGAGTCCCTTGGCTAGCAAGGAGATCAAACCAGTCAATTCTAAAGGAACTCAACCCTGAATATTCATTGGAAGGACTGATGCTGAAGCTGAAGCTCTAATACTTTGGCCACCTCATGCGAACTGCCGACTCATTGGAAAAGACCCTGGTGGTGGAAAAGACTGAGGGCAGAAGGAGAAGAGGGTATAGAGGATGAGATGGTTACATGGCATCACTGATTCAATGGACATGAACTTGGGCAAACTCCAGGAGATGGTGAGGGTTAGGGAAGCCAGGCATGCTGCAGTCTGTGGGGTTGCAAAGAGCTGGACACGACTTGGCAACTGAACAATAACAACACCATGACCAAGTAGGATTTATCCCTGGGATGCAAAGATGATTCAACATATGATAATCAATTAATGTGAAAACACACAAACATAATAAAGGATAAAAATCACATGATTGAGGGAGATAGAAGAAGATGGCAGAGGAGTTACGATGGGGAGATTGCTAGCCTCCCCCTAAATACATCAAAAACTCATTAAGATATGGAACATCTCCTACAAAGCAACCTCTAGGTAACAGCAGAAGACTCCAGGCCTCCAGGTGCTGTGGCATATAAACCCAGCTGAGTTTGACACAGCAGACAAACCCAACCAGTGCAGACAAACCCAACCAGTGCGCACAACCCTTGCAGCACAGAGGGCAAGCCCAGGTAGCCGAGTGTGACAGGCCAGACAAACAGCTGGCACAAAGGGAGGGACTAGGGTGCCGATAGAGGGGAGGCATACAAACTTGGGCAGTACACACAACCCTCCTGGGACAGCTGAAAGAACAAATAACCCCCACGACAAAGAGTACAGGCAGTGAAATGAAACAAGTGCACATAAACCCCATGATGCAGAGGGTAGGCACGGGGAGCCGAAACAATTCCACACTAGCCCCGTCACACTGGGGCCAGCTCGGAGAGCTGAAACAAGTGCACACAAGCCCTGCGACGCAGAATGTGTGCCCTGGAAGACAAGTGCACACAAGGCTGCAATGCAGAGGGTGGACCTCGGGAACTGAGTCAAGTGCACACAAGCCCTGCAACACACAGGGTGAGCTTAGGGGGCTGAGGGAAGCCCACACAAGTCACTGCAATGCGAAAGGATCCACACAAGCACCTACCTAGCAAGCTTCCACCAGCAGCGCAGGGCGGGACAGGGGAACAGAAGCACAGGCGATGATCCCAGGGACAAGTAGGGAGCTGGCGACACTGCATTTATGCTGAGAGGGCCACTTCGAAGCAGCTGCGGAAATAGACGCGCCTAACACCGCAAAAGCTAGAATGGCTGCCCAAAGGCATACTGAACCCGTAGATACTCCAAAACCTACGACTGGATACTGCACTGCCCTTCAGTGAGAGGAGATCCAGCTCCATCAACCAGAACACAGGCACAAGCTCCGCCAACCAGGACACCAACCAACCCCACCCACAGGGGCAAACTCCACAACCAAGAACTACTACCTTGAGAAACTTAAAATTTTATTTTTCTTTTTTCTTTCTCTTATAAATCACAGTTTATTCCTCCAATGTATCTTCACCTTCACCCCAGCCTTTAGCAGTGCTATGGAGTTTTCCTTGTTAAAAAAAATTGATTTTAAGATTTCTTTTTCTTTTTTTTCTTATAAATCACATGGTTTATTCCCCCCTTACATATTTCCACCTCCATATTAGCCTTTTGTGGTGATGTGGAGTTTTCCTCTTTGTGTTTCTTGTCAAAAAAAGAGAGAAAAAAATTCATTTTTTAATCTTTTTTTTCTCTCTATTTTTTTTCCTTTTTCTTGATGAGTTTTTTGGATTTTGTTTTTGATATATTCAACTGCTTTTCCTACTGTTTTTTGCTGGCTGTAGCTATTCCTGAATATATACAAATCTTTTCCACACACGTCTATTCATCTTTGCTTTTCTACTTCTTTTATCTCTCTTTTTAAAATTTTTAAAAATCTCTTCTCCACCCCTTCCTTTTCTCTCTTCCCTCCCTTCTCCTCTTTATTTTCTCTCTTTTTTTAGTCTCCCTTTTTCCTTCACTCTTTCTTCTTTCATCAAATAAGTTAAATTGCTGAGGTCTCTATGCTACTGCTACTGCTAAGTCACTTCAGTTGTGTCCGACTCTGTGTGACCCCATAGATGGTAGCCCACCAGGCTCCCCCATCCCTGGGATTCTCCAAGCAAGAACACTGGAGTGGGCTGCCATTTCCTTCTCCAATGTATGAAAGTGAAAAGTGAAAGTGAAGTCACTCAATCGAGTCCGACTCTTGGCCACCCTATGGACTGCAGCCTACCAGGCTCCTCCGTCCATGGGATTTTCCAGGCAAGAGTACTGGAGTGGGGTGCCATTGCCTTCTCCAGAGCTCTCTATGCTACCTGGTAAATAATCTGCCTGCAATGCAGGAGACCTGGGCTCAATCCCTGGGTTGGAAAGATCCCCTGAAGAAAGGAAAGGCTATCGACTCCAGTATTCTGGCCTGGAGAATTCCATAGACTGTGTAGCCCATGGGGTTGCAAAGAGTCAGACATGACTGAGCAACTTTCACTTCACTTCACATGCTATATTCCCCAGCTGGCCCTCTGCTCATGCTCAGATTTCCAGATTGAGCATTAGCTAACTCTGCTTTCAACTGGTTGATATCACTTCTGGTTTCCCTTGCTCACCAAGTCAATCTCTTTTACTCTTTTCTTTAGAACACTTTGGGTATAACTGTATGTGTGGAAGTGTGTGTGTGTGTGTATGTCCCAGTATTTCTGTAATTACCTACTTGATCTTCTCCCACTAGAACACAGGCACAAGTCACCCCCAATAAGAAATCAACACAAACCACCAACCAAAATTTCCCTCCAAGGGCAAAAATCAAAAAGACGTAATATAACCCTAAAGCTTGGGAAAAGGAGACCTCAAGTGGAGCAAGCTAGAAAAGAAAAAGATGAAAAGACAGAGAAATACAGCACAAATGAAAGAGCAAGGTAGAAACTCACAAGACCAAATAAACAAAGAGGAAATAAGTAATCTCCCTGAAAGAGAATTCAGAATAATGATAGTAAAGATGCTCTGAAGACTTAAAAATAGAATGGAGAAAATGCAAGAAGCATTTAACACAGTTTATACAATCACCAAGGACATAGAAGAAATAAAGAATAAGCATACAGAGATGAATAACACAATTACTGAAATTAAAAATACTCTAGAAGGAAACAAAAGCAGTATAACTGAGGCAGAGGAACGGATAAGTAAGCTGGAGGATAGAATGGTGGAAATAACTGCTGAAGAGCAGAATAAAGGGAAAGAAATGAAAAGAATTGAGGAAAGCCTCAGAGACCTTTGGGACAATATTAAATGCACCAACATTCAAGTTATAGGGATCCCAGAGGAAGAATAATAAAAAAAAAAGCATTGAGAAAATTTTTGAAGAAATTATAGTAGAAAACTCCCCCAACATGGGAAAGGAAATAGTCAATTAAATCCAAGAAGCGCAGAGAGTCCCCTACAGGTTAAACACAAGGAGACACACATTGAGACACATATTAATCAAGCTAACAGAGATTAAGCACAAAGAAAGAATATTAAAAGCAGCAAGGGAAATGCAACAAGTAACATACAAGGGAAAATCCATACAATTAACAGCGGATCTTTTAGCAGGAACTCTGCAGGCCAGAAGGGAATGGCAGGATATATTTAAAGTACTGAAAGAGAAAAACCTACAACCACGATCACTGTACCTGGCAAAGATCTCATTCAGAATTGATGGAGACATCAAAAGCTTTATGGACAAGCAGAAGCTAAGAGAATTCAGCACCACCAAACCACCCTTGCTAAAAATACTAAAGGGAAACACAAGAGAAAGGAAAGACCTACAAAAACAAACCCAAAACAATCAAGAAAATGCCAGTAGGAACATATGTATCAATAATTACCTTAAATGTAAATGGATTAAATACACCAACCAAAAGATACAGACTGACTGAATGGATACAAAAACAAGACCCATACATATGCTGCTTACAGGTGACCCACTTCAGACCTAGAGACACATAAAGACTAAAAGTAAAAGGATGGAAAAAGATATTCTATGAGAATGGAAACCAAAAGAAAGCTGGAGTGGCAATCCTTATTTCAGACAAAATAGACTTTAAAATAAAAATATAAAAGACAAAGAAGGGCACTACATAATGATCAAGGGATCAATCCAAGAAGAAGACATAACAATTGTAAATGTCTATGCACCCAACATGGGAGCACCTCAATACATAAGGCAAACACTAACAGGCATAAGAGGAGAAATCGACAGCAACACAATTGTAGGGGACTTTAACACCCCACTTTCAACAATGGATAGATCATCAAAACAGAATCAGTAAGGAAACACAAACCTTAAATGAAACTTTAGACCAAATGGACCTAATTGATACCTTCAGAACTTTCCATCCAAATGCAGAAGAATATACGTTCTTCTCAAGTGCACATGGAAAATTCTCCAGGATAGACCACATCTTGGGCCATAAATCAAGCCTCAGTAAATTTAAGAAAATTGAAATTGTATCAAGTATCTTCTCTGACCACAATGCTATGATACTAGATATCAACTACAGGAAAATAACTGCAAAAAACACAAACTTTGAGATTAAACAATACATTACTAAATAACAAAGAGGTTACTGAAGAAATAAGAAAAGAAATAAAAAGATTCCTAGAAACAAATGACAATGAAAACACGAGGACACAAAACCTGTGGGACTCAGCAAAAGCAGTTCTAAGAGGGAGGTTTATCTTGTATCTTGAGGAAACAATCATACCTCAAGAAGCAAGAAAAGCATCGAATAGACAGCCTAACTCTACATCTAAAGCAGCTGGAAAAAGAACAAAAAAACCCCAAAGTCAGCAGAAGATCATAAATATCAGAGCAGAAATAAATGAAAAAGAAATGAAGGAAACAATAGCAAAGATAATAAAACTAAAAGCTGGTTCTTTGAGAAGATAAACAAAATTGACAAACCACTAGCCAGACTCATCAAGAAAAAGAGGGAGAAAAATCAAATCAGGAGAGGTTAGAACAGACAACACAGAAATACAAAGGATCATAAGAGAATAGTATGAGCAACTATATGCTAATATGCTGGGGTCCAGCCTCAGCAGAGTCCAGGGATACCCTCAGGATGAACGGCATTGGTGAACAAATGAATGACATGGGGAGACCAAGCTTCGGTGAGCGAGGCCCATAACTTTATTTTCAAAAGGGGCTTTTATACCCTGTCTTGTACATAGAGGAAAATGAAAGTTGCAAGCTCGTGCAGAGTCAGCTCAAACACTCCAGCAGTTTTGCCCTTATCGAAACCAGGATTTTTTTCTGCATACCTTTCCCATAAACAAGGGTCCTATGTGGTGTACATTATCTTCTGGCCTTGGGGGCCTGTTGACATTTTATGACCCTTTTTTGATAAAGGTTGATCAACCAGAAAACTTGTTTTCCTTGAAGTGTTTTTTCTTTATACCTCTAATCTGTGTCAGCCTCAGAAAGTACTAAACAGAGTTACATTCTCATGGAGCAAAGGTGCAGTGGGTTACAACAAAAAAAGAACTTATTAGCTCAAAGGTCCAATGTGGTTAATACCAAGGCTATACTTGTTTTTCTTACATTCCAACTATATTAACTAATGCACTCCCAGGCACACAATGGATAAGGGATATGGGAACTTGGCAGCAAGCATTAGCTCAACAATGAAACCCTTCACCAGTATTATTTTAATAAAACTTTTTTACCCATTGAAGGGCTCTCTATTTTTAGAATGTTTAGGCTTCCCGTGTCATGGTTTGTGAACAATCATATGCGTAGTTGCAAGAGTCTGGATAAACCTGCCAAGCAAGTTAGAATGCTAACAGGGGGTTTGAATCAAAATGCTCCTTTCATGCCCAGGAGACTTATCAACTAGAGCCCTAAGCTGATTTTTTCCAGAAAGAGGTGGTCGGGGATAGCCCCCTGTTAATGTCAGAAGAGTTGGTGAAAGGCATAATATAGTAAACAGCAGACAGACAAATTTTGGTTTGGGGTAGATGCTTGAGCAGGTCCAGGGAGTCCCTCGAGTCCTGATCCACATTGCCTGTCAGGTCTCCTCCGCATGACCTTGTAATGGGTGGGATCTTCCATAATGGATCCCGGCACTAATAAAATGGACAACCTAGAGGAAATGGACAGATACTTAGAAAAGATCAGCCTCCCAAGACTGACCCAGGAAGAAACAGAAATTATGAACAACCCAATTACAAACACTGTAATTGAAACAGTGATCAAAAATCTCCCCAAAAATAAAAGCCCAGGGCCAGCCACATGGCTTCACAGGGGAATTCTAGCAAACATTTAGAGAAGAGCTAAGACCTATTTTTCTGAAACTCTTCCAAAAGATTGCAGAGGAAGGAACATTTCCAAACTCATTTTATGAGGCCACAATCACCCTGATTCCAAAACCAGGGAAAGACAACAACAAAAAAAGAAAACTACAGGCCAGTATCACTGATGTACATAGATGCAAAAATCCTCAACAAAATTCTAGCAAACAGGACCCAACAACACACTAAAAAGTTCATGCACCATGATCAAGTCAGGTTTATTCCAGGGATGCAAGAATTCTTCAATATATGCAAATGAATCAATGTGATACAATATATCAACAAAGTGAAAGATAAAAACCATACGATCATCTCAACTGATGCAGAAAAAGCCTTTGACAAAATCAAGCTTCCATTTATGGTAAAAATGCTTCCAAAAATGGTCATAGAAGGAACCTACCTCAACATTGTAAAGGCCATATATGAAAAGCCCACAGCAAACATTATTCTCAATGGTGTAAAACTAAGCTTTCCCTCTAAGATCAGGAACAAGATAAGGGTGTTCACTCTCACCATTATTATTCGACATAGTTTTGGAAGTCCTAGCTATGGCAATTAGAGGGGAAAAAAAGAAATAAAAGGAATCCAGATCAGAAAAGAAGAAGTACAGCTCTCACTGTTTGTAGATGGCATGATACTATACATAGAAAATACAAAACAAAACAAAAAAACTATCAGAAAATTACTAAAGCTAATCAGTGAATTCAGCAAAGTCGTGGGGTACAAGGTCAATACAGATATCACTTGCACTCCTATACACCAACAATGAAAAATCAGAAAGAGAAATTAGGGAATCAATACCATTCACCATTGCAACAAAAACCTAAGGAAACAAAAGACCTGTATACAGAAAACTATAAGACACTGATCAAAGAAATAAAAAATGACATAAACAGATAGAGAGATATTCCATGTTCCTGGTAGGAAGACTCAATATGGTGAAAATAATTATACTGCCAAATGCAATCTACAGAGTCAATGTGATCCCTATCAAATTACAAATGGATTTTTTCACAGAACCAGGACAAAAATTTTCACAATTCATATGGAAACATAAAAGATCCTGAATAGCCAAAGCAGTCTTGAGAAAGAATGGAGCTGAAGGAATCAACTTTCCTGGCTTCAGACTATACTACAAAGCTACAGTCATCAAGACAGTATGGTACTGACATAAAAACAGAAATATAGACCAATGGAACAAGACAGAGAACCCAGAGATAAACCCACACCACCTATGAGTACCTTATTTTTAACAAAGGAGGCAAGAATATACAACAGGGCAAAGATAGCCTCTTCAGTAAGTGGTGCTTGGAAAACTGGACAGCTATGTGCAAAAGAATGAAATTAGATCACTACCTAATGCCATACACAAAGATAACGTCAAAATGGATTAAAGACCTAAATGTAAGACCAGAAACTATTAAACTCTTAGACAAGAACACAGGCAGAACACTCGGTGACATAAATCAAAACAAGATCTTCTATGACCCACCTCCCAGAGTAACGGAAATAAAAACAAAATTAAATAAGTGGTACCTAATTAAACTTAAAAGCTTTTTGCAGAGCATTACAAACAAGGTGAAAAGACAACCCTCAGAATGGGAGAAAACAATAGCAAAGGAAACAACTGATAAAGAATTAATTTCCAAAATATACAGGCAGCTTATACAATTCAATACTAGAAAAGCAAACAACCCGATCAAAAAGTGGGAAAGGGACCTGAAGAGACATTTCTCCAAAGAAGACATACAGATGGCTAATAAGCACATGGAAAAATGCTCAACATCACTCATTATCAGAGAAGTGCAAATCAAAAGTACAATGAGATAACACGTCACACCAGTCAGAATGGCCATCATCAAAAAGTCTACAAACAATAAATGCTGGAGAGGGTGGGGAGAAAAGGGAACACTCTCAAATTGCTGGTGGGAATGTAAACTGATACAGCCACTATGGAAGATGGTATGGAGACTCCTTAAAAAGCTAGGAATAAAACCACCATCAGTTCAGTTCAGTTCAGTCGCTCAGTCATGTCCAACTCTTTGCAACCCCATGAATTGCAGCACACCAGGCCTCCCTGTCCATCACCATCTCCCGGAGTTCACTCAAACTCATGTCCATCGAGTCAGTGATGCCATCCAGCCATCTCATCCTCTGTCGTCCCCTTCTCCTCCTGCCCCCAATCCCTCCCAGCATCAGAGTCTTTTCCAATGAGTCAACTCTTCGCATGAGGTGGCCAAAGTACTGGAGTTTCAGCTTTAGCATCATTCCTTCCAAAGAACACCCAGGACCGATCTCTTTTAGAATGGACTGGTTGTATCTCCTTGCAGTCCAAGGGACTCTCAACAGTCTTCTCCAACACCACAGTTCAAAAGCATCAGTTCTTCGGTGCTCAGCTTTCTTCACAGTCCAACTCTCACATCCATACATGACTACTGGAAAAACCCTAGCCTTGACTAAACGGACCATCATATGACCCAGCAATCCCACTCCTAGGCATATACCCTAAGGAAATCAAAACTTAAAAAGACACATGTACCCCCAATGGTCACTGCAGGACTATGTACAGTAGCTAGAACATGGAAGCAACCTAGATGTCCATCGACAGATGAATAGATAAAGAAGCTGTGGTACATATATACAATGGAAAACTACTCAGCCATAAAAAGGAACACATTTGATTCTGTTCTAATGAGGTGGATGAAACTATAGCCCATTATACAGACTGAAATAAGTCAGAAAGAGAAATATAAATATTGTATACTGACACATATATATGGAATCTGAAGAGATGGCACTGATGAATTTATTTTCATGACAGCAATGGAGAAATAGACATAGAGAACAGACCTATGGACAAGGTGGGAGGAGAGGAGGGAGAAGGGGAGAGGTATGGAGAGAGTAACACAGAGATTTACAATACCATCTGCTGTATGATGCAGGGAACTCAAACAGAAGCTCTGAGACAGGCTGAAGGATGGGATGGGGAGGGAGATGAGAGGGAGTTCTGGGAGGGAGGGGACATGAGTGTAGCTAGGGCTGATTCTTGATGTATGACAGAAAACCACAAAATTCTGTAAAGCAATTATCTTTCAATTAAAAAAAATTTAAAATCACATACTCTCATTAGATGCAGGAAAAGTGTTTGACAAAATTCAACACGCTATTCATGGTTAAAAAAAACTCAACAGACTAGAAATAAAAGGAAAGTAAATTAATAAAATGAAGGCCATGTATGAAAATCCCACAGTCAACATCATACTCAATGGCAAAAATTTTAAAGCTTTTTCTCTAAGATCAGGAACAAGACAAGAATGCCCACTCTCACTACTTCTATTCAATACAGTAATCCAAATCTCAACCAAAGCAATTAGGGGAGAAAAAAGACCGTTAAACTGGGAAAGAAGTAAAACTGTCCCTGTTTGCAACTGAACATGATCTTACATACAGAAAACTCTTAATATTCCATAAAAATACAGTTAAAAGTAATAAACAAATTTGATAAAACTGCAGGATATGATGTCAATGTGCAAAAATCAGCTGTGTTTGTATATATTAACAAACACTTTCTGAAAAGGAAATTAGCAAAACAATGCCATTTATGGTAGCACCAAAAAAGAATAAAATACTTATTCAGGAATAAAGTTAACTAAGGAGGTGAAAGACTTGTCTACTGAAAACTACAAAATGCTGAAGAAAGAAATAGGGATTTCCCTGGTGGTCTAGTGGTTAAGAATCCATCTTGCAATGCAGGGTGTGTGGGTTCGATCTCTGGTCAGGGAACTAAGATCCCATATGTTGAGTGGCAACTAAGGCTTAGTCAGGCAATTACTTAGCTCAAACACTCCAGAGCCCATGTGTCACAACTAGAGTCTGGATGCCCCAACAAAAGATCCTGAATGATGCAAGGAAAGATGCCACAACTAAGACCCGATGCAGCCAAATAAATAAATATAAATAAAAAAACATTGAAGAGAGAAATAAAAGAAGACACAGACAGAAAGACGTCCTGTGTTTAGGGATTAGAATATGTAATATTATTGCACTGTCCTACCCAAAGTGATATACAGATTCAATGGAATCTCTATGAAAATTTATTAGGCATTTTATTTTACAGAAATAAAAAAGAAAAACCAACCCTGCAACTCACATGGAAGCACAAAAGATTGCAAATAGTCAAATCAGTCCTAAGAAAGAAGAACAGACATCCTGATTTAAATATATTATAAAGTTCTTCAAACAATACAGTACTGGAATAAAGACAAACATATAGACCAATGGAACAGAATAGTGAACCCAGAAATAAACCTATGCATGTATGGTTAACTGACCTTTGACAAGAGTGCTAAGAATATACAATATGCATTCCTCAACAAATGATGTTAGGAAAACTGGATATCCACATAAAAAAGAATGAAACTGAACATTTATCTTATACCTTACAACAAAAATGAACTCAAAATATCTTATACATAATACCTGAAACAGTAAAATTCCTAGAAGCAAACATAGGGGAAAAGCTTCATGATATCTGTCTTGGCAATGGTTTCATGGATGTGACACCAAAAGAACAGGCAACAAGATCAAAAATAAACACGTGGGATTATATCAAACTAAAAAGCTTCTGCATAGAAAAGAAACCATCAACAGGGTGAAAAGGTAAGCTATGAAATGGGAGAAAATATTTGCAAACCACATATCTGATAAGGGGTTAATCTTGAAAATCTATAAGGAACTCCTACAACTCAATGTCAAAAAGCCTAATAACTCAAAAAAAAAAAAATGGGCTAAGGACTTAAATAGGTATTTTTCAAAAAAAAGTCATACAAATGGCCAATGAGTATGAAAAAATGCTCAAAGTCTCTAATCATCAGAGAAATGCAAATCAAAACCACAACAATACATCACCTCACATCTGTCACCATGGTTATTAGGAAACAAATATACAAACCAAAAGATGATGAGAGGATGTGGAGATACTGGAACTCTAGCACACTCTTGGTAGGAATGCAAAATGCGGTCGCTGCTATGGAAAGCAGGATGGAGGGGCCTCAAAACATTAAAAATAGAACTGCCATATCATCTAGCAACTCCACTTCTGAATATTTATCCAAAAGAGTTGAATTCAGGAGCTCAAGAAGGTATTAGATTCCCATGTTCATTGCAACATGAGTATTAGATTCCTATATTCATTGCAACAATAACCAAGATGTGGAAACAAAATGTCCAGCAGCAGATGAGTGAATAAAGAAAATGTGGTGTGTATATATACATATATATATATATATATATATATATACACACAATGAAAGATCGATTCAATCTTAAAAAATGAATGAAATTTTGCAGTATGTAACAAGACAAATGAAGCTTGAGGACACTATGCTAAGTGAACTAGGCCACTCACAGAAAGACAAAAACTGTGCAATTCTACTTACAAGAATTTGATTCTTATAATTGATTATCTAAAATCAATCAAAGAATGGAATGTAGTTGCCAGTGACCAGGAGGAAGGGCAAACAAGAGTTACTAATAAATGGGCATAAAGTGCCAGTTAAGCAAGATGAACAAGCTCTTGAGGTCTGTGAATAGCGTTGGACCTAAAGTCAACAATGATACACTTAAAATTCTGTTAGGAGGGCATTGCTGTTATTGTTCAGACACTAAGTGGTGTCCAATTCTTTGTGACCCCATGGACTATAGTAAGCCAGGCTCCTCTGTCCTCCACTATCTCCCAGAGTTTACTTAATTCATGTCCATTGAATTGGTGACATTGTGGTTCAGACAGTAAAGCGTCTGTCTACAATGCGGGAGACCCGGGTTCAATCCCTGGGTTGGGAAGATCCCCTAGAGAAGGAAATGGCAATCCATTCCAGTACTACTGCCTGTAAAATCCAGTGGACAGAGGAGCCTGGTAGGCTACAGTCCATGGGGTCACAAAGAGTCAGACACGATTGAGCGACTTCACTTTCACCTAACGACTTCATCCACTGCTGCCCCCTTCTCTTGCCTTCAATCTGTTCAAGCATCACGATCTTTTCCAGCAAGTCGCCTCTTCACATAAAGTGGCCAATGTTTTGATGCTTCAGCTTCAGCATCAGTCCTTCCAAAGAATATTTAGGGTTGATTTCCTTTAGGATTGACTGGTTTGATCTCCCTGCTGTCCAAGGGACTCTAAAGAGTCTTATCAGCATCACAATTTGAAAGCATCAAGTTTTCAGTGCTCAGTCTTCTTTATGATCCAACTCTCCCATCTATACATGACTACTGGAAAAACCATAGCTTTGTCTAGATGGACCTCTGTCAGCAAAGTGATATCTCTGCTTTTTAATACTCTGTCTAGGTTTGTCCTAGTTTTCTTTCTAAGGAGCAAGCGTCTTTTAAATTCTTGGCTGCAGTCACTATCCACAGTGATTTTGGAGCCCAAGAAAATAAAATCTGCCACTGCTTTCACTTTTCCCTCTTCTATTTGCCATGAAGTGATGAGACAGGATGCCATGATTCTAGCTTTTTTAGTGTTGAGTTTCAAGCCAGCTTTTGCACTCTCCTATTTGACCTTCATCAGCAGCTCTTTATTTCCTTTTCACTTCCTGCCATTAGAGCGGTATCTTCTGGACATCTGAGGTTGCTGATATTTCTCCTGGCAATCTTGATTCCAGCTTGTGATTCATTGCTGGATGAATTACAAGCTGGGGTGCTGGCATTTCACATGATATACTCTGCATATAAGTTAAATAAGCAGGATGACATTATACAGCTTTGTCATACTCTTTTCCCAATTTTGAGCCAGTCAGTTATTCCATGTACAGTTCTAACTGCTGCTTCTTTTTCAAAAAAATAATTAATTCATTTTAATTGGAGGATAATTGCTTTACAATATTGATGGTTTTAACCATCCATTAACATGAATCGGCCACAGGTGTACATGTGTCCCAGCCACCGTGAACCCCCCTCGCACCTCCCTCCCCACCCCTCTAACTGTTGCTTCTTGACCTACACAAAGGTTTCTCAGGAAGCAGGTAAGGTAATCTGGTATTCCCATCTCCTTAAGAATTTTCCACAGTTTATTGTGATCCACACAGTCAAAGGCTTTAGCAGAGTCAATGAAGCAGAAGTAGATGTTTTTCTGGAATTCCTTTGCTTTCTCTATGATCCACTGAATTGGCAATTTTATCTCTGGTTCCACTGCCTTTTCTAAACCCAGCTTGTATATCTAGAAATTCTCAGTTCATGTACTGCTGAAGTCTAGCTTGAAGGATTTTGAGCATAACCTTGCTAGTATGTGAAATGAGTGCAACTGTATGGTAGTTTGAACATTCTTTGCCATTGCCCTTCTTCAGGATTGGAATGAAAGCTGACCTTTTCCAGTCCTGTGGCCACTGCTGAGTTTTCCAAATATGCTGGCATATTGAGTGCAGCTCTTTAACAGCACTGTATTTTATGATTTAAAATACGCTCATCGGGAATTTCATCACCTACACTAGCTTTGTCGTAGCAATACTTCCTAAGGCCCATTTGACTTCACACTCCAGGATGTCTGGCTCTAGGTGAGTGACCACACTATCATTTTTATCCAGGTCATTAAGATCTTTTTTTGTATAGTTCATCTGTGTATTCTTGCCACGTCTTCATCTCTTCTGCTTCTGTTAGGTCCTTACCATTTCTGTTCTTTATTGTGCCCATCCATGTATGAAATGTTCCCTTGATATTTCCAATTTTATTGGAGATTTCTAGTCTTTCCCATTCTATTGTTTGCCCCCATTTCTTTGCATTGTTCATTTAAGAAGGCCTTTTTATCTCTCCTTGCTATTCTCTGGAATTCTGCATTCAGTTGGGTATATTTTTCCCTTTCTTCCTTGCCTTTTGCTTCTCTTCTTTTCTCAGCTATTTGTAATGCCTGCTCAGCCAACAATTTGCCTTCTTCCATTTCTTTTTCTTAGGGATGGTTTTGGTCACTGCCTTCTGTACAATGTTGTGAACTTCCATCCATAGTTCTTAGGCACTCTATTTACAGACCTAATCCTTTGAATCTATTCATCACCTCCACCATATAATCATAAGGGATTTGATTTAGGTCAAACCTGAATGGCTTAGTGGTTTTCCCTACTTTTTTCAATTTAAGCCTGAATTTTGCATTAAGGAGCTCATGATCTGATTTCATATTAAATATTCTTAACCAAGATAAAATAAAATTAAAAATAAAATTGGCTTTGTTTCATTGTGAGTTGTCCTTAAACAATGTAAGCATGTGAAGGTTTAATGCTTAACTCATGGAGATTGAGCTTGCCAGCACCAATTTCAAGTAGAAGTAACTTTTCAAAAGTTGCTCCATCTTCCCATGCACAGTGGACCCCTAAATGTTTGCTGGTCTTCACATCTAACCTCATTCTATTGGACCTTTTAGTTTGGAAGATCTGAACTTCTCTTTAGCTTAGACTAAACATTCACCTGGCTTTTCTTTAGTCTGTTATTAAAAAATCCTGCCTAATGTAAATTCACACCTTTTAAATAGCAAATATAAATAGATATATTGCTAGATTGGAGAGACCTGAGGAAATTTGTGGTTTACACTAACTGGATGATCATTTCTCTATAATTGCTATTGTGGGTGTCTTTAGGTTCCTTCCTTCAGAGATTAATTCTTCAGTTTCAGTTCAGTTCAGTTGCTCAGTCATGTCTGACTCTTTGCGACCTCATGAACCGCAGCATGCCAGGCCTCCCTGTCCATCACCAACTCCCAGAGTCTACCCAAACCCATGTCCATTGAGTCGGTGATGCCATCCAACCATCTCATCCTCTGTCATCCCCTTCTCCTCCTGCCCTCAACCTTTCCCAGCATCAGGGTCTTTTCCAATGAGTCAGCTCTTTGCATCAGGTGGCCAAAGTGTTGGAGTTTCAGCTTCAACGTCAGTCCTTCCAGTGAACACCCAGGACTGATCTCCTTCAGAATGGACTGGTTGGATCTCCTTACAGTCCAAGGGACTCTCAAGAGTCTTCTCCAACACCACAGTTCAAAAGCATCAATTCATCTGCACTCGGCTTTCTTCACAGTCCAACACTCACATCCATACATGACCACTGGAAGAACCATAGACTTGACTAGACGGATCTTTGTTGGCAAAGTAATGTCTCTGCTTTTTAATATGCTGTTTAGGTTGATCATAACTTTCCTTCCAAGGAGTAAGCATCTTTTAATTTCATAGCTGCAATCACCATGTGCAGTGATTTTGGAGCCCCCCCAAAATAAAGTCAGTTTGGCATGTAATATTTGAAACATTATATTCAGTCATAAGTCCCAAGTAATTGCTGAGGTAATTCTTTTCACAGTGATTATGGTTTCTTGAATCAGAATAGTTTTTCCTGGATCTTGAGAATGTAGTAGGTTTATAAATAAGCCTCTCATATTCTACATGTAAATGAAACATTGGTAGATTTCATTTCCATTGTTCTGTCTATAGAATAATTAAAGTGTGTTCTTGTAATAAATCTTGATTTATGCTGTATGAATATGTGACTTCGCAGTGTAGGGTGTTTCCACCTCTGTGCTCCAAAGCCTATGAGTGTGTAAGTGTCAGTGTGAGCCAGCTGCTGTTGGCCACAGTCACTCTGGGTTCACATTTGCATATTTGCATATTTGGACATTCCGGTGCTGCAGTCATTGTAACAGCTTCCCTTAGGTGCTTGAAGATGTGCTCCGGAGCCAGTGACCCACTCTGCCAGGCAGTACCAGGTGACATGAAGCAGCGCCTGCCCTGCCCCAGTCTTTAGTCCTGGGGCTGAAGACTCACTCGAGTTCTCCAGTCTGGAGCTTTCTCTGCCACTCCTGCCACACAGTTTCAACCACCTGCTTGCTTTTCTGCCTGAAGGCCTGAAAGGTATCTCAAAGTTAATATGCCCAGAGCTGCCCTTCTACCAACACCTGCTCGGTTCACAGGCATCCGTATCTCAACAGCCCACAGCTGCATTCTTTCAGCTGCTCAGAAAAAAATACCTTGGAAGAGAACTCAAGCAATACAAAAGGAAACCACCAAACCACAAAAGGAAAAAGTAAGGAACAAAGAAGAAACACAAAATCAACTGGAAAACAAGGTTTAAAATGGCAATAAAAACATACCTATCAATAACTATCTTAAATATCAATGGCCCAAATGCTCTGTCTGATCAAAATACATAGAGTGGCAAACAGTATAGTAAAATAAGAACCTACAATATGCTGCCTACAGGAAACCCACTTTACGGTGAAGGACACACATAGATTGAAGGCGAGGGAATGTAAAAAGATATGTTATGCAAATGGAAATGATAAAAAAGGAGGGGTAGCAAAACTCACATCAGACAAGATAGACTTTTAAAACAAATGCCATAAAGAAAGATAAAAAAAATGACACTCTATAGTGACAAAAAGATCAACATATGAAGAGGATATTATACTCATTAACAAATATACACCCAATATAAATGATACAAATGAACTTATTTACAAAATAGAAACAGACTCACAGACACAGAAAACAAACTTATAGTTACCAAAGGGGAAATGAGGGAGGGACAAATTAGGAGTTTGAGATTAGCAGATACAAACTACTCTATATAAAACAGATTTTTTAAAAAGGTCCTATTGAACAGCACAGGGAATTATATTCACTGTCTTGTAATGAACTACAATGGAAAAGAAAATGAAATATAATCATATATATATATATATATATATATATAACTGAACACTTTGCTGTATGCTAGAAACTAATACAATACTGTAAATAAACTACACTTCAATAAAAATAAATATATGCACCCAATATAGGAGGACTTAAATATATAAGACAAATACTAACAAACATAAAAGGAGAACTTGATGAAAATACAATAATAATAGAAGACTGTAACACCCAACTGACGTCAATGGACAGTTCTTCCAGATAGAAAATCAATAAGGAAACAGACACGCTGAACAACACAATAGAACAATTTGATTTAATTAATATCTTTAGGAATCACATCCCTCCTGCCCTCCCCCCCAAAAAAACAGAATACAAATTTTTCTAGCACACATGGAACATTCTCTAGGATAGATGACATACAAGAACATAAACAAGGTTAAACATATACAATGGCATGAAACTAGTAATTAACCTCAGAAAGAAAAATGAGAAATAAGATGATTACATGGAGACTAAACAACATGCTATTAAAAACCAATGGATCAATGATGAAATCAAAGAGGAAATTAAAAAATAACTTGAGACAAATGACAATGAAAACACAACCATATAAAGTCTATGGGATGCAACAAAAGCAGTTCTAGGAGGGAGGTTCATAGTGATACAGGCCCTTCTTAAAAAAACAAGAAAAACATCAAGTAAACAACTAAGGTACCACATAAAAGAGTTAGAAAAAGAACAACAAACAAAACTCAAAGTCAGCAGAAGGAAGGACTAATAAAGATCAGAGAGAAAATAAACAAAATAGATATTTAAAGATAATAGAAGAAAATCAATAAAACCAAGAACTGTGCTTTTGAAAGTATAAACAAAATGAACAAACTTCTGTCTAGGCTCACCAAGAGGAAAAGAGAGGGGACCCAAATAAAATAATAGATTAAAGAGGAGAAATAACAACTGAGACTGCAAAGATACAAAAAAGCATAAGAGAATACTCTAAATAATCATAAGCCAACAGACTGGACAATCTAGATGAATGAGACAAGTTTCTAGAAATATCAATCAGTTCAGTTCAGTTGCTCAGTTGTGTCTGACTCTTTGCGACCCCATGAATTGCAGCACGCCAGGCCTCCCTGTCCATCACCAACTCCTGGAGTTCACCCAAATGTCCATCGAGTTGGTGATGCCATCCAGCCATTTCATCCTCTGTCATCCCCTTCTCCTCCTGCCCCCAATCCCTCCCAGCATCAGGGTCTTTCCCAATGGGTCAACCCTTCACATGAAGTGGCCAAAGTATTGGAGTTTCAGCTTCGACATCAGTCCTTCCAATGAACACCCAGGACTGATCTCCCTTAGGATGGACTGGTTGCATCTCCTTGCAGCCCAAGGGACTCTCAAGAGTCTTCTCCAACACCACAGTTCAAGAGCATCAATTCTTCGACGCTCAGCTTTCTTCACAGTCCAACTCTCACATCCATACATGACCACTGGAAAAACCATAGCCTTGACTAGATGGACCTTTGTTGGCAAAGTAATGTCTCTGCTTTTGAATATGCTGTCTAGGTTAGTCATAACTTTTCATCCAAGGAGTAAGTGTCTTTTAATTTCATGGCTGCAGTCACCATCTGCAGTGATTCTGGAGCCCAAAAAAGTAAACTCTGACACTGTTTCCACTGTTTCCCCCTCTATTTCCCAGGAAGTGATGGGACCAGATGCCATGATCTTCATTTTCTGAATGTTGAGCTTTAAGCCAACAGTTTTACTCCTCTTTCACTTTCATCATGAGGCTTTTTAGTTCCTCTTCACTTTCTGCCATAAAGGTGGTGTAGTCTACACATCTGAGGTTATTGATCTTTCTCCTGGCAATCTTGATTCCAGCTTGTGCTTCTTCCAGCCCAGCGTTTCTCGTGATGTACTCTGCATAGAAGTTAAATAAGCAGGGTGACAATATACAGCCTTGACGTCCTCCTTTTCCTATTTGGAACCAGTCTGTTGTTCCATGTCCAGTTCTAACTGTTACTTCCTTGACCTGCATATAGATTTCTCAAGAGGCAGGTCAGGTGGTCTGGTATTCCCATCTCTTTCAGAATTTTCCACAGTTGATACTATATATGTGTGTGTTAATCAGTCAGTCATGTCTGACTCTTTGTGACCCCATGGACTGTAGCCCACCAGGCTCCTCTGTCCATGGAATTCTCCAGGCAAGAATCCTGGAGTGAGTTGCCATTTCCTTTTCCATGGGATCTTTCTGACTCAGGGATTGAGCCCAGATCTCCCACAATTCAGGTAGACTCTTTACTGACTAAGCCACCTAAAGACCACACAGAAACTACTAGAACTGACAAATTAATTCAGAAAAGTAGCAGGATATAAGATTAACATATGGAAATCTGTTGTAATTTCTTGACATTAACAATGAAATACAGGAAAGGGAAAATTCTTAAATTGTATAAAATTCCTTTTATAACTGTATAAAAAATACTTAAGGATACATCTGACTAAGGAGGTGAAAAGTATAAAACATGGTGAAAACTATAAAACATTGATAAAGCAAACTGAAGATGATTCAAAGAAATGGAAAGATATCCCATGCTCCTGGATTAGAAGAATTAATACTGTTAAAATGTCCATACTACCCAAAGCAATCTACATATTTAATGTGATCCCTATCAGATTACCCAGGACATTTTTAAAAGAACTAGAACAAATAATCCTAAAATTTACCTGAAACTTACAGAAGACCTAGAATTGTTAAAGCAATCCTAAGGAAAAAGAACAAGCTAGAGGCATAACCCTCTCAGACTTCAGACAATATTACAAAGTTATAGTAATCCAAACAGCATGATATTAACAGAAAACAGAGACATGAATCAATGGAACAGAATAGAAAACCCAGAAATAAACCCACATGCCTACAATCAATTAATCTTTGACAAAGGAGGAAGGAATATACAATGGAGAGAATTCTCTTTGGCAAATGGTGTTGGAAAAGCTGGACAGCCACATATAAATCAACGAAGTCAGGACACTCCCTTATACCATATGCAAAAATAAACTTAGAATGTCTTAAAGACTTAAATAAAAGACATGATACCATACATTTCCTAAAAGAGAACATAGGCAAAACATTCTCTGACAGAAATCATAGCGATGTTTTTTTAGGTCAGTCTCCCAAGGCAAAAGAAATAAAAGCAAAAATAAACAAATATGACCTAATAAAATTTATAAGCTTATGCACATAAGGGAAACCATAAGCAAAACAAAAAGACAACCCATGGAATGGGAAAACATTTGCAAATGATGCGACTGACGTGTTTAATTTCTGAAGTATACAAATAGCTCATACAACCCAATAACAAAAAACCCAAACAACCCAATCAAAAAATGGGTAGAAGACCTAAATGGACATTTCTCTAAAGAAGACATCTAGATGGCCAGGCACATGAAAAGATGCTCAACATCTCTAATTACTGTGTATGCTCAGTCGCTCAGTCATGTCCAACTGTTTGCAACCCCTTGGACCTCTGTCCACTAGGCTCCTCTGTCCATGGGATTCTCCAGACAAGAATACTGGGATGGGTTGCCATGCCATATTCCAGGGGATCTTGACCCAGGGATTGAACCCATGTCTCTTCCATCTCCTGCATTGGCAGGCAGATTCTTTACCACTAGTGCCACTTGGGAAGCCCAATATATATGTATTAGTTCAGTTCAGTTCAGTTGCTCAGTCGTGTCCGACTCTTTGCGACCCCATGAATCGCAGCACACCAGGCCTCCCTGTCCATCACCAACTCCCGGAGTTCACTCAGACCCACGTCCATCGAGTCAGTGATGCCATCCAGCCATCTCATCCTCTGTCGTCCCCTTCTCCTCCTGCCCCCAATCCCTCCCAGCATCAGTCTTTTCCAATGAGTCAACTCTTCGCATGAGGTGGCCCAAGTATTGGAGTTTCAGCTTCAGCATCATTCCCTCCAAAGAAATCCCAGGGCTGATCTCCTTCAGAATGGACTGATTGGATCTCCTTGCAGTCCAAGGGACTCTCAAGAGTCTTCTCCAACACCACAGTTCAAAAGCATCAATTCTTCGGCGCTCAGCCTTCTTCACAGTCCAACTCTCACATCCATACATGACTACTGGAAAAACCATAGCTTGACTAGACGGACCTTTGTTGGCAAAGTAATGTCTCTGCTTTTCAATATGCTATCTAGGTTGGTCATAAGTTTTCATCCAAGGAGTAAGCGTCTTTTGATTTTTATGGCTGTAATCACCATCTGCAGTGATTTTGTAGCCCCCCAAAATAAAGTCTGACACTGTTTCCACTTTTTCCCCATCTATTTCCCATGAAATGATGGGATCTTCGTTTTCTGAATGTTGAGCTTTAAGCCAACTTTTTCACTCTCCTCTTTCACTTTCATCAAGAGGCTTTTTAGTTCCTCTTCACTTTCTGCCATAAGAGTGGTGTCATCTGCATATCTGAGGTTATTGATATTTCTCCCAGCAATGTTCATTGCAGCTTGTGCTTCTTCCAGCCCAGCGTTTCTCATGATGTACTCTGCATATAAGTTAAATAAGCAGGGTGACAATATACAGCCTTGACGTACTCCTTTTCTACTTGGAATATATATGTATACATACACACAACTGAATAATTTTGCTGTACTCCTGAAATTAACACAATATTGTAAATCAACTATACTTTAATAAAAAAATCTTGGCATTCTCCTGGACTCCTCTTTCTCTCACAACTCATATCCTAATCTATCAGCTCTGCATTCACATTTTTATTCAGAACTCAACCATTTTTCTTACTTCTGTCCCTGGTGCAGGTCACATCAACTGCCCCCTCCTCCATGGATGACCCAACAGCCTCCCGGCCGGCCTCACTACTTGAGTCCATCATTCTCTACACAATAACCAAAGTCACCCTTGGTAAAATACAATCAGATCACATCACTCCTCTGCCTAAAACCTTCAAAGGCTGCCATTCAATTCAGAGGAAGAGTCAGAATCCCCACCATGGCACCCAAAGCGTATGGCTTATCTGGTCTCACTTTTTCTTTCCACTCCCACTCACTGCAGCTTCCATGGGCTCCTGACCCATCTGAGACATCAGTTTGGGCACTGAAGTCACTAAGAACTGTGTGGACATTAACAGCATGCAATGCTAGTCAGAGTTGTTAATACAGAGGCACATGTCTAAAGTCTTGACCTTCAGGGCTCAAGTCCTGAAATATTGCTGAAAACATCTAGACTGTCCAGAAATTGCATTTTGTTTCTCGTCTGCTATCATCCCTCCTATCAACACCGACACTGTCTATTCAAATGAACATATCCTTTCGGAGAGATGAAATAAATTTGCCAAAGGCTTCTTTCCTACCCTTGTCAAAATATTTCCCATACAAGTCCTGTCTGTATGGGTTTTTACACTGCTGAAATGTAGAATAAATTGGGAGAGGGGAAGTGGAGTTCAAGTTGGGATAAAGAGGGCTGAAAAGACCAGGTGGGCTAAAATGCCTGGCCTCTTTTGTTTTTACTGTCAAGGGAATATAATCTAAAACTTTCAGGTTCACCTTCAAAAAATATTTTTATTTACTCCTCTGTCTTGTGAACTATGTTATTTGTCTTCATTTTACATGAGAGAAATGCTGTGTCCCGGAGAGCTTCACCAGGTTACAGAGAAAATGGCAACAGAATTGAGACACAAGGCTGAGTCCTATGGCTTCAAGTTTCTAAGACACACACACACACACACACACACACACACACACACACACGCACACTTCTGATCTACTGATTTGTCCATGTCCCTTTTCTTTTCCTTCCGGAAGATCTGTCTTAAATTAACTTTTTAAAAAAGAAATGTTCATTTTGGATCTGCTTTTAAAACACAAACGTGAATTTGATTTTTAAGGTGAACAGATGTAGGGCTCTGTAAAGATGATAAATTCCTTTCACTATATTCTAAACATGCAAATGAAATCATCTTTTACAACAGGAACACTCATTCTGACAACCATCCTCGATTATTCTGAGATAGAGGTGTTTGCTTAATTAAAACTTAATTTCCCATGACAGGGACTGTCAAAACATCTCCCTCAACCACTCCATAAATTAAATACTTATTTTATGTCAAAAACTACGTAATAGTGAACAACTGGTACCAGACAAAGTCTTCCATAGATAACTGTAGCCACTAAAAAAATATAAACACTGCTATCAGATAACACTGGGGAACGACCTAAAACAGCCTCTCCCATTACTCTTGCTGGAGGGTTATCAATTACAGACTTAAAAAAGTAACTAGACTTTGCACAGGAACAATTTTTATATCTTATCATATATTTGCTTTTCATTTAATTAATTTCTTCTCTCACATTTAATATTCCCTTCTTTCTAGCTAATTTTGAATTTAACTTGCTGCCCTTTCCCTAACTTCTTTAGATGGATACTCAGATCTTTGATGTAATACTTGGTGATTCACTGAGGTGTTGGTTCCACTGTGCTCGACAGGACACATTTGGAATACTGTTGCCTAGAAACTTCCAAGAGAAACCCTGACAAATATGACCACGCCTAGTTGAAGGAAGCTAGGATAATGACATATCTCTGAACATCAGGAAATACTGATGGTTACCCTGGCAAAGGGAAGAGTTGGAAGCAGTGGAGATGAGAATGATTTTCAGACATTTGCAAGACTGGCACATTTAAGAATAAAATTTTATTTGAATTACTTCAAAGAATGAATAACAGAAAAAAGCTATAGGAAGGTTGATTTTGCATCAGGAAAAAGCCTTTCTCAAAGCTGTAAAGTTTTCCAAAATTTAGACTAAGAGGACTTCCCTGGTGGTCCAGTGGTTAAGACTTCGCCTTCCAATGCAGGTGGTACAGGTTTGATCCCTGATCTGGGAGCTAAGATTCCACATGCCTTGTGGCCAAAATACCAAAACATAAAACAGAAGCAATATTGTAACAAATAAAGACTTTAAAAATGGTCCACATAAAAATATCTTAAAAGAAAAACTTAAGTGTTCAATTAGGGATGAGGGGAGCAACATCTGACAGGAGTAATAATGAAGGGGTTCTTGATTGCCATTAATGTTAAATGAGGATGGCTTTTAGCTTTCTGGGTGATACTCTTCTCCTAAGTCAGAGACCAGTCTTAGTTCTATGAACAGAACTACCATAGCCTACTTATCTCAGGAGTATAAGCATAAACAGAGTCATGGAGGAGGGGACCCCGGGACTGAATCACACAGCCAAGGCCTTCCTAGCAGAGCCCAATACATGCTATGCTCTTAGAAGAAAGCAGGGAGGTGAAGGTGGGGTCAGCCAAGGGGAGTCCTGAGGACAGATTTTTAAAATCAGTTTCTGTTCTCCCATCCTGCCTAGTCCCATTACCAATCAGAATCTAGGGCAGTTTATTAAAAAAATTCTACATATAAAGTCTTGATTACAGATGATTAGAAGAAGGAAAGGATTTAGAAAAGGATTCATTGCAAGATTTCTTTCAATAGCAGGCAACCCCTTCCCACCTCTGCTGCTGCTGCTAAGTCACGTCAGTCGTGTCCGACTCTGTGCGACCCCAGAGATGGCAGCCCACCAGGCACCCCCTCCCTGGGATTCTCCAGGCAAGAGTACTGGAGTGCCTTCCCACCTCTAGTACATTTAAAAGACAGTTCAGCTTTGCTCTTATATGAAACAAATCAGTTTTTCATTGTGAAAAATTTTAAACAGTGAGTACATAAAATGAATAGTGGCAGACTGCCCACCACAGTCCCGGTATAAAATACTATCAATAATTTGGCATTTATCTTTCTAATCCATATTCTGAACATATACATAGACATACATGTCAAGATTCAACTTTTCAAAATTTAACATATACATATGTATATGATTCATGACATTAAGAAGAAATGAAACCACTGAGTGCTGTTTATTAAATGGCAGGCATTAAGCTATGTATTTTACTTCATTTATCTTGCTTAATTCTCCTAACAACTCAGTAAACAAGTGTCATTCAATCTCATTTGAAAGTTGAAAAGTGGAGGCAGTGAAAAGTGCTTTTCCTAGTAAGTGCTTGAGGTCAGATTTTGAACACAGGACTGTCTGGATTAAATTCTCTTGCATTCTCTTCTGTTCTGATTCTCTCCTTGAGGCTTGCAGGTGGCATTGCTCCATCATTGTGCCTTCACAGTCAATCTGCTGATGAAGAAATTTGACCCCCATAATAAAAAGAGGCTGGAGTTGTATAAACAAGACAAAACAGTCTCAACAAAATGATATTTGCTTAACGTTTTTTTTAAAGAAATGTATTTATTTATTTTTGGCTGTGCTAGTCTTCGTTGCTGCACGTGGGCCTTCTCTAGTTGTGGTGAGTGGGGGCTACTCTTTGTGGTGGTGCCTGGGCTTCTCACTGCGGCAGCTGTTTTGTTATGGAGAATGGGCTCTCAGTGTGTGGGCTTCAGCAGCTGCAGCCCTCAGGTTCAGTAGTTGGGGTTCTTGGGCTCTAGAGTGTGGACTCAGCTTAGTTACTCTGCGGCATGTGGAATCTTCCCAGACCAGGGATCAGACCCTGACCACTGGCAAGCAGATTCTTACCCACTGCACCACCATGGAAGTCCAATATTTGCTTAATGTTTTATTAGACAGATCCTAGAACTCCTTCCTAATGCATGTGACCATAACTCATGAAATTCAACTTTTCAATCCTTCAAATGCTAAACTGCTAACCTATGGATATGTAGTTTTCCTTCCTCCTCAGTATCACAAGCTCCCCAGCCCAGCACAGCCCACAGCCTCTGGGACACAAATCTTCCTAACTGCTAACAAGGCAGTTCTAAAAGGGGACCTGGTTATAGCTGTATAAAAAGAGATCTTGCCACATTTGCTTTGTCTCCCTAGCTGTTTTTTTTTTTTTTAAACTGAGATATAATTGACACATAATATTGTGAAAGTTTAAGGTTATAACATGTTGATTTGATATTAATATATTTACATATTGCAATATGATGATCACACTGTAGAGTTACCTAACACCTACATGAAATTACGTAACTATAATTTTTTGTGGTAAGAATAATTAAGATCCATGCTCTTGGCAATAAAGCAACTGTTAAGTTTTTATAACAGTATTGCTATCATAATTACTAATTCTGTGCATTAGATCTCCAGGACTTATTTAACTCCTAGTGGCAAGTCTGTACCTTAAATAATACCCTTCTAGTTCTCTCTCCAACACATTCTCTCCCCACACATATGTGACATTAGTCACACACTTTGTTTTATGCTGAACCATTTAAAGGTAAGATGTGGCCATGATAACAGTCACCCCAGTACTCAGCATGCATCTACAAGTAAGACATTCTGCTAGATGAGCACAGTACCATGATCAAATGTAAGAAAATGAACATTAGTTCAATAATACCTAGATTAGAGCTCACATTAAAGTTCCCAGTTATTTCTCAAAGAAGTGTTTATAACTGCTACCCCTGACCCCTTGCCTCTTAGGAACAGTCTTTCAGAGTCATCTGAAATGCTGTGTTCTGGGATTAAGTCCTCAGTTTTGTCCACCAAATACAACATAACTCTTAACTTTAAGCTTGTGCATTTTTTGTTCAATTGACAATATCTACACCAGGTTGGGGGCAGGTTGGGAGGGGGTTGATCTTGCCCTTTTTAGAAGGTCTTAACTGAAATGTCCCCTGGATACAGACCATTCTTCATTCTTGAGTTAGCACAGAGATCTGGACCTGGGCTCTGAAAGGACATGGGTGAGACAGAGACCACCGTGTGCACTGGGGAGGGAGGGAGGGCTGGCAAGTGCATATAGCTCCAAACACACAGCAGGGAGCAGGACCTGGGATGTGGCCCTGGAAGGATTATGGGTACCGGCTCTCAGGGTGTGATGAGGAAGGATCAACTTTGCCACTGGGTGAGCTTCCTCACCCCCTTCCCTTCCTGGGCCTTCATTTTTACCCTGAGGGGAAGACAATCATAAAATGGAAACAGTTTAGAATGTGGTTTTAAAATGAACAGATATACAATAATTCCAAAGATGTACCAGGAGCTGGCCCACACTTGCCCAGCCTCCTCAATTTCTTATTCTCTGCCCCTTGTCTACCCCAGGCAGGTCTGGCCCCCTGGGGGATTTGGGAGCCCCTATGTGAAGCTCCCTTCCATTGATGGCCCTGTTTGTCCACTAAACAAAAAAATCACAACCTAAAAGTTGAGAATTATATTTTTTTCGTTGGATATACTGAGAACTTAAGCCTGGAAGACAGCCTTTCTGATCACTTTGAGGGACTGCTCCTAAGAGATATGGGAAAAGCCAGGATACATAGGAATTATGGCAACAAAAAGGCAGACAGTAGGAACATCAAAAGATTATTGTTAGTGAAAGAAAACTAGATATTTCAAGTTAAGTAATTTAGCACTTTTCTATGTATGGGAATATGCAAGAGTCTGGGATTATGGAGATTCACTCCTTTGATATGCACCTCAGCTATCAGGAGGAGCCAGCACCCTGCTTCCCTCCAGCCTGAACCCCTTCAAGGTGCACAGTTGGGGTGGCTGTGGGGGCTGCTGGCTTCAAGGCTGCAATGTCCTCTCTTCACTGATATGGCAAGCAACTTTCACAGCCCCTGCCAAAAACGTTCCTTTGTTGAAAGCTTTCAGATGTAAAAAGTCCTATTTTGACAAAAAATTCCTTATAATGGATCCCTACATGAACATTTCTAAATCATTATTGTCCCGTTACTTTAGTTCTTTCTAATGAAGCCCATCGATTTCATAGCAGTCAATTTCGCAAAAGATGGATCTGAAAACTCTCAGCTAATGCATATGTAACTGTGCTTAGGTTTGAATTTCAGGCTAGGTTGTCAGATATTATTTTCTCTTCAATGTTTCTGCATTTCAGTAGCATTCTAGCAACTGCTGTCACATACTATCCAAAGCAAGGCAATGCTGGCTAAATCAGAGTTCAAAAGCGATTATTCCAATTTTAACATCAGAGTCTCTGGGACATGGCAGACCCTGGCAGGCTGCTGTCTCTTTCACTGACGCAGCAATCTGGACAGAGTGCTTTTTAGACTTTTTTTTCACCCATCTGCCCACAGGCAACTCATCCTAGTGCTTCTGGGGACTCAATGAACCATGCATGCAATCCCATCAATCAGTGTTTATGAGTGTCTCACCAATGACCAGAACTCTGCTTAGAGCAGTTGCAGAGCATACTAGAGAAATTTCAAGAGATGGTTCTCATGCTCAAGAAGGAAGACAGTAAACTAACATTCACTGCGAAGTTATGATGCTGCAGGAATTTTAACATATATTATTTTACCTCACACACAGTATAAGACAGGAATCACCATTGTTTTATGAATAAAGAACTGAGTGAGGGTTGGAGAGGTTGTGTGTTAGAATAAGTGGGAGGAGGGTGTGAAATCTAGCCACAACCAGGGCAAGCTATTTCCACTGAGAAACCAAGATGAATATATAAGACAGTAAAACCAAGTCACAAGGGATTACAGACATGCCCTTGTACTAGAAACCAAGGGAGAGATGTTGTGAGCAGGAGGGTGTTTCCAAGAATGAGAGACACTGGAGCCGTACCTTAAATTCAGCTGGGATTCTGGATAGACAAAGGGAGAGGAAAGGCTTTGGGGCAGGATCAGGAGTAGGGGGGGGGCTCTGAACTCTCAGCAAGATCCAGAGGGCCCTGCCCCACTGGAGAAGAAAGATTTATCTGGAGAATTTTGGAAAGACAAAGACAGAGAAGGTGGCTACAAATACAAAAGACTCCAAAGCCTTGTGGAATTAACCTGCTTGATGAGAAATATTTTTGGCTCCTGATTTCAACACGCGTTTTGGATTCACACAACCTCATTTCCAGATAAAA
The DNA here is from genome assembly GCF_014754425.2 of Oryx dammah. Taxonomy (NCBI): domain Eukaryota; kingdom Metazoa; phylum Chordata; class Mammalia; order Artiodactyla; family Bovidae; genus Oryx; species Oryx dammah. Next base: position 134,370,675 of record NW_024070211.1, read on the forward strand.
GAGTCAGTGGAACGAGGCATTCTTGAACGAACTGTGTACTTCATATTCCTATTATGATCTATGGAGGTAGAGCAGTCTGCCTAGTGAAACAACCAATGTATGAGAAACAGTGAGGCAACAACTCAAACACTAACCAAGCTGGAAATGAGGAACAACAGGTCCTGGCCCTTCATCACTACCCAAGATCCATGTCACTGACTCACCTCTGTCCCAGAAGCTGTCTAGGCCTCGTGGGAGTGTTATGATTGATCTGTGAGAAACCCAGAGAGAGAGATGAGGGCTGGTACTGCCAGGGGACAGTTCTTGGAGGAAGGGGAGGGCCTCACTGAGCAGTGAAGTGTAAGTACAACTTGGAGACACAGAAAAGAATGGGGAAGGAACTCAAAATGAGGTTACCAAGTACACGAGTGGAGACACACAAGTAGGGACAAGCATGCTGATTCTATAGAGTCTGTTTTGGACAGAGCAATAGCTATATGTCAGGGATTAGAGAAATTGACCTGATGTGGAAAGGTCAATGCAGACTTCCCTCAGGAACAGATAGTAGGCCCTTTGCCACAGATGGTAGGCAAAGTGCCTCTTAATCTTGCTCGCCTCATGGTATACAGGGAACTGGTAATGTCTGTATCTGTGTACTTCCTAGGGAAAGAGACAACACTACTATATACACACAGGGAACAGATCTCAGAGGTGGCATGGATCTGGCTGAGTGAGCACGGCCACTCTTCTGGACACACTTCATCCAGGCTGTTCTGCCTTCCAGACACGGTATCAATAGTATACACATCACCAATGTCCTAGCTATGGCCTGACCAATTGCTCTATTGTCAGACTTCAAATAGCTCGATCCAACATGGGGAAGAGTGTCCTCATTTGCTCAGTCCCTCCATCCTATTGCTGACTCCTTCAGATGTCAACTAAAGTCTTTTAGCAGCTTTTCTCCTGTGCTACTGTTATGAGCCATATTGCCTATATCTCATCCTGTGCAGTGAGGGTTTTGAGGTTTTAGTTCTTATATTAGGTCTATGATGCATTTTGAGCTAATTTTTGAATATAGTGTGAGGGAGGGCCTAATTACATTCTTTTGCATGTCCATATCCAATTGTCTCAATCCCATTTGTGGAAAGACTATTTCTTCATCCAGTGAATGACCTCAACACCCTTGCTAAAAATTAACTGAGACTAGATATATGGAGCTATATCTGGACTCTCTATTTGATTCCTTTAACCTGTATTTCTATCTATGCCAGTGCTATACTGTCTTCATTCTTGTAGCTTTGTAGTATGTTTTGAAATTGGGAGGTATGAGTCCTCCAACTTTGTTCTTTTTGGAGGTTTTTTGCCTAATCTGGTTCCCTTGAAATTCTATAAGAATTAATTTCAGGATCAGCTTGTCAATTTCTGCAGCTGAGATTTTTGACAGGGGTGATATTAAATCTGTTGATCAAGAGGTGTCTTTCCATTTACTTAGGTATTATTTCAGTTATGTTTTATAGTTTTCAGTGTACAAGTATTGCATGATTTTTGTTAAATTTATTCCTAAAATTTTAATTTTTTGATGTAGCTTTCAGTGTACAAGTCTTGCACTATTTTTGTTAAATTAATTTCTAAAATTTTAATTTTTCATGCTATTATAAATGGAATTGTCTTAATTTCATTTTCAGACTATACAGTGCTAGTGTGCAGAAATACTCATTTCTGTGTGTTGATCTTATATTCTGGAATTCGTTTATTAGCTTTAAGTGTGGGTGTATTGTATGTATATTCTTTAAAATTTCACAGATGTCATTTGTGAATATGGTTTTACTTCTTCCTTTCCAATCTACATGCCTTTTATTTCTTTTTCTTACCTAATTGCTCTGGCTAGAACCTCCAGGAATGTTGAACAGAAGTGGTGAGTGTAAACATCCTTGCCTTGTTCCTGATTTTAAGGGGAAAGTTTCAGGCTCTCACCATTATTATGTTAGCTGTGGCTTTTCATATGCTCTCTGGGACATTTTCTGGGACACCCAGACTGGTTAGATTTCTTCTTCCTTGATGTACACAGCATCCCATACTTCTCTCTACAGAAACACTAACAATATCACCCTCTGCAAATACTCTTGGTAATGTGTTTTTACACTCCCTCTTGCTGGTCCTTCCCCAGCTAGGGCAAATGTTCTGTGAAGGAACAACTTGTTTCTAACTGTATTCCAACAGCTCACACAAAGCCTGACACATGCTGGGCATGCATGTGCGTTTGGCAAGTGTCTGACACTAGATTCCGGCTCTCAGCTGTGGATCCCGGCCCCCTTGGGCAGGGGCCCTTCAGGCCTGTGGCTTCCCATGAAGGAAGGCCCATCTCCAGCCCTTTCTTCTTGTCACACACAGTTGCCATTAGTGGTCTCTCTGTTTGCTCTCAGCCATCCTCAGACACCGTGTACAAGAGTAGAAGACAGACTAACCAGGTCCTCAGGAATAAGCCTTCCACCCAAGGAAGATCCAGGATGCAGCATGCGATCAAGGATGACAATACCTGAGAGCTTGGGGAAGGGTGCAGTGAGGACGTCTGGATGGAACAGGCCAGGATGGAACCTGGCCTGGGTCAAATCCCATGGAACCATTAGCACCATGACCTGATGTGTCCATGTGTTCGATGTGTCAGTATCTGTGCTAAGGTGTCTGCCAAGTTGAAGGGTGAGAGGGGGTCCTCCTGTTGACTCTTATCATCAGTGAGGCTGGGCATGTGTGCTGACTACTTAGGTGCTCTGTTAAGCACTGTGTATTCATGCCATATGCCCACTGTCATGGTGACTCCTAGCTTCCTCTTATCCACTCTCAGAAGTTCTTCATACATTCTTTACACCAATCTTTTGCCATTTACAAGATACTCTAAGTAGCTTTACTAGTCTGTGACTTGCTCTACTTCCTAGTCTGTGAAAAGTTACACTGTCTAGAAAGTCTTTTGAAGTAGTGCTATATTTTAATGTTGTCAAAGTTATCTGTCTTTTGCTATATAATAGGGTTTCTTTTTTGGCTTTGACTTTCCTGACCATTTAAAGACATATATCTTTTCCCTCTAGTAATAGTTGTATTTAGTTTTGGTTTCTCATTCAATTCTAAATCTGAACACCTAAGTAAAATGAATAAATTCCTAAAAATGTAAATAAAATGGTAAAATGTACATAAAACAGCATGGGAAAATGTGAACAAGCCATTTGAGAACAAGATTTAAGACATTAAAATGGTTAAAAAAAAAAAAAAAAAAAACCTTTCTGTCCCAAATCTCTTGGCCTGGATGGTTTTATACAGGAGGCTATCAATCTTTTAAAGAACAGCCAATTCAGGGAATTCCTTGGTGGTCCAGAGGTTAAGACTCTGTGCTTCAGCTGCCCAGGGTCCAGGTTTGAGCCCTATTGGGGGAATTAAGATCCCACAAACCACAAGGCACAGCCAAAAATAAGTTAATTCATATCTTATACAAGTTGTCCTAGGAAGTAGAAGAAGAACAAAAAACTGCTCAGCTGAGGCTAGTATACTATGATTCAAAACCAAATAAAAGAATACACGATAATAAAAAATCAGGTTCAGATCTCCTTTATAAAAGTAGGTGTAAAAATCCTAAACAAAACATTAACTCACCAATGTAACAGTACATTAAAAATATGCATAATGCTTAAATAAGGGTTTATCCAGAAGGGTAAGGATGGTTCCACATTAGATAATTGATCAGTGAAGTTCAGCACTATAGTAGACAAAAAGAGGAACAAACCAAAAGATATCTTAATCAATTCTGAAAAAGTACATTAGAGGCATTAAGTTTAATGCCTACTTATAAAAAAAATCTTTTTGCAAAACTGGAATAACAGAGAATTTCTTTCTTTTTACATATTAATTTAAAAAAGTAAAAAGAACCCATTTTATTATGAAAATATCCAAATACAGGTAGTTGTTCTACTATAATGCAACACACATAAAATCACCATGCTATGTAAAAATCATGCAATAATAGCTACAGGATTTGGGGAAAAGTGAGGCTAGGGGAATAATGACTGGTTGGTAACACACTAATAAAAGAGAGAAGTCCATTAAAAATGAAAATCAAATGCAAAGAAATGAAAAAAGAAGGAAAGAGCAGAATGTCAATAGCTAGCATTGGGAAAACTGGATTACTAGATGGAGAAAAATCAAACTGGATTCCTAGCAGCACATTATACAAAAGTGGACTCCAAGTGATTTAAAGACAAATGAATGGTAAAAATATGAAATCAAATGCTTATAATATAAGAGAAATAAGGCAGTAACTTCTTAATAGGACAAAGCACGGGCCATAGTTCAGTTCAGTTGCTCAGTTGTGTCCGACTCATTGTGACCCCTGAATCGCAGCACGTCAGGTCTCCCTGTCTGTCCATCACCAACTCCCGGAGTTTACCCAAACTCATGTCCATTTAGTCGGTGATGCCATCCAGCCATCTCATCCTCTGTCGTCCCCTTCTCCTCCTGCCCCCAATTCCCCCCAGCATCAGGGTCTTTTTCAATGAGTCAACTCTTTGCATGAGGTGGCCAAAGTACTGGAGTTTCAGCTTTAGCATCATTCCTTCCAAAGAAATCCCAGGGCTGATCTCCTTCAGAATGGACTGGTTGGATCTCCTTGCAGTCCAAGGGACTCTCTAGAGTCTTCTTCAACACCACAGTTCAAAAGCATCAATTCTTTGGCAAGCCAACAATATTGATCAATTAAGACATTATGAATAAGATTGCAGTAAGATGACAGATTGAGACTATATTTGCAATATTTGTATCCAACAAAGGGTGGTATTTAAATACAAAAGTAACTCTTGCAATCAATAAGAAAAATGTAGAAACTCAAACTGAAAAATTAGAATCAGATAAATGCCAATTAAAAGGATGAGATCACTTTATCTCCATTAGACTTGAGGTGAATTAGAAAGCTGGTATTTTCCAGGTTTTGGTGATGGTGTAGGGATATGGTACTCTCATACTCTTGGTGGAGGGATGCAATAATCCTGGCAGAACTTAATTAATACAGATTAAGATAAATACAGATACTCCATGGTCCAACAATTTCTTCCTGGATATATGTTCTCCCAAATGCCACAGTTTATAAAGAAACATTTCAATGTTATATTTTTTTGTCCAACCAATTGTGGCAGTAGCCAGTTGAAGGCAATCTGGGTATTCATGGAATACCTGGTAAAATGTGACAAAAAATCATAGACAAAATCATAGACAATGGTGAGAACAGAACAGCAGCACAGGTAGACCTCAAAAACATAATGATACGATGTTTCTGCTCTGGAGGTGGGGACTGTAATCCACACAAGCCACTTATGGAGAACAGTTAGAAAAATTAGACAAAATGTAAAATACAGGCTTTAAGACACGTGAGAGGTATCCAATGAGGTCAGGATCCAGAGAATAGGCTCAAGCAAATAAACCAAGTATTTATGGGTGTCCTTCCCTTGGAAAAGGGGTGCTGAATCACACATGACAAAGCAGAGGAATGGCTAGAGGGTGGGACAATACTTGTGATGACCCCAGGAGGTTAGAGGGAGAGAAAATGGATGCAATAGCTCTCCAAAGAGGGTGAGGGTGGGGACTTTCTCTGCTAGGACTGCAAAAGACTACATGCCTGCAGTGGGGATAAACTAGGTAGGCAGGCCCTTGTAGGACTTGGCTCAGCTTTGAATAATTTGAAACCGGACTAAGGTAAGGTAAAGTACTACTGCCCAGAGTTACTTGGCAGAAGAAAATATGAATCCCCTTTGGGGTAAGATATATCATCCTGAGCCCAAAATTATTTCTATAAACAATTCTGTAAATAGTTTGTTTGTCATAAATATAACCAGGCACATGTAAAGGAAACGCAATATAAACAAAACAAGAACTTCAATAGAAACAAACCCACAGGCAATCCAGAAACTGGTTATTTTCTGGTTATAAGCAGAAACTGGTTATAAGACACAGATCTCAAAATTAATATATACGTTCAAGGAGATAAAAGGCAAGATTGACTGTCAGCAGGGAGTGAAGATCATTAAAAAAAGGAACAAATGGTACCTTTAATTCAATAACTGAAATCAAGGGCTCAATAAATGGGTTTAACAGAAAGTTAGATACAACTGAATAGCGAAACTAGGTCAGACAAACATATTGCGAATAAAATAGGGATAAAATGATGGAAAGCAGAGAGAGAATAACAGACACAGTAAATTCACTTCTCACTAATGTCTACATGTAATTGAAGTTCCAGAATATGAGAGAGAGAACATGCTAGAAGCAATCAATGTTTGAAAAGAATGGTTGAGAATGTTCCAAAATAGGTGACAAACAACAAATCACAAGTTCAAGATGCCCTATGAACTCTAAGATGAATAAATGAAAAAAAATAAAACAACAACAAACTATATCTAGGCATATCAGTAACATTGTTGAAAACCAAAGGCAAAGAGAAAATCTTATAAGGAGCCAGGGCGGAGATAGATTGACTTTTAAATGTGCAGAAATTAGGGAATTCCCTAGCAGTTCAGTAGTTAGGACTTGGTACTGCTGCTGTGGGCCCAGGTTTGATACCTGGTTGGGGAACTAAAATCTCACAAGCCTCATGGTGCAGCAAAAAATTAAGAAACAAAATAAAACAAAACTGTAAATGCAGAAATTAGACCAACAGTTGATGTTCAACAAAAACAATGAGAACTAGAACACAATGTAATGATATCTTCGAAGTATCAATTTCTATATGCAGAGAAAAAGGAATTAAAGTAAAAGGAAGGCATTTTCCAACAAAGAAAAACTGAAAGAGTCTCAAGAAGATATACTTTAAAGAAAATACTCAGCATGTTTATCCTGAAAGAAGGAAAACGATCCTAAGTAGGAAACTGGAGGTTCAGGAAGAAATGAGCAATGAAAAATCTAAATATATGGGAAAATAAAAACAAACACTAACTCTACAAAACAGTGATGTTTTGATGAGTTAAAAATACATAGATTAAAAATATACAATTAAATTAAAATTAAAATACTTGACAATGATGGCCTATCAGTCAGGAGAGGATTATTCTAGTGTCCTTGCATTGTCTATGAACAGGTTAAGAGTATTAGTTTTACTTATTAGACTTTTATAAGAGAGTGGTAATTATAATCTCTAGGGTAACCACTAAAAAATAATAACACTAAATAATAATAACAATAGCTTAATAATAACTATCAAGCTAACAGAAGATTAAAAAAGGGAAAAATAAAAAATAGTTAATTCAAAAAAATAATGAAAAGCAAACCAAAATAGACAGAATAAATGAAGCATACTTATTAACATGGAAGACCCAAATCCAGATATATCACTAATCACATTGAATTAAATATTCCAATTAAAAAAGAGAGATTTTCATATTGGATTAAAAAAAAATCCACTTACTTGCTATTTATGAGATACATCTAAAGTCAGTCATGCAAACACTAACCAAAGGAAAGCTAATGCACCTGTATGTATATCAAGGTAGACATTAAGGCAGTATACAGTGTAAGAGATAAAGAAGAACATTTAATAATGCCAAAAAGGTATTATTTAAGGAAGAGAAAGCCAAACCTAAATTTGTATGCTTTAAAAAACACAGCCTCTAAGTATACAAAGCAAATAGAAAAATTTAAAATGCTAGTGGAAGATTTTGGCATACTTTTCTCTGTAACTAAAAAAAGCAAGCAAATAAGTGCAGCAAGAAGACTTAAACGACACATCTTGAATCCAATAAAGACACAATATACATTCTTTTCAAGTACATATGAAACACTGAAAATGCTGTAAAAATCAACAAAATTTCAGTAAATTTCAAATGGTTGAAATTATGCAGATTTTTTCTCTGCCAATGCAAGTCAGAAGTTAAGAATAAAAACCTAATTAGAAAATCCATATATATATATTTAGAAATTAATAATATACTTCTCAATAACACACAGGCCAATGAAGAAATTTCAACAGAAATTAGAATATATTTTGAACTGAAAATTAAAATATGAAAATCTCTAGAATGCAACTTAATCTGCTTAGAGTAAAGTATACTGCCTTAATCTTGTATTAGAAAAGAGGATGGGCCTTAAAGTCTTTATTTTAATCTCACTCTTGAATGATGCTTCACTGAGGTAAGAATTTTTGGCACTTTGAACTGCTCTGAAGTTATTATTAAATTTATTATTTTCCTGGCTTCCACTGTTACTAAGTGAAAGTGAAAGTCGCTCAGGTGTGTTCAACTCTTCGTGATCCCACGGAATTCATGGAGTTCTCCAGGCCAGAATATTGGAGTAGGTAGCCTTTCCCTTCTCCAGGGGATCTTCCCAACCCAGGGATCAAATCCAGGTATCCCGCATTCCAGGTGGATTACTAGTGTGGGTAGCCTATCCCTTCTCCAGCAGGTCTTCCCAACCCAGGAATCAACCGGGGGGTCTCCTGCATTGCAGGCAGATTCTTTACCAACTGACCTATCAGGAAAGCCATTACTAACTAGGCTTTCAATGTAATATGGTTCCTTGGTGGATAATCTGGCTTCTCTCTCTCTCTCTTTCTGGTTGTTTTTAGTATCTCCTACTGTCTTTAGAGTTGAGTGAAAAAGCTGGCTAAAAACTCAACATTCATAAAACTAAGATCATGGCATCTAGTCCCATCACTTCATAGCATACAGAAGGGGAAACAATGGAAACAATGAAAGACCTTATGAAAGACCTTATTTTATTGGGCTCCAAAATCACTGCAGATGGTGACAGCAGCCATACAGACTGGAAGTGAAGGGCTGGAAAAAGATATTCCATGCAAATAGAGACCAAAAGAAAGCAGGAGTAGCAATACTCATATCAGATAAAATAGATTTTAAAATAAAGGTTGTGAAAAGAGACAAAGAAGGATACCACATAATGATCAAAGGATCAATCCAAGAAGGTATAACAATTATAAATATATATGGACCCAACATAGGAGCACTGCAATAGGTAAGGCAAATGCTAACAAGTATGAAAGGGGAAATTAACAATAACACAATAATAGTGGGAGACTTTAATACCCCACTCACACCTATGGATAGATCAACTAAACAGAAAATTAACAAGGAAACACAAACTTTAAATGATACAATAGACCAGTTAGACCTAATTGATATCTATAGGACATTTCAACCCAAAACAATGAATTTCACCTTTTTCTCAAGTGCACATGGAACCTTCTCCAGGATAGATCACATCTTGGGCCACAAATCTTGCCTTGGTAAATTAAAAAAAAATTGAAATCATTCCAAGCATCTTTTCTGACCACAATGCAGTAAGAGTAGATGTCAATTACAGGAGAAAAACTATTAAAAATTCCAACATATGGAGGCTGAACAACATGCTTCTGAATAACCAACAAATCACAGAAGAAATCAAAATATGCATAGAAATGAATGAAAATGAAAACACAACAACCCAAAACCTATGGGACACCGTAAAAACAATGCTAAGGGGAAGGTTCATAGCAATACAGGCTTATCTCAAGAAACAAGAAAAAAGTCAAATAAATAACCTAACTCTATACCTAAAGCAACTAGAAAAGGAAAAAAATGAAGAACCCCAGGGTTAGTAGAGGGAAAGAAATCTTAAAAATTAGGGCAGAAATAAATGCAAAAGAAACAAAAGAGACCATAGCAAAAATCAACAAAGCTAAAAGCTGGTTCTTTGAGAAGATAAATAAAATTTACAAACCATTAGCCAGACTCATCAAGGAACAAGGGAGAAGAATCAAATCAACAAAATTAGAAATGAAAATGGAGAAATCACAACAGACAACACAGAAATACAAAGGATCATGAGAGACTACTGTCAGCAACTATATGCCAATAAAATGGACAATTTGGAAGAAATGGACAAATTCTTAGAAAAGTGTAACTTTCCAAAACTAAATCAGGAAAAAATAGAAAATCTTAACAGACCCATCACAAGCATGGAAATCAAAACAGTAATCAGACATCTTCCAGCAAACAAAAGCCCAGGACCAGATGGCTTCACAGCTGAATTCTACCAAAAAGTTAGAGAAGAACTAACACCTATCCTACTCAAACTCTTCCAGAAAATTGCAGAGGAAGGTAAACTTCCAAACTCACTCTATGGGGCCACCATCACCCTAATACCAAAACCAGATAAAGATTCCACAAAAAAAGAAAACTACAGGCCAATATCACTGATGAACATAGATCCAAAGATCCTTAACAAAATTCTAGCAAACAGAATCCAACAACATATTAAAAAGATCATACATCATGACCAAGTGGGCTTTATCCCAGGGATGCAAGGATTCTTCAATATCCACAAATCAATCAATGTAACATTAACAAATTGAAAGATAAAAACCATATGATTATTTCAATAGATGCAGAGAAAGCCTTTGACAAAATTCAACATCCATTTATGATAAAAACCCTTCAGAAAGCAGAAATAGAAGGAACATACCTCAACATAATGAAAGTTATATATGACAAACCCACAGCAAACATTATCCTCAATGGCGAAAAACTGAAAGCATTTCCCCTAAAGTCAGAAACAAGACAAGGGTGCCCACTCTCACCACTACTGTTCAACATACTTTTGGAAGTTTTGGCCACAGCAGTCAGAGTGGAAAAAGAAATAAAAGGAATCCAGATTGAAAAAGAAGAAGTAAAACTCTCACTGTTTGCAGATGACATGACCCTCTACATGGAAAACCCTAAAGATTGCCAGGATAAATATCAATAACATCAGATATGCAGATGACACCACCTTATGGCAGAAAGTGAAGAGGAACTAAAAAGCCTCCTGATGAAAGTGAAAGAGGAGAGTGAAAAAGTTGGCTTAAAGCTCAACATTCAGATAAAATCATGGCATATGGTCCTATCACTTCATGGGAAATAGATGGGGAAACAGTGGAAAGAGTGTCAGACTTTATTTTTGGGAGCTCCAAAATCAGATGGTGATTGCAGCCATGAAATTAAAAGACGCCTACTCCTTGGAAGGAAAGTTATGACCAACCTAGATAGCATATTCAAAAGCAGAGACATTACTTTGCCAACAAAGGTCCATCTAGTCAAGGCTATGGCTTTTCCAGTGGTCATGAATGGATGTGAGAGTTAGACTGTGAAGAAAGCTGAGTACCAAAGAATTGATGCTTTCGAACTATGGTGCTGGAGAAGACTCTTGAGAGTCCCTTGGACTGCCAGGAGATCCAACAAGTCCATTCTAAAGGAGGTTGGTCCTGGGTGTTCTTTGGAAGGACTGATGCTAAAGCTGAAACTCCAGTACTTTGGCCACCTCATGCAAAGAGTTGACTCATTGGAAAAGACCCTGATGCTGGGATGGATTGAGGGCAGGAGGAGAAGGGGACAACAGAGGATGAGATGGCTGGATGGCACCACTGACTTGACGGACATGAGTTTGGGTGAACTCCGGGAGTTGGTGATGGACAGGGAGGCCTGGGGTGCTGCAGTTTATGGGGTCGCAAAGAGTCAGACACGACTGAGCAACTGAACTGAACTGAATCAATGAATATAGTAAAGTTGCAGGATATAAAATCAACACACAGAAATCCTTTGCATTCCTATACACTAACAATGAGAAAACAGAAAGAGAAATTAAGGAAACAATTCCATTCACCATTGCAATGAAAAGAATAGAATACTTAGGAATATATCTACCTAAAGAAACTAAAGACCTATATATAGAAAACTATAAAACACTGATGAAAGAAATCAAAGAGGACACAAATAGATTGAGAAATATACCATGTTCATAGATTAGAAGAATTAATATAGTGAAAATGAGTATACTACCCAAAGCAATCTATAGATTCAATGCAATCCCTATCAAGCTACCAACTGTATTTTTCAGAGAACTAGAACAAATAATTTCACAATTTGTATGGAAATACAAAAAAGCTCGAATAGCCAAAGCAATCTTGAGAAAAAAGAATGGAATTGGAGGAATCAACCTGCCTGACTTCAGGCTCTACTACAAAGCCACAGTCATCAAGACAGTATGGTACTGGCACAAAGACAGAAATATAGATCAATGGAACAAAATAGAATGCCAGAGATAAATCAACCCACCTATGGACACCTTATCTTTGACAAAGGAGACAAGAATATACAGTGGAGAAAAGATAATCTCTTAAACAAGTGGTGCTGGGAAAACTGGTCAACCGCTTGTAAAAGAATGAAACTAGAACACTTTCTAACACCATACACAAAAATAAACTCAAAATGGATTGAACATCTAAATGTAAGACCAGAAACTATAAACCCCTAGAGGAAAACATAGGCAAAACACTCTCTAACATAAATCACAGCAGGATCTTTTATGACCAACCTCCCAGAGTAATGGAAATAAAAGCAAAAATAGGCAAATGGGACCTAATTAAAATTAAGAGCTTCTGTACAACAAAGGAAATAATAAGCAAAGTGAAAAGACAGCCTTCAGAATGGAAGAAAATAACAGGAAATGAAGCAACTGACAAAGAACTAATCTCAAAAATATACAAGCAACTCCTGCAGCTCAATTCCAGAAAAATAAATGACCCAATCAAAAAATGGGACAAAGGACTAAACAGATTTCTTCAAAGAAGATATACAGATGACTAACAAACACATGAAAAGATGCTCAACATCACTCATTATCAGAGAAATGCAAATCAAAACCATAATGAGGTACCATTTCACACCAGTCAGAATGGCAATCCAAAAGTCTACAAACAATAAATGCTGGAGAGGGTGTGGAGAAAAGGGAACCCTCTTACACTGTTGGTGGGAATGCAAACTAGTACAGCCACTATGGAGAACAGTGTGGAGATTCCTTAAAAAACTGGAAATAGAACTGCCATATGACCCAGCAATCCCACTGCTGGGCATACACACAGAGGAAACCAGAATCAAAAGAGACATGTGTACCCCAATGTTCATCACAGCACTGTTTACAATAGCCAGGACATGGAAGCAACCTAGATGTCCATCAGCAGATGAATGGATAAGAAAGCAGTGGTACATATACAAAATGGAATATTACTCAGCCATTAAAAAGAATACACTTGAATCAGTTCTAATGAGGTGGATGAGACCTGAGCCTATTATACAGAGTGAAGTAAGCCAGAAAGAAAAACACCAATACAGTATACTAATGCATATATATGGAATTTAGAAAGATGATAACGATGACCCTATGTGCGAGACAGCAACGGTGGGATGATTTGAGAGAATAGCATTGAAACATGTAAATTATTATATGTGAAACAGATTGCCAGTCCAGGTTTGATGCATGAGACAGGGTGCTCAGGGCTGGTGCACTGGGATGATCCAGAGGGATGGGATAGGGAGGGAGGTGGGAGGGGGATTCAGGATGGGGAACACATGTACACCCATGGCTGTACATACCAATGTATGGCAAAACTACTACAATACTGTAAAGAAATTAGACTCCAATTAAAATAAATTAATTTTTAAAAATAAATAAAAGACACTTGCTCCTTAGAAGAAAACCTATGACAAACCTAGACAGTGTATTAAAAAGCAGAGACATTATGCTGTGACAAAGGTCTGCATGGTCAAAACTACGATTTTTCCAGTAGTCATGTATGGATGTGAGAGTTGGACCATAAAGAAGGCTGAGTGCCGAAGAATTGATGCTTTTGGACTGTGGTGTTGGAGAAGACTCTTGAAACTCCCTTGGACTGCAAGGAGATCAAACCTGTCAATCCTAAAGGAAATCAACCCTGAATATTCACTGGAAGGACTGATGCTGAAGATGAAGCTCCAATAATTTGGCCACCTGATGCAAAGAGCCGACTCTTTGGAAAAGACTCTGATGATGGGAAAGATTGAAGGCAGGAGGAGAATGGGAAGACAGGATGAGATGATTGGATGGCATCACTGACTTAACGGACATGAGTCTGAGCAAGTTTGGGAGATACTGAAGGACAGGGAAGTCTGTCCTTCCTTGTGTGCCACAGTCCATCAGGTCGCAAAGAGTTGGAAACGACTGAGTGAGTGAACAACAATTGTCTTTAGGGGTTTCCCTGGTGGCTCAGTGGTGAAGAATCTGCCTGCCAATGCAGGAAACTTGGGTTCAATCCTGGGTCGGGAAGATCCTCTGGAAAAGGAAATGGCAACCCAATCAAATATTCTTGCCTAGGAAATCCCATGGACAGAGAAGCCTGGCAGGCTACAGACCATGGGGTCTCAAAACAGTCAGATACTAAACTCAGTCACTAGACTAGACTAAGAGACTAAATAGCAACAACAACATCTTTAGAGTTCTGTAGTTTCACTATGATGAGTAGTGTGTTGTCATTATTGAGTTAAGGATTCATAACTTTAATGAATTTTGGAAAATTTATAGCTATTCATCTTTCAACTATTTCTCTTATTCTATTTTCTCCTATTTGGACATTCATTAAACATATGACTGTTTCTCAAACGCCCTGGGTTATCACTAAGCAGGGACTAACTTTTAGGTGATTTCCCAATTTGTAGGGTCTCAGCAATGAACTGAGGTAATTTGGAGTCATGTATGGTACAGGCCCAAGATTTCACATTCTCAAGGAGAGGTTTTTTTTCCCCCTCACTCAGAACCTAAACAGAGATAGCAAGAGCTGAGTATAATAAAAAATCCACTCTTGCACACTGATGTACACCTCTTAGTGGGTCTCAGTTTTGGATAAGGTTTTTAGTTCCATCTTCCAGCCTCACATCAGTCTAAGGACTGATCTGTTCCCAAGTAAACACCACCAACTCTAGCTGCGACATTTTCCCATTAAATGCACTGCTCTTCCCCATTAGCTGCAGTGTCGGGGAAAAAATAGAAGAAGGCTATGCTCAGTTTGGTCTTTTTGTGGCCCCATGGCTGAGGCCTGCCATTTCCTACTCCAGGGGATCTTCCCCACCCAGGGATCAGAAACCACATCTCTTGCATCGGCAGGTGGATACTTTACCACCAGCACCACCTGGGAAGCCCCAGCGTCAAAAGATATGACTATTAACTCTTGTCTTTAGAGCCTCCTAATGCTGGCACCTGAGACTTCTCTTTCATTCCTATGTGTTGAGCTGTGTAGTTAATTTTTGTTGTATTTTATTCAGTATATCAAAAGGTTTATAGCAGGAGTTTTTCGAGTTATCTCAGCTCATCATCTTGCAGAACTGGAAGCTGTAATTTTATTTTTACCAGTATAAAAAATGCTAGCTGAACTGTGACCTCAAAGCTGTAAACTCATCAAGAAATTAGTAAGAAATTAAATATTTATTTTAACAAAGAATTATCGAATCTTGCTCTGTAAAATGTCAGACTGGTGACTTTTTAAAATTAAAACAATACCCAAAATACTACCCACAAATTTTTTACATACCCCTTTAAATTGTTTATAAATCATACTCTCCCTCTCGGTCACAGAGATTGAAGAAAAAAGAAGCAGAATTGAGCTAAGCAGAAAGAAGTCTAAATTTCAAATATAGTCAATTTTTATTAGGAAAAAAACAAAAAACTGCTATTAAGAATTTGTTCAAGAACTTAACCAGTTAATACCTGGAGATCATTATTTATGTGGATTAGCTGCCTATGTTTTTTCCACCCACAGCTCTTGGTCACAGTTGGTGTCTCCGGGATGATGGCCTCAGTCTTAGATCATAACCACTGACAATGGTCCTTAGGGAAAGTAGAAGGAAAGTTAAATGCTGATTAAGCATTTAATATGTTCCAAATACTGCTCGGAACTTTAGTTTCAATATTTCAGTTAATTAAGTGTCATTAATGTTGTTCTAGAGATAAGAAAATTCAGGCTCCAGATTAGACAATGCAGCTGAGCCAGAGTTCACAAAGGCTGGAGACAGGACTTGACCTCAAACAGGTATGACTTTGAAGCCTGTGCTAGGTCTACTCCATTAGAAAACCTTCTTTAGTATCTGCTGATAAGCAAAGAAGTTAAATCAGCATCTCTAGTTTCAACTAAATAAGAAGAAATGGATTCAAAGTGTTTAGGCTGAAAATACAAAAATGTTAAAGCAAAACAGGCTTGCTGTTTAATCCTCAGCTATTCAGTATATTTTTCTCAATAGAGGAAAATCTAGAGACGCTGATTTAATTTTTCTTTGCTTATTAAGTATCAGGAGATACTGAAAAAGGCTGAACTAGGTCTGTATGATATCAATTCATTTTATATATAATTTTTTTTCTGAATCTGTCAAACTCTAAAATCTCACTTCAAAATTTAATATCTCTAGACTCCAAAGCTGCAAATCTGACTGGATCCCAACACATCGCAGAGGTTAGGAAGTCCCAGGTACAGGTGAGCATGTGCAGGGGAAACGATTCACTGTGCACGCTGTTTATTTGCATGAGCACCTGCCTAGTGCTCCTGACAATGCTGCGTGGTATCAGGAACAAGGAGTTTAGAATGTGTGTCCTGGGAGCAGAAAGCTGATGGAGACAAGTCTAGCATATTTCACTGCACACAAGCCACACCAACACAAGTACCAAATGGGGCTATAGGATGACCTCAGCCTGTGTAAGTGAACAGAAAAAAAATCTGGAAGAAAAAATACTAAAATGTTAAGAATGGATCTAATTGGGAAGAGAGGTTATGGGAAATTTTGTTATATTCCTTTACATTTATTCTTCTCAATTTTTAAAAAATCACACTGATGCTCACTGCTATTTTACAAAATATATCATTTATAATACAGCATATTTCCCTAACACAAATATACAAGATCTAATATATTACCGAAATTTTAGAAGATAATCCTGTTCTAGGGATTCACACCAAATGGTAAATAAAATCACAATCAAGGACTTCCCTGTGGTCCAGCAGTTGAGAATCTGCTTGCCAGTGCAGGGGACACAGGTTGATCCCTGGTCTGAAATATTCCACATATCTTGGAGCAAATAAGCCTGTGTGCCACAAAGTACTGAAGCCCACATGCCTAGAGCCTGTGCTCTGCAACAGGAGAGGCCACTGCAATGAGAAGCCCACACACCATAACCAGAGATTAGCCCCCACTCACTGCAAATAGAGAAAGCCCATGCACGGCAACGAAGACCAAGCACAGCCATAAAAATCTTGTTTTCAAAGATCCACAAAATTTAATTCAAGCATATCAGAAACCTTCAAACTTTACATGCTTTGCTCAGAAAATACAAGTTTATCTAGAAGTTTATCTTAAGAAAATAATGATGAAAGGCTACAAAGATACCCAGTAGAATTTAAAATACTAAAAAGTTGTAAACAACCTAAATGTTCAACAACAATGTATTAACTAAAAATACCATGACATGTCTATAAAATTGACTAACATGTAGCCATGAAAATACTATTGTTGAGAAATATTTAATAACATCTAGAGAAGCCCACAGCATGTTATAGAGTGTGTGTGTGTGTGTGTGTGTGTGTGTGTGTGTGTGTGTGGCGGGGGGGAAACAGGTCATAAAACAATACTATGAGTTTCATCTTGTTAAAGAAAGGTTTATACACAAAATAGACTGGCCAATATATACCATAATGTTAATAGAAATGTTATCTGGGTTGGGAGATTTCAAGTGATTTTTTTCTAAAATTTCTATAATGATTATATATTAATTTTGTAATACTAAAAATCAATAAAAATTAATTCTTTAAATCTGAACTCCAGATCCAATTTCATTTCTTTGAGTCCACATATCACAACTTCATGTGTGATACTAATTTCCAGCCCAAGATGCTTCCAGATATGGAACACAGCCTACTCAGATATAGCCTGAACTGGGAGTTCTGACCTCCAAGGCCAACAGGAAGCCTCCAACCTAAGGAAGTCTCTTCCAGTGCCCCTGGCGTCTGGACTTCAGGGGTATGGAATGAGAAAAGCCTCGCTTGGTTCTGGTCTTTCTTGGCTGAGTCTGTTGCCAGTGGCCAGCCAGCCTCCCTGAGTACTCACTGGGGCATAGACTGACCTACTCATCCACAGAGGACGTACTCAGCTTGTTTTTCTACCAAGAATTAAATCATTTATTCCATGAATTTATTGAGCATCTACTCCCTCTGTGCTAGGCAATAAATTAGGAACTTTTGCACACAATACTTCCTTAATTCTCATGAAAATCCTCAGAATCATGTTATGGTTCTGATTTTACAGATGAGAAGCCCGAGGGCAGAGAATCAGGTTGCTTGCTCACTCCTCACAGTAAGAGACACAGGTGGGATCCAAGCTCTCAAACCCAGTGCTTCCTACAGGTTATTTCTTTCAAAATAAACTAAAAGATCAATTTTGATGCTTTGAACATTAATCCACATCTATTACCACCTTCATAAGCTGCTTTTCCATTAAAATCCCAGTCAATGTGGCCTTGACATAGCTAATGCCCACTGCTGAGGGTCTCCAGGCTCTGCCAGGAACCCAGTGAGGAGCAGCATCAAAATGTGGAGGTCTGCAAATAAAAACTACAGTGAGGTATCAACTCACACTGGTCAGAATGGCGATCATAAAAAAAAATCTACAAACAACAAGTGCTGGAGAAGGTGTGGAGAAAAGGGAACCCTCTGGCACCGTTGGTGGGAATGTAAATTGATACAGCCATTATGGAAGACAGTATGGAGATTCCTTAAAAAAACTAGGAATGAAACCACCATATGACCCAGAAATCCCACTACTAGGCATACACCCTGAGGAAACTAAAATTGAAAAAGACTCATGTACCACAGTGTTCACTGCAGCACTATTTACAATAGCTAGGATATGGAAGCAACCTAGATATCCATCAACAGACGAATGGATAAAGAAGCTGTGGTACATGGAATATACAATGGAATGTTGTGCTGTGCTGTGCTTAGTAACTCAGTTGTGTCTGACTCTTTTCGACCCCATGGACTGTGACCCTCCAGGCTTCTTTGTCTGTGGGGATTCTTCAGGTAAGAATACTCAAGTGGGAAGCCCTGCCCTCCTCCAGGGGATCTTCCCAACCCAGAATCAAACCCAGGTCTCCAGCATTGCAGGCGGATTCTTCACCATCTGAGCCACCAGGAAAACCCCAATAGAATATTACTCAGCCACAAAAAGGAACGCTTATTAGAACATCAGTTCAAATAAGGTGAATGAATCTAGAGCCTGTCATACAGAATGAAATAAGTCAGAAAAAGAAAAACAAGTATCATATATTAACACATATACATGGAATCTAGAAAGATGGTTCTGGTGAACCTATTTTCAGGGCAGCAAGGCAGATGCAGACACAGAGAACAGACTTATGGACAAATGGACCAGGGAGGAAGGAGAGGGTGAGACGAATGGACAAAGTAGCATGGAAACATATACACTACCATATGTAAAACAGATAGCCAATGGGAATTTGCTGTATGACTCAGGGAACTTAAAACGGGGTTCTGTAACAACCTAGAGGGGTGGGAAGGGGTGGAAGGTGGGAGGAAAGTTCAAGAGGGAGGGGAAATATCTGTACCTACGACTGATTCATGTTGATGTATGGCAGAAGCCAAAGCAATATTATAAAGCAATTATCCTTCAATTAAAAATAAATTTAAAAAATGTGGAGGTCATTCCACAGTGGAAGGAGATTCACCATCAACTGGGTTCTTTGAGGAGCCTCTTCCAGAAGCCAGAGATGCTGGGCTACCTTCTAACTTCCCAGTGCTGCCTCCCTGTGCTTCTGCCCGGGTGAATCTGGGTCCAGGACAGTGAAGCGCAGCTCACAGACTCCCTGCTGGCCTGGGACAGCCTGGGCACGGGCCTGTACCAGCACAAGGCAGACTCAGTGCCCAGGCTGGCCCAGCCCTTTGCTGCCCGGCCACATGCGGGCGGCTGCGCCCTTGTCACAGGTCGTGGGACTGCTGGAACTGTGGCAGATACATCAGAAGGAAGACATGCAGAAAGTACAGAAAAGCCTGCTTGCTGTGTGAGATGGGTGACAGGGGGCTAAGAGAGGCTCCTTCTCCCTGGTGCTTGTGCAGGGAAGGCTCTTCCCGCTGAACTGCCCAAAGCAGGAGAGGCTCTGGGAGAGAGAGCAGGTGCGGACACTTATTAAGCACCTCTTGCCAATTATTTTCCCCCAATTTCACCTGGGTCTCACACTAGCCCCTTTACAATCCTGTTTTCTTAGGGACATGGCTGCAGCCTGAACAGGAAGCAGAGGCACTGCTGAAAGGGACTGTGTGGCTAAGGAGATCTCTTAGTTGGTTGCGCTGGGCCTCAAATTAGTCTGGTTCTATTGCAGGGGGTGGGGGTCCCGAGATGTGTCCTGTGGTCCAGGCCAGCCCTTCTGATGTCTGAGCACAGAACAACTGCATCTCCACAGCACTGCAGGCAGACCCCACTGAGCCCATCTCACCAGCTTTCAGGGAGCCTCTCCACTTCAACTGGCTTAGCAGTCCTGTCTGAGCTGTGCTTTCTAGCAATCAGTGTCTTCACGGCCTCCTGTGTATAAATAGCATCTTTTTAATGAGACTAGAAAGTCCCTTGCAGTAGAGCCCTCTTCGAACATCTGTCTGCCCGGCTCATAGAGGCAATTATGATTGTGCTGGCTTCCTGGGAAGACACTGCTTTCCACAGCAGACAGAGAAGGAAGCTGGCATGGAAGAGAGCAGCAGCGAGTGCCCTCACAGACCCCCACTACTGCCTGATCCCCAGCTTCTTGCTGGGCCAGGTTGCATCTCGGCTTTCTTATACCACATCTCTTCTTTTGCTTAAGCTTAGATCTCTCATTTTATATCACTTGCCTCTAGTCTATGGGTCCGAACTTTTTTTTTTTCACTGTATCTTACACAATTCAGGTTCTTAGTTAAGACTAATGAATTGAGAGTTGTCCAGACTATTTTCTGAAAATTTCTGAAATGTTTCCACATCTGCCTTCATCTGCCTTCACCCCTCAAAAAGAATTATTTGCTGGCACTACTATCAGCTGATATCAGTGAGTGTAATTCAGAAGGCTCTTTTATAACCTCTCACCTGACTATCTAAGCATCCTGGCAATAAACTTGGAGCCCAGGGGAGGCTTCCAGCATCCTACGGTGCAGGTGGAGCAGAAAAATGTGAGCACGAGGTCAGCATCTACCAAATGTGTCCCTCAGATGTACATGTGTGGTGTACGTACACACACATACACACACACAAATTCTGGAGTCAAATGAACTTTGAAAGTGCTACAATGCAGATAAGAAAATCTTAGGCTCTGAGATAGTTGACTTGCCTTCCCCTAAGTTATCTGATTGTGGATCCCCTTTTCACTTAATATTGCTCACAACTAGTGCTGTAGTCTGGAGAAGGCAATGGCACCCCACTCCAGTACTCCTTCCTGGAAAATCCCATGGACGGAGGAGCCGGGTGGGCTGCAGTCCATGGGGTCGCTAAGAGTCGGACACGACTGAGCGACTTCATTTTCACTTTTCACTTTCATGCATTGGAGAAGGCAATGGCAACCCACTTCAGTGTTCTTGCCTGGAGGATCCCAGGGACCGAGGAGCCTGGTGGGCTGCCGTCTATGGGGTCGCACAGAGTCAGACACGGCTGAAGTGACTTAGCAGCAGCAGCAGCAGTGCTGTAGTCTAGGCCACACTCTGGGATGTGTGTTTCTAGTTTCGCTTTCACAGTAATTGCCTTAGACAACCCTGTCACATAGCAATTTCCTCACTGCTCAAGAGATCAAATAAGCATTTCAGATGAGATGCAGATGGAATGGAAGAAACATGGTAAACTGATAGACCAGAGGTCAATTTCAAGCTACCTAATCAATCATCTGTGTGACGTGATCACCACTGAGTACACTCTGCAGACTCTCATTTTTCTTCTTTATAAAATAGAACTGTTATGAGGATTAAATAGAACAATTCTTATTTAAAATGGCATTTCTTCTTTCTTTTCCTCATCTGCATTCTTTCAGCAGTGTTCTTTGAGCTACTGACAACAGAGGGTGGGTAGATAGATGCTTAGATGACAGGTCTGGAAGCCTAGATCACTTAAATTCATGTTTTAAAATGCACTCAGAATGTGTTTTAATCAAGTACAGTAACACATGCAGACACAGAAATGACCGTTATGAAGGAAGAAGTTTATACTCACACTCCCTAGAAATACGAAGCATGGCACACCATGCAGGGACAATGGGGAACCATCAGGGTCAGTCAGGAGGCCCAGGGAGAGGGGGAATGCAGGCCAGTCTTTGCTGTGGCTTCAGTGGGAAGGCAAGGCAAGGCAGGGTACACAAGCAGGACTGCCCCACCTGAATCACTTCAGTGGGTTCTGGGGTGTAGAGGCTGGCCTAGTGGTCTGGCCCCTGACCCTAGAGAGGTTAAGACAGGGCATAGAGGCACTGAGTATGACAGTGTGATAAAGGAGGTGGGCACTAGACTGGGGATGTGGGCACTAGATTGCTAGATTGCATTTAAAGAACATGGGCTCTAGAAATTAGCTAGACCTTCGAGGGGTATTCTCTTTAGTGTTAGCAAGGCCCTAAGACATCAAAGCATTCAGTTCAGTGCAGTTCAGTCGCTCAGTTGTGTCCGACTCTTTGTGACCCCACGAACTGCAGCACGCCAGGCCTCCCTGTCCATCACCAACTCCCGGAGTTCACTCAGATTCATGTCCATTGAGTCGGTGATGCCATCCAGCCATCTCATCTTCTGTCGTCTCCTCCTCCTCCTGCCCCCAATCCCTCCCATAATCAGGGTCTTTTCCAATGAGTCAACTCTTTGCATGAGGTGGCCAAAGTACTGGAGTTTTAGCTTTAGCATCATTCCTTCCAAAGAAATCCCAGGGCTGATCTCCTTCAGAATGGACTGGTTGGATCTCCTTGCAGTCCAAGGGACTCTCAAGAGTCTTCTGCAACATCATAGTTCAAAAGCATCAATTCTTTGGCGCTCAGCTTTCTCATAGTCCAATTCTCACATCCATACAGGACTACTGGAAAAACCATAGCCTTGACTAGACGGACCTTTGTTGGCAAAATAATGTCTCTGCTTTTCAATATGCTATCTAGGTTGGTCATAACTTTCCTTCCACGTCTTTTAATTTCATGGCTGCAGTCACCATCTGCAGTGATTTTGGAGCCCCCCAAAATAAAGTCTGACACTGTTTCCCCATCTATTTCCCATGAAGTGATGGGACCAGATGCCATGATCTTCGTTTTCTGAATGGTGAGCTTTAATCCAACTTTTTTACTCTCCTCTTTTCACTTTCATCAAGAGGCTTTTTAATTCCTCTTCACTTTCTGCCATAAGTGTGGTGTCACCTGCATATCTGAGGTTATTGATATTTCTCCCGGCAATCTTGATTCTAGCTTGTGCTTCTTCCAGCCCTCATCAAAGCATTAGGTAATACATAAAGTGAAAACATGATAATCCAAGTGATTCTTTGTACAACTTGGGAAAAGGGTACCTGATCCTGTTTATTGATTCCCAAGTTGTCAACATGTCCAGAACATAATCCAGCATCTTCCTACAACCTATTGGTCCTGGACTACTTACCTCAGTGAGAGCATCCCCACCCCTCTGGGCACCCAAGTCAAATGCCTGGGAGGTGCAGGTGCCTCTCTCTTGCTCTCTGTGGGCAGCTGCCCCAGTGCTGGAAATGGATGACAGTGCCCTCAGAGACTGCTGAACCTTCAGAGAGCCATCATAGCCAAGGCTCTGCCCCTTCCTGGAGTGGTCCACAATCAATTTATATGGAAGGATAAAGTTCTCACCATCTCAGCCCAAGCTAACACAACTATGAAGGGCCATTCTAGCTCCTGTGTAACTGGGAAGTTGGCCATGGCAGTTGATGGATCTGCATCATAGCCGATTCCTCCCTTTGCCAACTACCCCCTCTTTTCTCTCCTTTCATGCACGTTGATCCCCAGAGACACTCAATAAACATCCTGTGTTCTAAATTCTGAGGTTGCTTCCCAGGAAATCCAACCTATGACACCAATCTACTACCAAGTCTGGGCAAAACCTCCTACTAAACCTTTTGAAGTTTACTTTCAAGTCTTTCCCTACTGTTAGTGTTTCAGTTCATAGCCACCATCACATCTTGCTTAGATAACCACAGGAAATCTCAGTAGCTCAGTGGGTGGAGAACTGCCTGCGATGCAGGAGACACAGAAGATGTGGGTTCTATCCCTAGGTCAGGAGAAGGAAACTCCAGTTATTCGTGCCTAGGAAATCCCGGCACAGAGGAGCCTGGTGGGCTACAGTCCATGGGGTCACGAAGAGTTGGACATGACTGAACACGCATGCAACATCAATGTAGACAACCACAAAAGACTTTAAGGAGTCTAACTCCTGGTCAAAAACCTACAGTGATCTTTCAGGTCTGACCAAAGGGAGTTACACAGACTTTTACCTGGGAAAGGTACCCTATTCACAGCAGAACTGGTGCACAGCAGTCTCTGAGGGGGTTACAGTCAGGACTCAGGCCTCTTGTCTGGCCATGCTCCACACATAGCTGCATCCTTAGCCCAGGTGCTTCTATATTCAGATTTGGAGAAACCTTGAAGACACTTTTCTCCAGTCTCATCCAGTACTCCTATCCTTTCCCTGCTGCCTATCCCTGGTGCCCCGTCTATAAAATGAGTCCTCTGTTCTGGGGTCTCTCTGCAGTGAGACATTCTTTCCATCTGTGCAGATATAGGAAAAGGGAACTTTATGGGAGCCAGTGCTTTCTCCTCTTGCTTACACTATTATAGTGAGTGGTTAAAGGCTAGACTGTTACTCTCATTTTGGTGTCTCAATCAATTTTGTCAAAGCCTGGCCACCCAGCATTCTCTAGCTCAGTACAATTCTTGATGGACTCTACTTGTTCTCTGTACCAAAATGACCTTTCAAAGTGAAATTTGCACCCAACACTAACCAAGATAGACCATATTTTGAGCCATAAAATAAAGCTTAAAATTTTTTAAAGAAACTAAATCAAACAAAATATGTTTTCTAACCAAATCAAATTAAACTTGAAATCAATAAAAGATATTTGGGAAAATCCAAAGTTTGGAAGTTAAAAACACATTCTAAGTAACCTATAGATAAAAGAGGCACTCACAAGGGAATCTAAAAAATATTTTTAATTGAATAAAAATTAAAATCTGACATCAAAATTTGTGAGATACAGCTAACGCAGTGCTTAGAGGAGGATTCATAGGTTTAAATGATTCTATTAGAAAAGAAAAAAGGTCTTGAATCAACTGTCTATACTTACATCTTAGGAAACTAGAAAGAGAACAACAGGATAAACCCAAAGAAAGAAAAGACAGGAAATAAAGACAAAAGAGGAAGTCAATGAAATTAAAAACTGAAAAACAACAGAGAAAAATAAATGAATCAAAATCGGTTCTTTGTAAAGTCAACACAATTGATAAACCTGTCAGACTGACTTATAAATAAAAGAAAGTACAAATTACCAATTACAGAAATAAAAGAAACAGACTGTAAATGCATTAAAAACACAATAGGGAACATTAGGAATACTCTATGCCCAACATTCAACAACTTAGTTAAAATGAACGAATTCCTTGAAATATCTTAAACCATCAAAGGTTTATGCCCTGAATAAGCCTGTATCTATGAAGAGAACTGTATCTATGAAGAGGTCATAATAAAACAGACAAAACAAACAAAAACCTTCCAACAACAACAGCAAAGTCCTCCAGGCTCCGATAGCCTCACTTTGAATTCTACTAAACATTAACAAAACAGAAAAATAATCCCAAGTCTACACAATCTCTTTCTGAAAATAGACAAGAAGGCAACAGTTCTGACAATGTTCAAGCTGATCCCTCTGCCCACAGAAAACAGAGGAAGTGCCTCTTTTGGTGATCTTTCCATGTTCTTTGAAAGGGCAAGTCACAAAGGACCACCCTACTCTCCCATATCCTGAGATAAGACCATGCATGCCCTTCTTTAGTGACTCCCTTGTTCTATACAACCCCCAATTTTCTGCTTTTTTCTTTGAGACTTTCCTCACTAAAGTGCACTATCCCTATTACAACGGGTTGAGTAAAACCACCTCCTCAGTTGCCCAGTGCACCCTGTTGCTGACGCTTTTGGTGCTGTGACTTGTATAGGGCCAGACCTTGCCTTGATTTCTGCTTACTCCACACAGGTGATGAGCCTCTCCTTCCTGGTCAGTGATGGGGAAAAATAGTGTGTTTCACTCCTGATCTCCAGACTTGAGTCCACCAGTAGCATGATAAGCATTTTATTCTGATACCTTTTCAGTAATCACTTGATTTCTGGTGCTGAATTCTTTGGGTTTCATAGTCTGACCATTTGGTGATCTCTGTCAATAGATGAAGATGAAGTTCTCTATAGCTTTATAGAGAACTTGTTTCTGTTGAGTGGAAGATAGCAGGCAATCTGGTTAGTTTTCCACCTTAAGCTCAAATCAAGAATTCCATGCCCAGCCAGAAGTGGGTATCTGGACAGGTGATTTTATATTTCTGGATCATGAGTGGCTCATGGTTGGCATTGTATAATTGAAGTTTTTGTCTCTGTATATCTGTGTATTTACATGTTTATAATTCAGAAAAGCCTTTCCCTCTCACTGCGTGAACGTGTAGTATGTCCCTAACTCCAGATAGTATAATCAAATTAGATTATAAGATCTCTTAAAAATTATTTTATTTTTGGCTGTGCTCAGTCTTTGTCACTGCTTGCGAGCTTACTCTAGTTACAGGGAGCAGGGACCTCTAGTTGTGGTGCCCGGGCTGCTCATTAAGGTGACTTCTCTCATTGTGGAATACAGGCTCTATGGGTGTAGGCTCAGTAGTTGCAGTGGGCTTAGTTGCCCCATGGCATGTGGAATCTTCCTGGACCAGGGACTGAATTCATGTTCCCTGCATTGGCAGATGGATTTTTAACCAATGGACCACCAGGGAAATCGAGATTATAAGATCTCTTAAAGAAGCTTTATTCTGATTGGCCTAAAAATAAATATTTATATAAGTTGAATATTCCAAATATTACCAGAAGTTAAGGAAATTGAATCTCAAATATTTTCAATGTGAAAAATAGAGGTATTCGCATAGAAACTAAGAAACACTTCAAGTAAATTTAGGTAAATCTTGTGACAAATAAGACTAGCTTAATACTTGGTTTAATAAACAGAGCTGTGTCTTCTTTGTGTTAAATAACTATCCATGTTAAATAATATATTCATAAATTTTAATTTTGCCTGGGTATGTTCTTCCTTAACTTATAGGAGCTTACTGATTGTATAAGCTAGCATCATATATACTAAATGTTTAGGATTATAAAAAATGTACATTTGTACCTACTCAATTATTCTGACAAACTTTCAACAGGAAGTATGTCAGCTTGAAGATAATTTCTAAGAGCTTTAAGCAACTCAACCTTGGAGTTAACTGTTGAATGGGAAAGGTATCTAGATAATTTCAGTAAAATAGAACACTGCATCATTGATACTAAATGGAAGTTAAGTTTATATACTCTTGCTTTTATTTTTATATGCTACAGAGAGACTGCATATAGTTAGGTCTGTTAATCAATGTGTTCGCTTTTTCCACTTTGAGAAGCTCTGCTATAAGAGACGGAGAAGGCAATGGCACCCCACTCCAGTACTCTTGCCTGGAAAATCCCATGGATGGAGGAGCCTGCTGGGCTGCAGTCCATGGGGTCGCAAAGAGTCAGACACGACTGAGCGACTTCCCTTTCACTTTTCACTTTCATGCATTGGAGAAGGAAATGGCAACCCACTCCAGTGTTCTTGCCTGGAGAATCCCAGGGACACGGGAGCCTGGTGGGCTGCCGTCTCTGGGGTCGCACAGAGTCGGACATGACTGAAGTGACTTAGTAGCAGCAGCAGCAGCAGCTATAAGAAATATAACAGAGCTACATCTGTATCTGTAGATACAGAAAGTCTGTGTCATGGTCAAAGCTGACTAGGAGTTGATGGGTTTTTAATTAAGATTTTCAAAAGGAACTTTAGTATATAATATTATACTGATAATTTGATGTTCTATTAAAAGGAAAACATTTTCTTAGATTATTGGTCAGCTATATTTTTTTTGGAGCGGGGGCCACACCACATGGCCTGCAGCCAGGTCCCTAGCAATGGAAGCATGGAGTGCTAACCATTGGACTTCCAGGGAATTCCCTACTGGTCTGCTCTTAGTAAGAGGTTGTAGAATGTTATTAATTGCTTTCTGTGTAATCTGCCTATATAGTAGAGATTCTATGTGTTATCAAAATCATTCCTTTGTGCTTGATGCTAATTTTGTTATGACTTTGATTATTTAAGAAAACAAAAGTTTCTTAGGAAATAGATAAGGCTCTTTACAATAATGTTTATTTTAGAAATATTTTATAAGTTAGCCAAGTACTGTTCTCAGTAACCCAGATCCAACTTAATCAGTGTTCAAATCTTGTGACAATTTTTGATATTTTATGTTTCCAAAATTAAATCCTAAATGATGACTTTTCCACCTAAAACTGTCTTTGTGATTTCCCAGAGGGCTCCTGGGAAATCATAATGCATTTGTTCTCTCACCTTATAAAAAAGTCAAGTGCTAGATATATTTAGGCATATTTGATACTGATGAGTCAAATGGGAAGAGCTGTCAAGCCAGAAGAGTTGCATGGATTTCCCTTTGCTGTTGTTCAGTCACTAAGTCATATCTAGCTCTTAGCAACTCCATGGATTGTAGCACACCAGGCTTCCCTGTCCTTCACTATCTCCTGGAGTTTGCTCAGATTCATGTATTGAGTCAGTGATGGTATCTAACCATCTCATTCTATGCCAATCCCTTCTCATTTTGCTTTCAATCTTTCCCAGCATCAGGATCTTTTCCAATCAGGTGGCCAAAGTATTGAAGCTTCAGCATCAGTCCTTCCAATGACTATTCAGGTTGTTTTCCTTTAGGATTGACTGGTTTGATTTCCTTGATGTCCAAGAGACTCTCAAGAGTCTTCTCCAGCACCACAGTTCAAAAGCATCAATTCTTCAGTGCTCAGTCTTCTTTATGGCAACTCTCACATCCATACATAACCAACTGGAAAAACCATAGCTTTGACTATATGGACCTTTGTCGGTAAAGTGATGTCTCTGCTTTTTAATATGCTATCCAGATTTGTCATACATTTCCTTTCAAGGAGCAAGCGTCTTAAGTCTGTGGCTTCAGTCACTGTCCACAGTGATTCTGGAGCACAAGAAATTAGCCTGTCACTGCTTTCACTTTGTCTCCTTCTGTTTGCCATGAAGTAATGAGACCAGATGCCATGATCTCAGTTTTTTGAATGTTGAGTTTTAAGCCAGTTTTTTTCACTTTCCTCTTTCACTCTCATCAACGGGCTCTTTAGTTCTTTGCTTTATTGATGTTTATTAATATACAGATGCTAATATACAGACCTGATTCAGACTTACTGAATCTATATATAGATATTTTTGGCATATTCTAACTGTATACTTGCCAAATTCATAACATAATTTGGTTAGGATTTTTACATCCTGAAGATTTGTCCTCTGCAAAGATCATTCTCTGTACAGATTCCCTGCAAATGTTCATCCATTTTAATAAATTAGATGTGATGTTAATGGACTTCTTTAAGAATAGAGTTAGTCATTATGTTTATAGTTATGATGTCTCAGGTTTTTTTGACTGAATTCATTATCTGTACACTGCAAGGAAACAACTAAATTTCCCTGTCCATTACATTATTATTATGAATTCTCATCAGATGTTTCATTTTAATGTTCTATCTCTTAGATGTACAAGAACCCTCTTTTGTTCTTTTCACATTATCTTTAACTCAGAAATTGCCAGTTAGCAGACTATACTTTGTAAAGTTAAGTGAAACATTTGTAAATGATATCTTTTTCTCCCTGTCTAGCCCCTCCAGAATTTAAAAATTCTTACTGAGTATTCTTATTTTCAAAGCAATGTAATTATTTGTGTAGGTTCAATAAGAATCTATTCTCCTTGTCAATGGAAGGAATACCTGGAACACTGACTATGCAATCAAACCCTTGCCTAGAATGACATATTTGGGAATGATTTGATTTAGTCAAATGTAACCAGTCACTGTAAGTAGTTAAGGCTGACTTCATGGAGTCAATGTTTACAAAGCTCTCTTGGAAAAGTGGCCTGATGTCAGGCTAATAGGGTTCCCAGAACAGAATTAGGTGATTTACATACCTGATTTTAACACATACTAGAAAGCTACAACAATCAAGAATCATGTGGTATGGGCAAAAGAACAAACCCTTAGATCAGTGGAAAAGAATAGGGAGTTCAGACACAAACAGCAATTCAGTGGAGAAAGAAGTCTCTGAACTAAATGGTGCTACAATGCTTGCACATGCACATGCAAAAAAAAAAAAAAGAACTTTCACCTTCATCTCAAACCTTAAAAAGCTAACTCAAAACGGATCAAAGATTTAAGTATAAAATGTAAAACTATAAAATGTTCCTGAAGAAAACACAGGAAAAGCTCTTCACATCCTCAGGTTCATCAAGATTTCTTGACTATAACACTAAATGTATGATATATAAAAGAAAAACTATAAATTAAATTGCATTAAAATTACAATTTTTTTCATGCAAAAGAAACTATCAGAGAATTAAAATACAAGCCACAACTGGAAACAATATTTGCAAATCATATATCTGACAAAGTACTTTATTTGCAAATCGTATATCTGACAAAGTACTTGTACTCAGAACATAGTATACAGAACTCTCAAAACCCAATAATAAGAAAAACTGGCAAAAGACTCAGGTACTTCCACCAAAGAAGATATAAATATAGAAAATAAGCATATGAAAAATGTTCAACATCAATAGTCTTTAGGAAACAAATAAAAACCAAATGAAACATTACATACCTAACAGAATGAGTTTAAAAACTGGCAATACTAAGTATGGACAAGATTCCGAACAACGGTAACTGTCATACTTCAATGGTAGCTACTTTGAAAAAAACTTTGGGGTTTCTTACAAATGACAAAATGATCTCTGTTCAAAAATGAAAAATGATCTCTGTTTGTTTCCATTTAATATCACAATAATCCAAGTCTATGCCCCGACCAGTAATGCTGAAGAAGCTGAATGGTTCTATGATGACCTACAAGATCTTCTAGAACTAACACCAAAAAAAGATGTCCTTTTCATAATAGGGGACTGGAATGCAAAAGTAGGAAGTCAAGGGATACCTGGAGGTAACAGGCAAGTTTGACCTTGGAGTACAAAATGAAGCAGAGCAAAGGCTAACAGTTTCGCCAAGAGAACACACTAATCATAACAAACACCCTCTTCCAACAACACAAGAGACGGCTCTACACATACACATCACCGGATGGTTACTATCGAAATCAGACTGACTACATTCTTTGCAGCCGAAGATGGAGAAGCTCTATATAGGTAGCCAAACCAAGACTGGGAGCTGACTGTGGCTCAGATCATCAAATCCTTATTTCAAAATTCAGACTTAAATTGAAGAAAGTAGGAAAAACCACTAGACCATTCAGGTATGACCTGAATCAAATCCCTTACGATTATACAGTGGAAGTGACAAACAGATTTAAGGGATTAGACCTGACAGAGTGCCTGGAGAACTATGGATGGAGGTTCGTGACATTGTACAGGAGGTAGTGATGAAAATCATCCCCAAGAAAAGAAATGCAAAAAGGCAAAATGGCTGTCTGAGGAGGCCTTACAAACAGCTGAGAAAAAAAGAGAAGCCAAAGGCAAAAGAGAAAAAGAAAGATATATCCACCTTAATGCAAGGAGAGATAAGAAAGCATTTTTAAGTGAACAATGCAAACAAACAGAGGAAAACAATAGAATGGGAAAGACTAGAGAGTCTTCAAGAAACATAGAGATAGCAAGGGAACATTTCATGCAAAGATGGGCAGAATAAAGGACAGAAATGATATAGACCTAATAGAAACAGAGATATTAAGAAGTAATGGCAAGAATACACAGAAGAACTATACAAAAAAGATCTTAATGACTCAGATAACCACAATGGTGTGATCACTCACCTAGAGCCACACATCCTGGAATGTGAAGTCAAGTGGGCCTTAGGAAGCACCACTATGAACAAAGCTAGTAAAGTGATGGAATTTCAGCTGAGCTATTTCAAATCTTGAAAGATGATGCTCTGAAAGTGCTGCACTCAATATGCCCACAAATTTGGAAAACTCAGCAGTGGCCAAAGGACTGGAAAAGGTCAGTTTTCATTCCAATCCCAAAGAAAGGCAATGTCCAAAAATGTTCAAACTACCACACAATTGTACTCATCTCACATGCTAGCAAAGTAATGCTCAAAATTCTCTAAGTGAGACTTCAATAGTACATGAACTGAGAACTTCCAAATGTTCAAGCTGGATTCAGAAAAGGCAGAGGAGCCAGAGAGCAAATTGCCATCATCATCAAATTGCTGGATCATAGAGAAAGCAAGAGAGTTTCAGAAAAACATCTACTTCTGCTTTATTGACTATGCCAAAGCCTTTGACTCTGTGGATCACAACAAGCTGGAAAATTCTTAAAGACATGGGAATATCATATCAGACCACCTTAACTGCCTCCTGTGAAATCTGTATGCAGGTCAAGAAGCAACACTTAGAACTGGACATGGAACAACAGACTGGTTCCAAATCAGGAAAGGAGTACATCAAGGCTTTATATTGTCACTCTGCTTATTTAACTTATATGCAGAGTTCATCATGTGAAATGCTGGGCTAGATGAAGCACAAGCTGGAATCAAGATCGCTGGGAGAAATATCAATAATCTCAGATATGCAGATGACACCACCCTTATGGCAGAAAGTGAAGAAGAACTAAAGAGTCTCTTGATGAAAGTGAAAGGGGAGAGTAAAAATTTGGATTAAAATTCGACATTCAAAAACTAAGATCATGGCATCCAGTCCCATCACTTCATGGCAAATAGATCAGGAAACAATGGAAACAGTGACAGACTTTATTTTGGGGGGCTCCAAAATCACTGTGGATGGTGACTGCAGCCATGAAATTAAAATATGCCTGCTTTTTGGAAGAAAAGCCTGAACCAATCTAGACAGCATATTAAAAAGCAGAGACATTATCTGGCTGACAAAAGTCCATCTAGTCAAAGCTATGGTTTTTCCAGTAGTTATGTATGGATGTGAGAGTTGGACTATAAAGAAAGCTGAGTGCTGAAGAATTGATGCTTTTGAACTGTGGTGTTGGAGAAGACTCTTGAGAGTCTCTTGGACAGCAAGATCAAACCAGTCAATCCTAAAGGAAATCAGTCCTGAATATTCACTGGAAGGACTGATGCTAAAGCTGAAGCTCCAATAGTTTAGCTACCTGATGCAAAGAACTAACTCCTTAGAAAAGACCCTGATTCTCAGAAAGACTGAAGGCAGGGGGAGAAGGGGATGACAGAGGATGAGATGGTTGGATGGCATCATTGATGCAATGGACACGAGTTTGAGCAAGCTCTGGGAGTTGGTGATGGACAGGGAAGCCTGGCGTGCTGCAGTCCATGCGGTTGCAAAGAGTTGGACACGACTGAGCAACTGAACTGAACTGAGTTTCTTATAAACTTAAATATTCATTTACCAAATGATCTAACAATTTACTCCAATGTATGTACCCAAGAGCAACATAACTTACATCCATAGAGAGACTCATACACTAATGTTCACAGAAGTTTTATGTTATAGACAAAAACTGGAAATAACTCAAATGTCAATCAGTTAGTGAACTAATGAGCAAATTGTGGTACATCCATTCAGTGGAATATTATTTGGCAATTAAAAGGAGAAAATCAATTATTGATACAGGCAAAAACATATGCATATGCATTATATCAGGGAGAATAGCCAGACTAAAAAGAAATATGATATAACTCCATTTATATGACATTGTGGAATAGGCAAAGCCATCTGTATAGAGAATAGCCTAGCCAGCAACTGGAGGTGGGTGAAGGGATTGACTGCAAAGAGGCAGCTTTAGTTTTTTAGAGAGATGAAAGTTCTATATTTTGATTATGGTGGTGGTTATACAGGTGCTTAAATGTGCCAAAACTCACAGCATTATACACCAAAGAGAGTAACTTTTACTGTGTATAACTTTAAGAAAAATACAGAAAGATGGAAAAAAGTATGCAAGCAATTTGGTCATATCAATCTTCTGCTTGAAACCTTTCCATGGCTCCAATTGTCAGGCCACATTTTCTAGCACACAGCCACAGCCTGGTCTTCTTTTCTCCAGCCTGATCTATTGTTATGCTCCTCATTCAACACTATTTGCAATTCCTGCATATTGAGGCACAGTACCTAGCACAGGTGCTCAGTCAGCATAGGCTCCATTCCTTCGTACATCGTTCTGCATTTGTTTATGTTAGCCCTTTCTCCACAAAGCTCTTTCTCCTCCTCACCACAGTTAACTGGCAGGCAGCAAGTCCCAGGCAATACCTCTTCCTAACATGTCTCTCTAAACCACTTCCTCCCTGTCTCTGTCCCCCATAATAAGTTGGGTCTGGCACACTGCTTCTGCGCTTCCTTATCTGTAAAGACAAAGATGTTCAAGCCTTGCATATTCTGAAGAAAGGACTGATTTTCAGTTGGCTCCTGGAAGACTGACTCTTAAGTCCTTAAAATATTCCTGTCCACTAACAGAGTCTTTCATACCTGGGACCTTGGAACATGCCAGATAGTTTATACTAATTATATGATTTGTGCTAGGGCCCTTGAGCTACATTGTATTAGTGGCCTCTGGACAGACTAAAGATTAAATAAGTAAGGTTGGTCTTATGGATGCTGCATGCCTAAGTAACTGACTGAATGAAAACCCTAGACTTCAAGGCTTGGGTGAACTTCCCTGGTTGGCAACACTTCCTACATGTTTTCACCATGCCGCTGGGAGAATGGAGCATTGTCCATGGGCTTCTACGAAAGGGCATATTTGGAAGCCTGTGCCTGATTTCTCCTGAACTCTGTCCTATGTACCTTTTGCCTAGGTTTTAATTTGAATCCTCTCACTGTAATATATTGGAACTATGAGTATGACCATTTTACTGTGTTCTATGAGTCCTTCTAGAGAATTATCTACTGAGAGTGGTTCTGGCACATCAAACCATCGTGGTAACTTCAATCAGAGCACTTACCATAATGACTGACACTGCCTGTCTCTCTGTGCTGTGATTCCTTCAAGGGCAATGACCTTGGATGATTTGTCTGCCATCTCTGGTGCCTAGTGCTGTGCCCAGAAAATGATGTGTTACATAAATGTCTGATTGCAAGAGAGGCAGAGTCTTTTCATGAGTCTGATTCCCTTCTGAGCCAGAAAACCACCTCCAGGGCTTGAAGAGGAATGCAGATGTAGCATGGGTTCTCTCCCAAGAAATCATGCAACAGCACAGGTAGTAAGAACTGTCAACCCCAGAAGCCTGAATTAAGAATTAAGCCTCTGAGACAACACATCCAGAATAGGAATTTTAAAAAACCTCAGCCAAGTAACAACAGTGTGATAGCAATAGCAGAGGGCTACAGAGGCTATTGGCACTTAAGGGGAGATGAGCCCAGGGAGCAGAAAGAAGAGCCATGGAAATTTTACTCTGTCAACTACGTTTTATTTTCAAAATTTGCCTTGAAGGAAAGCCGTCTCCAAATCAGGATAAGTAACATTATAGTGGAAAATGTCAAGATTGGATATTTACAATTCAAGAAGTCTTTGGAAATAAGGAACGTCTACCTACAGTTCTCTGCTGGATTCCCTGCTAATGTTCTGCCCTGCAAGTTAGCTGCAATTCCAGTCTCCAGGATTAGCCTCTCTGGCTCTTGCTGACAGCTTTTAAAATGTTTAGCAATATTTTCTATCACAAGAATCACACCACCAATACTTAGGTTTTGCTAAGGCTCTTTTACTGGTAATTCTTAACCTTACTTAAGCAATAAACACAGCTCAATTCGACACACCTGTACTTTGTCTTAAATGCCAACTCACTAGCAGGAAAGTGAAAGTCGCTCAGTCGTGTCTGACTCTTTGTGACCCCATGGACTATACAGTCCATGGAATTCTCCAGGCCAGAAGACCGGAATGGGTAGCCTTTCCCTTCTCCAGGGGATCTTTCCAACCCAGGGATCGAACCCAAGTCTCCCGTATTGCAGGCAGATTCTTTACCAGCTGAGCCACAAGGGAAGCCACTAGCAGGAACCCACCTTAAATCAACATCTCTGACTAGAATCATGGAGTTGATTAGAGAAAAGGTCAGACCTTAGATTTCAATCTCCTCATTTTGAAAATGGGAGTACCTGGGACCCAGAAAAATAGCCCTGGCTGTTGAATAAAGACAACAGTGACCAGGCAAGTAGCCAAGACATTATTCCAATGTGTGAACTGCCCCAGGATTCTGCTATTCTCTGATGGGCCTGGCATAGGCTTCACTCCAAACCTAGCAGAGTCCCCTGATAAGACACACCAATCCAGGCCTGAAAGTGAAAGTAGCTCAGTTATGTCCAATTCTTTGCGACCCCATGATTATACAGTCCATGAGATTCTTCAGGCCAGAATACTGGCGTGGGTAGCCTTTCCCTTCTCAGGGAATCTTCCCAACCCAGGGATTGAATCCAGGTCTCCCGCATTGCAGGTGGATTCTTTACCAGCTGAGCCACAAGGGAAGCCCAGCAGTACTGGTGTGGGTATTCTTCCTTCAACAGGGGATCTTCCTGACCAGGAATTGAACCAGGGTCTCCTGCACTGCAGGTGGATTCTTTACCAACCGAGCTATCCTAGTCAAACATGACCTAGCTGGGAAATTCTGAGTATGTTATTGCATCTCTCTGACCCTATTTTTGTATCTGGACTGTAGGATAGCAATGGATTTTTATGTGGTTAATGAAGTACCATGGAGTCTTATGCCTGGCATATGTAGAAGATACTCAACAAATGTACCTTCCCTTTCTTTCTTCCATCAAGTTCTCTATGGCAGCCTTTCCAGTGAGATTTCCTCAACTGAACTACAGACACCCCCAAAATTATTTGAATGCTACCAAGGGTGTTATATCCATTCCCAAAGAATAGAATTCATTCATTGCATATAGTGGGTGTCTCTGGACATCAGGACTTAATTCTCTTCAGGAATTCAGTTAAGAGATGGTTCCACGGACTCCCACAGCCATATGGGGTTCATGTACCCTTTCATACCTCTAATACAGAATACTACCCATGCAGAGCCTCCCAAAACAAGGCAGAAAGTTAAGGCCTGAGGGTTCTCAGGTCAACTCTTCCAGTATCATGTTACTTTAAACCCTCCCCTGCCACTGCAGGGGCAACTCTGAGCCCCTTGAGGAGAAGCTTTCTGGGCCAGAGCTTTTACCTTGTCTCCCCTCACCCCACCTTTCTCCAACATGCACCCACCCTACATCTTCATGCACATACAGCTGTTATCTCTCAACTCATTCATGCTGCCTCAGTTCTCCTAGATCAATCTCCTAGAGAATCTCCTAGATTCTCTCAGATCTCAGGAGTGTCTAATAAACCTAGGCTTCTGCCATAGTCATCTGCCTTCTGCCTGCCCTGGGGGCCACCAGGGCTATACTCCAGACAAACCTCCCCCCTCCCCAGGGGCTCTTTGTGCCAGTCTGCCATTGCTGAGGAGGAGCAGTAATTCACTTGACTGTAGAAGTGGAAGGAAAGTTATCTGGGCAAAGAGAAGAAAGGGTTCATTTGCCAATTTTCTTAAAGTTCCCCTTTGGTATTTATCTAGTTTGGTTTTCTTAAACTGAGGGCTATTTAAGCACTCCGGAGAGGAGGGAAAGGAAAGTTTCAAGGGAACTGGGATGGGAGGGAGGAAGAGCTGCAGAATTCTGAAAAGCCTTTAGTTGGAGGGTACACCAACAGCTGAGTCATTTAACTTTTCTGAGTTTCACCTGTTTGTTCTGAGACAAGACAGATTAGAGTCATGGAGTGCTCAATGCAGGTGAATGGGCATCCTTCTTCAAGTCTACTGAGTTCAAACCCTTTATCTGCCATTCTTGGTCCTCTTACACTCAACCCAACCTCTACTCCTCCTCAACCTGGCCTGTGCTCCATCCAGAAATGGTGGGGACAGGAACGGCACAATGATGGAGAACGGGGATGCCACAAGACAACCCTGTGTATCTGGAGCCCTGCAGCTTTCACAGGCTGCACCCCAACCCCCATTCAGAAGCATAATGGGTGCACTACCTCCGTTTCCCCGGCAGCACCTGCCTACCTTTATAGCTGTCACTGCAAGGGCTCAAAACTAACTTGAACGTGTCTAAGAAGTAAAATATAAAGATTATAGTGTAATAGCTAATCAAGGGTCACCACTCTGGGCTTCCTTGCTTAATTAATATTTAGGGTCAATGTCTTCCTATCAATTTGCACCTAGAACTCGGTCCCTAGGATATGAAAGGGAACCCTAAGAGGAGCCCACTAGTCCCAGGGGACACCACAGCAAACCCATCTCCAGCAAACGCAGTGGCAGCAGGTCCAGCAGGAGAGCCCCTCCTCTGGCAGAAAGCCTCAGTCCTGGAGCCAGGACCATACACACACTGAATCCAGTCCATCTTAGCCAGAAAGCCTTCTCCTCTCTCCTATTTTACAGAACCCAAGGAGCCTCAGTTCGGAAAGCCAGACCTGTGACATCGGTCAAGAACGTTTAGAGAAGGGAAAGAGCCCATCAAGGGATCACATTCTATTCTCACCGTAAACACTCAATTTCCGAGTTGAGGACGCGCCTGGCTAAGAGTGGGTAGGGGGCCGACTAGGCTCAGCTGTAACAGAAGTGGTTAAAAGAAGGTACGAGGGTGGTGGGCGGTGGTGGTGGTAAATCAGAAAACCCGATAAAACAAAGATTCGGAAGAGCGAAGCAATAGGAACCAAGGAAGCAGAAGATGGAAACGAGCAACAGAAAAAGTGCAGGAGGAAAGGGCAGGCGGAGACACCGTCTCGAGGGGGATGGAGAGAAAGCGCTCTAGATGGACTGACGCGGGGAACCGAAGGGGCGCGGCGGCGCGAGGGGCGGCGGCGGCACCCTTACCGGCGGTGGCCGAGCGCAGGCTCTCCAGGCTCCAGGAGCGGGACAGGGCGCCGCGCATGCCCCCGCTGCCGCCGCGGCCCCCGCACACCACGCCGCTGCTGTCCGAGTCGGAGCCCGGGGACAGCCCGGCGCTACTGCCGCCGCCGCTGCTGCTGCTGGTGCCGAGGTCCCCGCTCGTCTGCCCGCTGGACTCGCTCGGGCATTGCTGCGCTCTCGTGCAGGCGGGTCCGAGCTCCAGCCACAGGTTCGCGGGCGACTGGGCCGCGGCGGCGCCGGGGCTGCCGGGCGACGGGGCCAGCGAGCCGGGGCTCGGGCCGGGCGAGGGGCGTGCAGACGGCCGCGCGGCGTCCTCGGCCCCATCCCCGCTGCCGCACGGCCGCCGCTCCGGGCCAGCTGACATCATGGGGCTCCGCTAAGGAGGCTCCCGGCCGCCGCCAACCGCTGGGGCTCTGCGGCCGCGGCGGCTGGGACCCTCAGCGGGCGCGGGGCGCGCGCGGCTCGGGCGAGGCCAGGTGTCCACTGGGCAGGATGCGCGCATGTGCTCGTGGCCCGTTCCCGGCCGCCCGGCGGGCGCTGAGCCGCGGCGCCGACCCCGGTGCGGGTCGCGGGCTCGGTCAGCACGCGCTCACGCAGGCGCGCACGCAGACTTGGGGCGGCCGCGGCGGCGACGGGCGCGGCGCGCTGGGCCCCGGGCGGTTCTCGGTCCCCGCAGGGCCGTGCCCTGCCGCCCGCATTCGCGCGCGTGGGTTAGGACTGGGGCATCCTTGGAAGGAGGCGTCCCAGACACCTCGCAACCATGGCGGTGAGGCGAGCTGGCGGGCGCTGGCTTTCCCCCTTCCAGGATCCAACGCGTCCTTGCCTGTCTGGGGCAGGAGTGTAGGCAGGAGGCCACGCTCAGCCCTGCAAGCCGGGTCGGGGAGCGCGCTTGGTGGCGTCGCGTCCCTCCTCTCCGGGTCTGCCACGCGGCGGTGCGCTGGGAACTTTCGGCACTGACGCCCCTCGGGCCAGCGGGCCAGCAGGAGTATGGCGGTGGTGCTCTGCCATCAAAAGTTGAGGCACGGTCCACGCCCAATAATTTTAGAAAGTGTCTGGGAAAGTCCAGTGACAGGTACAATCGAAAATAGGAGTCAGAAAGCACATGACATAGAGCCAAAAGCCAAGGATTCTAGGGTTTTTCAAATTTTGTTGTTGCGGAGGCAGGGATTAGAGAACGGAGAGTTTCCTCCAACGCTCCCACACACCCGTGAGCATTCTGTAGGTTCTTGGAGTGTGCCTAGAGGGAGGGTGAGATACCTCTACTGCTCCAAACAAGCGCGATGATCAGTGAGAAGTGTGAGAGGACGTCCTAGTATCTACTGACAAGGGCTAAGCAAGGCTGCTGACAGCCCCATTCCCAGGCTCATCACTCCTGCAAGCTCTAGGGAGCTGGTTGTAAAGCAGCATAAGTATTAACGATGGTGAGGATGAAATGAGAGGTCCTTGCCATGCCCTAGCATACTAGCTGGTGTAGGGTGAAAGCTGGTAAGTGGTAATTCTCTCCGCTTCCCTCCACTTGGGGTCGATTTCCTGTAGCCCATCCTGTAGTCCATCTCCTTCCCTAAGCAATGTGTGTGCCTAGCTCTGTATCATAAGGGATCTTGCCTCTTCATAGATATCATCTCCTCTTTTACAGGCCCTGGGTTATCTTTTCATATGATACCCACCCTAACAACTCAGGGGGCTGGGACAATGGCATGGCAGCGTTTATGTACAAAGTACAGAACTCTGCACAAACAGAAGGCAATACTAGTGTTTTGGAAGTTCAATCGATGGGCACTGCAGGGCGACTCAGCTAAATCTGAATCTTGAAGGCCCTCTTCCCCCTTAACTTCTCTGGGAATCCTTCTTGATCATTCCATGCCTTGTATGCACACTTTCCACCCATGCCTCCATTCTTTGCTGTCCTTGGGAAGGGCAGCCCTCCTCTGACTCCCCCTTGCTTTTTAGTGAAGGCTTTCTGCAAGGAGAGTCACCATCTGTGTTCTTGTCTGGTTGTCCTGTTGAGGCCTGTGAACCTAGCCCTTGTAGGTAGGAAGAACTGCTGCGGGAGGGATGAGTCACAGATCAGGAGACATCCTCCCAGTCTGTCAGCAAATCTGTGGGTTCTCCCTCCAAAATAAGTGTCCAAGTCCAGCAAGACCCCACTTTCTGTCATCACTTTCTTTCCCTTGCTCTTTGCACTCCAGCTATGGTGGCTTCCTTGCTGTCTCTCATTCCTGCCTGAGGGCCTTTGCACTTAACTGTTCAGGGAAGAGTAGAGTGTCTTCATTGAGTTCTGGTATGCAAAAGGGATCCACATTTCTTAAGACCACAGTGGCGATGGCAGCTGAAACTAAGGCTTACTACCTGAGGTTCAGGGAATATCAGGGGACAAAAGTTGTGCAGTGAGATGTAGCTGCCCCGCCCCCGCCACAGGAAGTATTCCGTTGTGTATATAGCACATACATACTATTGAATCATGAAAAAGAATGAAATAATGCCATTTGCAGCAACATGGATGAATCTAGAGAATATCATACTAAATGAAGTAGGTTAGAAAGAGGAAGACAAATACTTATACGTAGACTCTAAAATATAAAACAAATGAACTTATGTACAAAACAGAAACAGACATAGAAAACAAACTTACGGTTACTAAAGGGGAAAGGGATAAATTAGGAGTTTGGGATTAATGGATACAAACTACTATATATAAACTAGATAAACAACAAGCTTTTACCGTATAGCACAGAATAGTCAATATCCTGTAATAAAATGGAAAACTTAAAAAATTAAAAAATATATAACTTTATTTTCATGGAATAATAAATACAGTTGCAAAAGGAGTGAGAAAGTAGCAAGGAATATTAGTTCTATCCCATAGAAATTCTGTGAGAGTCAACTAAAAACTGTTAGAACAAGTGCATGTTTAAATGCCATACAAAAATAATCAAGTATAGGATAGATATTATAACAGATTTTTTATATCAATTATGTAATTTAACTCAGGTCTTTTATTTGTCTTTTACTTCATTTTTTTCAACTTAACCAATTATACTACATGATTTCCATATGACTGTTATTCTAACACTTTATATACTTCCCCTTTAGCCATGGATTCTAGCTGTTAATATCTCTCACATTACTACCTGTTTAAAGAATCATAAAATATAATCCTAACAGCCTGTAATAAAAGTAAAGAGTTCCTATATCAAGCAGAATGGGATAACCTATTTTAATTGGTTTGTAGAAACCTCCAAAAGCTTCAGAATTAAAAAGTAGCTTCATTAAATATCTATTGCAAAATGCTAATGAAAAATTAAAGACACAAGAGGTACGAGATCGAATCTGGGCTCTTGGCAGTGAGAGCATGGAGTCCTAGCCACCGCCAGGGGTTCCCAAGACTGATGTGATTTCTACTGCTCCCCTCTATCCTCTTTTATTTGAGTGCTCATCCTGGTAATCCTTGTCTGTAGTGCCCAGTTGAGAGAGGAAAGTAAAATTTCATCAGCTCTCCTGTCCAAGTCCTCACATACTGGTTATTGATTCTCTCCCAGGGTCAACAATTATCTTCTTGTTTGTCATTATCTGTCTTCCTTTTGGCTATCTTTGGAAGTGGCTCTAAGATCTTGTAAAGATAATATCTTCTGCATTGTCTTTGAGAACACCTTTAAATCTAGTTCAAGCTACCAGAAATATTTAGTTTGTCTCAGCTGAAATCTGACCAGACATTTGAAAGGATTTAATAACTATATCATCAGAAATTTGGCCAAAATGGAAGCCAAGGTTCACAGCCTGTCAGGACTTTTCTTAAAGCCTTTTCCCCTAAGTTAATTGTACAGAGAGAGAGAAAAAAATTCCAAAATAGGTGGATGGGTTATTAAATCCTTTCAAATGTCTTCTCAGGTTTCAGTTGGGACAAAAAATAAATATAAATCACAAACTTCAGAGAGGTAATTCTAATCTGAAGAATAAAAGAGGGGAAAGGTCATTTGAATTTAGAGAAATGAAAAATAATGTGTCTTCCCTACAAATATTAGCCAAGAAAGCTTTAGCTATCTGAAACAGAACTTATTCCAATTGTTCTTTTATAAATAG
Source organism: Oryx dammah (assembly GCF_014754425.2). NCBI lineage: Eukaryota > Metazoa > Chordata > Mammalia > Artiodactyla > Bovidae > Oryx > Oryx dammah. The sequence continues at coordinate 134,413,777 of NW_024070211.1, forward strand.
TGATTTTTACATCATTCTATCTGTCCGGTAACTAAAATTTTAAAACGAAGCTATGAGGTCCTTGTTTGCATTTGTATGTTTCTCTGTATTAGGTTGGTGAAAAGTAATTTCAGTTTTGCATCGTTGAACTTTGCCATTTGATATTGGAATACATTCCTAAATAAATTGTGATTATGGTATATATCATTTTAATGTACATTTCTTGATTATTTTTTGCTAATAATTTATTATTTGCTGTTTATTTTATATTTATTTTAGACAATGGAACTGATGTTAGACAAAAAGCAAATATGAGTCATTTTCTTATTTGAGTTCAAAATGGTACATAAAGCAGCAGAGACAGCTTGCAACCTCAACAATGCATTTGGCCCAGGAACTACTAATGAACACACAGTGCAATGGTGGTTTAAGAAGTTTTGCAAAGGAGTAGAGAGCCTTGACGATTGGAAATTGATAATGACCAACTGCAAGTCATCATTGAACCTGATCCTCTTATAACTATACACGAAGTTGCTGAAAAACTCAACATGGACCATGCTATGGTCATTTGGCATCTGCAGCAAATTGGAAAGGTGAAAAAGCTTGATAAGTGGAAGCCTCATGTGTGCTAAAAAGTTGCTGCAGTCATGTCCAACTTTTTGCAACCCTATGGACTGTAGCCTGCCAGGCTCCTCCTCTGTCCACGGGATTTCCCAGGCAAGAATACTGGAGTGGGGTGCCATTTCCTCCTTCAGGGGATCTTTCCTGATCCAGGGGTTGAACTCTCATCTATTATGTCTCCTGCACTGGCAGGTGGGTTCTTTACCACCACCACCACCTGGGAAGCCTCACAAGCTGACTGCAAATAAAAAAACCTATCATTTTGAAATGTCATCTTCTCTTATTGTATGCAACAACAATGAACCATTTCTTAATCGGATTGTGACATGTGAGGAAGAGTGGATTTTATACAGCAACTGGCAATGACCTGCTCAGTGGCTGGCCCGAGAAGAAGCTCCAAAGCACTTCCAAAAGCCAAACTTGCACCAGAAAAAGGTCATGGTGACTGTTTTGTTGTCCACTGCTGGTCTGATCTGCTATACCTTTTTGAATCCTGGTGAAACTATTACATCTGAGAAGAATGCTCAGCAAATCAATGAGATACACCGAAAACTACAACATCTGCAGCCGGTGTTGGTCAACAGAAAGGAGTCGACTCTTCTCCATGACAGTGCCTGACCACATATCACACAATCAACAGTTTAAAAATTGAACAAATGGGGCATCAAAGTTTTGCCTTAGATGCCAGATTCACCTAATCTTACACCACTGACTACCACTTCATCAAGCATCTCAAAAAATTTTTGCAGGGAGAACATTTCCACAACCAGGAGGAGGCAGAAAATGCTTTCCAAGTGTTCATCAAAATTCGTAAAAATCCAGAGCATAGATTTTTATGCTATAGGAATAAACAAATTTATTTCTCATTGGCAAAAATATGTTGATTGTAATGGTTCCTATTTTGACTAATAAAGATGTGATTGAACCTAGTTATAATGATTTGAAATTTACAGTCCAAAACTGCAATTATGTTTTCATCAACTTAATATATATGTGGTTGATGTGTGATATTTCCTACCTCTGGATGATATTACTAAAATTAATTTGTAAAAAGAGCTCTATTTAATTGCCTTAAAAACAAACAAGCACTTATAAACAAGCACAAATTAAGGGTTTGAGAATTATAAACTAACACAAACGCTTTTCAGGTTCATGAGATCTGAGAAAATATTCAGTATTAAAACTAGTTTAAGTTCATTGGCTTTGAGTCTGAGGAAACTCCAGTTCAGTTCAGTTCAGTTCAGTTCAGTTCGTCGTGTCCGACTCTTTGCAACCCCATAGACTCAGCATGCCAGGCTTCCCTGTCCATCACCAGCTCCCAGAGCTTACTAAAACTCATGTCCATCAAGTCAGTGATGCCATCCAACCATCTCATCCTCTGTCGTCCCCTTCTGCTCCTGCCTTCAATCTTTCCCAGCATCAGGGTCTTTGCCAGTGAGTCAGTTCTTCGCATCAGGTGGCCAAAGTATTGGAGCTACAGCTTCAGCATCAGTCCTTCCAATGAATATATTCAGGACTGATTTCCTGGTTTGATTTCCTGGTTGGATCTCCTTGCAGTCCAAGGGACTCTCAAGAGTCTTCTCCAACACCACAGTTCAAAGGCATCAGTTCTTCAGGGTTCAGCTTTCTTTATAGTCCAACTCTCACATCCATCCATGACTACTGGAAAAACCAGACCTTTGTTGGCAAAGTAATGTCTCTGCTTTTTAATATGCTGTCTAGGTTGGTCATAGCTTTCCTTCCAAGGAACAGCGTCTTTTAATTTCATGGCTCCAGTCACCATCTGCAATGATTTTGGAGCCCCCCAAAATAAAGTCTGTCACTGTTTCCATTGTTTCCTGATCTATTTGCCTTGAAGTGATGGGACCAGATGCCATGATCTTGGTTTTCTGAATGTTGAGTTTTAACCCAACTTTTTTACTCTCTTCTTTCACTTTCATCAAGAGACTCTTTAGTTCTTCACTTTCTGCCATAAGGGTGGTGTCATCTGAATATCTGATATTGTTGATGTTTCTCCCAGCAGTCTTGATTCTAGCTTGTGCTTCATCCAGCCCAGTATTTTGCATGATGTATTCTGCATATAAGTTAAATAAGCAGAGTGACAATATAAAGGCTTGATGTACTCCTTTCCTTATTTGGAACCAGTCCGGTTCTAACTGTTGCTTCTTGACTTGCATACAGATTTCTCAGGAGGCAGTTAAGGTGGTCTGGTATTCCCATGTCTTTAAGAATTTTCTAGTTTGTTGTGATCCATATAGTCAAAGGCTTTGGCGCAGTCAATATAGAAGTAGATGTTTTTTATGAAACTCTCTTGCTTTTTTGATGATCCAGGAGATGTTGGCAATTTGATCTCTGATTCCTTTGCCTTTTCTAAATCCAGCTTGAACATCTGGAAGTTCACAGTTCACGTACTGTTGATGCTGTGCTTGGAGAATTTTGAGCATTACTTTTCTATTGTATACGATGAGTGCAACTGTGTGGTAGTTTGAGCATTCTTTGGCATTGCCTTTCTTTGGGATTGGAATGAAAACTGACCTTTTCCAGTTCTGTGGCCACTGCTGAGTTTTCCAAGTTTGCTAGCATACTGAGTGCAGCACTTTCACAGCATCATCTTTTAAGATTTGAAATAGCTTAACTGAAATTCCACCACCTCCGCTAGCTTTGTTTGTAGTGATGCTTCCTAAGGCCCACTTGACTTCGAATTCCAGGATGTCTGGCTCTAGGTGAGTGATCACACCATAGTGATTATCTGGATCATGAAGATCTTTTTGTATAGTTATTCTGTGTATTCTTGCCACCTCTTCTTAATATCTTCTGCTTCTGTTAGGCCGATGCAATTGTTCTCCTTTATTGAGCCCATCTTTGCATGAAATATTCCCTTGGTATCTCTAATTTCCATGAAGAGATCTCTAGTCTTTCCCATTCTATTGTTTTGCTCTATTTCTTTGCATTGATCACCGAGGAAGTCTTTCTTATCTCTCCTTGCTATTCTTTGGAACTCTGCATTTAAATGGGTATATTTTTCCTTTTCTCCTTTGCCTTTTGCTTCCAGGTTTGCAAGATGGCAGAGTAGAAGGACATGTGTTAATCTTCTCCTGGGAGAACTCCAGAATTACAGGTTGCTACTGAACAACTGTTGACAGGAAATATACTCCCACCAAAAGATATCCACATCTAAGGGCAAAGGAGAAGCCCCAGCAAGATGGTATGAGGGGTGAAATTGAGTTTAAAATCAAACCCCATACCTGGCAGAGACACTCGGATGGCTCAAACAAAACTTTGTGCACACCTGAAGACCCCACACAGACTGAACCAGTCCTGCCTTTGAATGTCTGAGTGTCTCCTGTGGTGGTACAGGTTAGCTGTGGCCTGCCGCAGGGGCAGGGGCTCTGGGTGCAGCAGACCTGGGTATGGCATAAGCCCTCTTGCAGGAGGTTGCCATTAACCCCACCATGGAGCCACCAGAACTTACACAGCACTGGGGAAACAGACTCTTGGAGGGCACAGACAACACCTTGTGTGCACCACGACCCAGGAGAAAGGAGCAGTGACCCCACAAGAGACTGACCCAGACTTGCCTCTGAGTGTCTGGGAGTCTCTGGTGGAGGTGAGGGTCAGCAGTGGCCTGCTGCAGGGTCAGGGACACTGAGTGCAGCAGTGTGCATGGGACCTTTTGAAGGAGGTCAGCATTATTTTCATTACCTCCACCATTAGTTTGGCCTCAGGTCAAACAACAGGGATGGAACATAGCCCAGCCCATCAACCGAAAATTGGATTAAAGATTTACTGAGCATGGCCCTGCCCATCAGAACAAGACCCAGTTTCCCCCTGAGTCAGTCTCTGCCATCAGGAAGCTTCCATAAGCCTCTTATCCTTATCAATCAGAAGGCAGATAGAATGAAAACCACAATCACAGAAAACTAATCAAAGTGATCACAGGGACCACAGCCTTGTCTAACTCGATGAAAGTATGAGCCATGTGATGTAGGGCCATCCAACATGGATGGGTCATGGTGGAGAGTTCTTACAAAACGTCGTCTACTGGGGAAGGGAATGGCAAACCACTTCAGTATGCTTGCCTTGAGAACCCCATGAACAGTATGAGAAGGCAAAAAGATAGGACACTGAAAGATGAACTCCCCAGGTCGATAGGTGCCCAGTATGCTACTGGAGAAATAACTCCAGAAGGAATGAAGAGACAGAGCCAAAGCAAAAGCAACACTCAGTTGTGGATGTGACTGGTGATGGAAGTAGTACGATGCTGTAAAGAACAGTATTGCATAGGAGCCTGGAACGTTAGGTCCCTGAATCGAGGGAAATTGGAAGTGGCCAAACAGGAGATGGCAAGAGTGAACATCGACATTTTAGGAATCAGTGAACTAAAACGGACTGGCATGGGTGAATTTAACTCACATGACCATTATATCTACTACTGTAGGCAAGAATCCCTTAGAAGAAATGGACTAGCCCTCATCGTCAACAAAAGAATCCGAAATGCAGTACTTGGATGCAATCTCACAAAGGACAGAATGATCTTTGTTTGTTTCCAAGGCAAACCATTCAATATAACAGTGATCCAAGTCTATGCCCCGACTAGTAATGCTGAAAAAGCTGAAGTTGAATGGTTCTATGAAGACCTACAGGACCTTCTAGAACTAACACCCAAAAAAGATGTCCTTTTCATTATAGGGGACTGGAAGGCAAAAGTAGGAAGTCAAGGGATACCTGGAGTAACAGGCAAATTTGGCCTTGGAGTACAAAATGAAGAAGGGAAAAGGATAATAGTTTTGCCAATAGAACGCACTGGTCATAGCAAACACACTCTTCCAGCAGTACAAGAGAAGACTCTACACATGGATATCATCAGATGGTCAACACCAAAATCAGAGTGATTATATTCTTTGCAGCTGAAGATGGAGAAGCTCTATTCAGTCAGCAAAACAAGCCTGGGAGCTGACTGTGGCTCAGATCATGAACTCCTTATTGCCAAATTCAGACTTATATTGAAGAAAGTAGGAAAAACCACTAGACCATTCAGGTATGACCTAAATCAAATCCCTTATGATTATCCAGTGGAAGTGACAAATAGATTCAAGGGATTAGATCTGATAGACAGAGTGCCTGAAACAATCTATTCTTTTAACTTCTTTGCTTTACCCTCTTTCTACCTATAAAAACTTTCCAACTTGTGCAGTTCCTCAGAAACTCTTTTCTACTTGTTTGGTGGGATACTATTCCGATTCATGACTTATTATTGCTGTTTGGCTGCTAAGTTGTGTCCAGCTCTTTCCAACCCCATGGACTGCAGCACGCCAGGCTTCCACATTCTTCACTATCTCCTAGAGTTTGCTTAAACTCATGTCCATTGAGTTGGTGATGCCATCCAACCATCTCAAACCTCCATCACCTGCTTCTCCTTCTGCCCGCAATCTTTCCCAGAATCTGGGTCTTTTCCAATGAGTTGGCTCTTTGCACCAGGTGGCCAAAGTATTGGAACTGCAGCTTCAGCATTGATTTCCTTTAGGATTGACTTGAGAGTCTGACAGACTCTCAAGAGTCTTCTCCAGCACCACAATTTGAAAGCATCAGTTCTTTGGCGCTCAGTCTTCCTTATGGTTCAGTTCTCACATCTATACATTACTAGGAAAAACCATAATTTTGGCTATAGAGGCCTTTGTTATCAAAGCGATGTCTCTGCTTTTTAATATGCTGTCTAGGTTTATCATAGCTTTCCTTCCAAGGAGCGAGCATCTTTTAATTTCATGACTACAGTACCATCCACAGTGATTTTGGAGCCCAAGAAAATAAAATCTGTCACTGTTTCCACTTTTTCCCCTTCTATGAATAATTGAATAAAGGCAAATGTATCAAGTTTACTCAGTTGAAATTTGTTTTTTAAACACAAGTTGCAGCAAATAGAGAATATCAATAGATAAACAGCAATTATTTTTTGAAAATGGATATTCTAGAGTTGAAGAGTACAATAACTAAAATTAAAAATTCACCAGAGGGTCTCAATAGTAGGTTTGAATCACAGAAAAAAGAAGTAGCATACTTGAAGAGACAAATAGGGATTATGCAAACTGAAGAACAGAGAGAAAAAAAGAGTGAAAAAAATAAATACAGTCTCAGAGAAATAAGGAACAATCCCCTGGCACAGTCACTGTTAGGTGGAAGGATTTCTTAAAGGTGGGTACCAGGCAGGGTCCTCCTTTCCCAGCCACGAGTAGATGGAGGAACCCCATTAACCACACCAACATAATAGGAGCCCCAGAAAGAGAAGAGAGAGAAAGGAGAAAAAAACTCAAAGAAATAATAGTTGAAAACTTCCAAAATTTACTGAGACACAAAAAAACAAACATGTCTAGGAAGTACTACAAATTCTAAGTAGGATAAATGAAAAGACACCCCAAAACAGACACATCATCCTAAACATGCTGAAAGCAAAAGACAAGGAGAAAAATCTTGAAAACAGCAAGAGAAAAATGATATATAACTTACAAGGGGGCCCCGGAAAGATTAACAGTTGACTTCCCAGCAGAAACTGTGGAGGCCAGAGGCAGTGGGATAATAATAAAATTACTAAGAGAGAGGGAAAAAAGCCTCTCAATCAAAATTTCTATATCTAGCAAAGATTTCTTTCAAAAACAAAGGCAAATAGACTTTCTCAGATAAACTCTAAGAAAATTTGTTTCAGGAGACCCAACTTACAAGAAATACCCAAGTTCTTCAGACTGAAAACAAGTTACCCTAGATGGTAATTCAAATGCACACGAACAAAAACAGAGCACTAGTAAAGGTAATTATGTATTTGTAAAAGATACTATAAGTTCTTTTCCCCCTTTATTTTCTTTAACTGATTTAAAAGGTAATTGTATAAAATAATATGTATCTAAAGTATGGTTCATCCTACAACAAATAGAAATGTAATAAATGTAGGTTATATCTGCTAATACTAGCATAAAGGAGGTATGTGGGAACAAAGCTGTAATAGCTATGAAAATAATGACAGATGGTAGAGTAATAATTTTAATAATGCACGGTTGAGTTTATAACATTAATAGATATAATATGTGTAACAATAATTCCACAAAGAGGAGAAAAGGAGTAGAGCTCTATAGGACAAATACTTAATTATCTTAATGGATTAAGCTAATATACAGATGAAGTTTATTCTAATATGATGTATATGATAAACAACAAGGTCTTACTACATAGAGAACTATATTCAATATCCTGTGATGTATGCATATGTATCCATATGTATAACTGAACCATTTTGCAGTAGAAATTAACATAGCATTGTAAATCAGCTACCCATCAATAAAATAAATTTTAAAAGATGTGTATGTTAAACCCTTAGACCAGCCATTAAAATACTCTAAAATATAGAAAACAAAAAGTAAAAAGGCAAATAGCCATTTCTCCAAAGAAGACATACGGATGGCTAACAATCACATGAAAAGATGCTCAACATCACTCATTATCAGAGAAATGCAAATCAAGGCCACAATGAGGTACCATTTCACACCAGTCAGAATCGCTGCAATCCAAAAATCTGCAAGCAATAAATGCTGGAGAGGGTGTGGAGAAAAGGGAACCCTCTTGCACTGTTGGTGGGAATGCAAACTAGTACAGCCATTATGGAGATAAGTGTGGAGATTCCTTAAAAAAATTGCAAATAGAACTGCCATATGACCCAGCAATCCCACTGCTGGGCATACACACCGAGGAAACCAGAATCGAAAGAGACACATGTACCCCAGTGTTCATTGCAGCACTGTTTATAATAGCCAGGACATGGAAACAACCTAGATGTCCATCAGCAGATGAATGGATAAGAAAGCTGTGGTACATATACACAATGGAGTATTACTCAGCCATTGAAAAGAATACATTTGAATCAGTTCTAATGAGATGGATGAAACTGGAGCCTATTATACAGAGTGAAGTAAGCCAGAAAGAAAAACACCAATTCAGTATACTAACACATATATATGGAATTTAGAAAGATGGTAATGATAACCCTGTATGCAAGACAGCAAAAGAGACACAGATATATAGAACAGACTTTTGGACTCTGAGGGAGAGGGAGAGGGTGGGATGATTTGGGAGAATGGCACTGAAACATGTATACTATCATGTAAGAAACCAATCGCCAGTCTATGTTCAATGGAGGATACAGGATGCTTGGGGCTGGTGCACGGAGATGATCCAGAGAGATGATACAAGGTGGGAGGTGGGAGGGGGGTTCAGGATTGGGAACTCATGTACTCCCGTGGCGGATTCATGTCAATGTATGGCAAAACCAATACAGTATTGTAAAGTAAAATAAAGATTAAAAAAATAATAATAAAATAAAATAATGATGGTCATCAGTAAAGGATAAAAAAAAAAGTAAAAAGGCAGATGTACCTCCAATTATAGCAATAGCAACACTAAATGTAAATGAACTAAACAGTGCAATCAAGAGATAGAGTGTTGAGTGGATAAAAAATCTGATCCACATATTTGTTGTCTATAGGAGACACATTTTAGATTCAAAGACACAAATAAATTGAAAGTAAAAAATGGAAAAAGATATATCATGTAAACAGCAACTGCAGGAAAGCTGGAGTGGCTCTGTTGACATCAGATAAAATAAAATTTAAAACAAAAGATGCTGGAGACAAAGAAGGGCATTGTATTACAATAAGAGAGTTAATCCATCAAGAAGATATAAGTATAAACATATATACACCTACCTAAGATCAGAGCCATGCCCACGGGGCAACCCAAGATGGGTGGGTCATGGTGGAGAGGTCTGACAGAATGTGGTCCACTGGAGAAGGGAATGGCAAACCACTTCAGTATTCTTGCTTTGAGAACCCCATCAACAGTATGAAAAGGCAAAATGATAGGATACTGAAAGAGGAACTCCCCAGGTCAGTAGTTGCCCAATATGCTACTGGAGATCAGTGGAGAAATAACTCCAGAAAGAATGAAAGGATGGAGCCAAAGCAAAAACAATTCCCAGCTATGGATGTGACTGGTGATAGAAGCAAGATCTGATGCTGTAAAGAGCAATATTGCATAGGAACCTGAATTGTCAGGTCCATGAATCAAGGCAAATTGGAAGTGGTCAAGCACGAGATGGCAAGAGTGAACATCGACATTCTAGGAATCAGTGAACTAAAATGGACTGGAATGAGTGAATTTAACTCAGATGACCATTATATCTACTACTGCGGGCAGGAATCCCTCGGAAGAAATGAAGTGGCCATCATGGTCAATAAAAGAGTCTGAAATGCAGTACTTGGATGCAATCTCAAAAACGACAGAATGATCTCTGTTCATTTCCAAGGCAAACCATTCAATATCACAGTAATCCAAGTCTATGCCCCAACCAGTAATGCTGAAGAAGCTGAAGTTGAACGGTTCTATAAAGACCTACAAGGCCTTTTAGAACTAACACCCAAAAAAGATGTCCTTTTCATTATAGGGGACTGGAAGGCAAAAGTAGGAAGTCAGGATACCTGGAGTAACAGGGAAATTTGGCCTTGGAATGTGGAATGAAGCAGGGCAAAGACTAACAGAATTTTGCCAAGAAAATGCACTGGTCATAGCAAACACCCTCTTCCAACAACACAAGAGAAGACTCTACACATGGACATCACCAGATGGTCAACACTGAAATCAGATTGATTATATTCTTTGCAGCCAAAGATGGAGAAGCTCTATACAGTCAACAAAAACAAGACCAGGAGCTGACTGTGGCTCAGATCATGAACTTCTTATTGCTAAATTCAGACTTAAATTGAAGAAAGTAGGGAAAATCGCTAGACCATTCAGTTATGACCTAAATCAAATCCCTTATGATTATACAGTGGAAGTAAGAAATAGATTTAAGGGCCTAGATCTGATAGATAGAGTGCCTGATGAACTATGGAATGAGGTTCGTGACATTGTCCAGGAGACAGGGATCAAGACCATCCCCATGGAAAAGAAATGCAAAAAAGCAAATTGGCTGTCTGGGGAGGCCTTAAAAATAGCTGTGAAAAGAAGAGAAGTGAAAAGCCAAGGAGAAAAAGAAAGATATAAGCATCTGAATGCAGAGTTCCAAAGAATAGCAAGAAGAGATAAGAAAGCCTTCTTAAGTGATCAACCCAAAGAAATAGAGTAAAACAACAGAATGGGAAAGACTAGAGATCTCTTCAAGAAAATTAGAGATACCAAGGGAACATTTCATGCAAAGATGGGCTTGATAAAGGACAGAAATGATATGGACCTAACAGAAGCAGAAGATATTAAGAAGAGGTGGCAAGAATACACAGAAGAACTGTACAAAAAAGATCTTCGTGACCCAGATAATCATGATGGTGTGATCACTCATCTACAGGCAGACATCCTGGAATGTGAAGTCAAGTGGGCCTTAGAAAGCATCACTACGAACAAAGCTGGTGGAGGTGATGGAATTCCAGTAGAGCTATTTCAAATCCTGAAAGATGATGCTGTCAAAGTGCTGCACTCAATATGCCAGCAAATTTGGAAAACTCAACAGTTGCCACAGGACTGGAAAAGGTCAGTTTTCATTCCAATCCCAAAGAAAGGCAATGCCAAAGAATGCTCAAACTACCGCACAATTGCACTCATCTCACTTGCTAGTAAAGTAATGCTCAAAATTCTCCAAGCCATGCTTCAGCAAGACATGAACCGTGAACTTCCTGATGTTCAAGTTAGCTTTAGAAAAGGCAGAGGAACCAGAGATCAAATTGCCAACATCCACTGGATTATGGAAAAAGCAAGAGAGTTCCAGAAAAACATCTATTTCTGCTTTATTGACTATGCCAAAGCCTTTGACTGTGTGGATCACAATAAACTGTAGAAAATTCTGAGAGAGACGGGAATACCAGACCACTTGACCTGCCTCTTGAGAAATCTGTATGCAGGCCAGGAAGCAACAGTTAGAGCTGGACATGGAACAACAAACTGGTTCCAAATAGGAAAAGGAGTATGTCAAGGCTGTATATTGTCACCCTGCTTATTTAACTTCTATGCAGAGTACATCATGAGTAATGCTGGACTGGAAGAAACACAAGCTGGAATCAAGATTGCCAGGAGAAATATCAATAACCTCAGATATGCAGATGACACCACCCTTATGGCAGAAAGTGAAGAGGAACTAAAAAGCCTCTTGCTGAAAGTGAAAGAGGAGAGTGAAAAAGTTGGCTTAAAGCTCAACATTCAGAAAATGAAGGTCATGGCATCTGGTCCCATCACTTCATGGGCAATAGATGGGGAAACAGTGGAAACAGTGTCAGACTTTAATTTTGGGGGCTCCAAAATCACTGTAGATGGTGACTGTAGCCATGAAATTAAAAGACGCTTACTCCTTGGAAGAATAGTTATGACCAACCTAGATAGCATATTCAAAAGCAGAGACATTACTTTGCCGACTAAGGTCCATCTAGTCAAGGCTATGGTTTTTCCTTTGGTCATATATGGATGTGAGTTAGACTGTGAAGGAGGCTGAGTGCCAAAAAACTGATGCTTTTGAACTGTGGTGTTGGAGAAGACTCTTGAGATTCCCTTGGACTGCAAGGAGATCCAACCAGTCCATTCTGAAGGAGATCAACCCTGGGATTTCTTTGGGAGGAATGATGCTAAAGCTGAAACTCCAGTACTTTGGCCACCTCATGAGAAGAGTTGACTCATTGGAAAAGACTCTGATGCTGGGAGGGATTGGGGGAAGGAGAAGAAGGGGACGACAGAGGATGAGATGGCTGGATGGCATCACTGACTCGATGAATGTGAATCTGAGTGAACTCCGGGAGTTGGTGATGGACAGGGAGGCCTGGTGTGCTGCAATTCATGGGGTCGCAAAGTGTCAGACATGACTGAGCGACTAAACTGAATTGAAGATCAGAGCACTAAAATACATAAGGCAAAACTGACAGAAATGAAGGGAGAACTAGATAATTCAGTAATAATAGTTGGAGATATACACCCAACTTTCAATGATGGATAGAGCAACTATACAGGAGATCAAGGAAAGAGAAGACTTGAACTACACCATAAACCATTTAAGCATAATAATCATACTTAGAACAAATCACCCAACAATAATAGAGTACATTTTCTTCTTAAGTGCCCTTAAAACATTAGATCACATGTTAGCCCACAAAACAAACTTCCCCAAATTAAAAAAAAAATGGAAATAATACAAAATGTGTTCTCTGACCACATGGAATGAAATTAGAAATCAAAAATAAGGGAAATTTGAAAAACTCACAAATATGTAAAATTAAATAACAAACTCCTAAATAATTAATGGGTCCAAGAAGAAATCAAAATAAAATCATAAAATACTTTGAGATAAATGAAAATGAAGATAAAATAGCCCAAAGTTATGAAGACAGCTAAAGCAGTGCTCGGAGGGAAATTTATAGCTGCAAATACCTATATTAAGAAAGAAGAAAAATCTTAAATCAACAACTGGATCTGCATCTAATGACACTGGAAAAAGAAGTGCAAAACTAAATCTAAAACAAATTAAACCTAAACCGAAAACAAGCAGAAGAAAGAAAGCAATATGCATTAGAGCAGGAGTTAATAGATACACAATGGAGAACAGAAATATTGAGAAACAGAAATAAAGACAAGAGAAAAAACATAGAAAAATAAAAGAAACCCAATGCAGGTTTTCAGGGAAGAGGAAAAATGTCGACGACCTTTAACTGGTTTGACCAAGAGAAAGAAGACGACTCACTACTATAATCAGAAATGAAAGAAAGAACATTACTTCTGACCTTGCAGAAATAAAATAATTATAAAAGAAGACTATGAACAATGGTATACCAACAAGTTAGATGACTTAGATGACATATACAAATTCCCAAAATGACACAAGATGCCAAAACTTATTCAAGAAAAACAGACAATCTGATTAGCTCTATAACAAACGAAGGGATTGAACCAGTAATAAAACTGCCTCCAAGAGACTGTTCTATACATCTGTGTCTCTTTTGCTGTCTCACATACAGGGTTATCGTTACCATCTTTCTAAATTCCATATATATGCGTTAGTATACTGTATTGGTGTTTTTCTGGCTTACTTCTGCTTGGGGCTGGTGCACTGAGACGACCCAGAGGGATGGTACAGGGAGGGAGGAGGGAGAGGGGTTCAGGATGGGGAACACGTGTATACCTGTGGTGGATTCATGTTGTTGTATGGCAAAACCAATACAATATTGTAAAGTAATTAACCTCCAATTAAAATAAATAAATTTATATTTAAAATAGTGACTGCCTACAAAGAAAAGCCCACACCCCCAAGTGGCTTCACCCTTGAATTCTACCAAATATTGAAAAAAGAATTAATACTAAATTCTTCACAAACTATTGAAGAAGATTGAGGGAAGATTCCTAAACTTATTTTATGAGGTCCAAATCAGACAAAGACATTAAAAGAAAAGAAAATTATAGACCAGTATCTTTTATGAATATGGACACAAAAATCTTCAACAAAATACTAGCAAACCAAATTCAGCAAACTATAATGAGAATGACATATCTTGACCAAGTGAGATTAATCTCAGATATGCAAGGGTGGTTTAACATCTGAAAATTAATGTAATATACCGTATCAACAGAATTAAGAACAAAAGGTGCATGATCATCTCAACAGAAGGGTAAATGTTTTTTAAAAATCCAACACTGTCTCATGATTAAAAGAAAAAAAACAACTTGACATACTAGGAATATGAAGACTATTTACTCAATAAAGGGCATCTGTGAAAAAACTATAGCCAACATCTTATTCAAGGGTGAAGATGGGATGCTTTCCCCTAAAATCAGGAAAAAAAACAAGGATATCTATTCTTGCCACTTTTATTCAACTGTGCTACAGGCTCTAATCAAGGCAATTAGGCAAGAAAAAAGCCATTCAGATGTGAAAGGAAAAAATAAAACTGTCCCTGCTTATAGATAACATGATCTTGTATGTAGAAAATCCTAAGGAATCCATTAAAAATCTAGAACTAATAAAGAGGTTCAGCAAGGTTGCAGGATATAAGATCAATATACAAAAGTGAATTGTATTTTTATGCACTTTTAGTGACCATTCTGAAAATGAAATTAAGAAGATAGTTTCATTTTCAAAGCATCAAACATTATATAAAATACTTAGGAATTAATTTTCAAAGGAAGTACAAACTTGTATTCTGAAAATGACACACTGTCATTGAAAGAAACAAAAGATCTAAATAAATGGGAAAAAATCCTATGTTCATGGATCAGAAAACTCAACACTGTTAAGATGACAATGCTCCCCAAACTCATTTACAGATTCAGTGCAATCTTCATTAGAATCCCAAATAATATCTTTGCAGAAATTGACAACCTGATTCTAAACATTGAGAACTTCCAGGTGTTCAAGCTGGATTTAGAAAAAGCAGAGGAACAGAGATCAAAATGCCAAAATTTGTTGGATCATAGAAAAAGCAAGAGAGTTCTAGAAAAGCACCTATTTCTGCTTTATTGACTACACCAAAGCCTTTGTCTGTGTGGATCACAGCAAGTGAAGTGAAGTGAAGTCGCTCAGTCGTGTCCGACTCTTTGCGACCCCATGGACTGTAGCCTACCTGGTTCCACCATCCATGGGATTTTCCAGGCAAGAATACTGGAGTGGGTTGCCATTTTGTGGAAAATTCTTCAAGAGATGGGAATGCCAGACCACCTTATCTACCTCCTGAGAAATCTGTATGCAGGTCAAGAAGCAACAGTTAGAACTGGACATGGAGAAATGGATTGGTTCTAAATTGGGAAAGGAGTACGTCAAGGCTGTATACGGTCACCCTACTTATTTAACTTCTATGCAGAGCACATCATGTGAAATGCTGGGCTGGATGTAGCACAAGCTGGAATCAAGATTGCCAGGAGAAGTATCAATAACTTCAGATATGCAGATGGCACCACCCTTATGGCAGAAAGCAAAGAAGAACTGAAGAGCCTCTTGATGAAAGTGAAAGAGGAGAGTGAAAAAGCTGGCTTAAAATTTAACATTCAAAAAACTAAGATCATGGCATCTGGTCCCATCACTTCATGACAGATAGATGGGGAAACAATGGAAACGGTGGGCTCCAAAATCACTGCAGATGGTGATTGCAGCCATGAAATTAAACGAAGCTTACTCCTTGGAGGAAAAGCTATGACCAACCTAGAAGCATACTAAAAAGCAGAGACATCACTTTGCCAACAAAGGTCCGTCTAGTCAAGGCTATGGTTTTTCTAGTCGTCATGTAAAGATGTGAGTGTTGAACCCCAAAGACAGCTGAGCCCCAAAGAACTGATGGTTTTGAACTGTGGTGCTGGAGAAGACTTTTGAGAGTCCCTTGGAGTGCAAGGAGATCAAACCAGTCAGTCCTAAAGGAAATCAGTCCTGAATATTCATTGGAAGGACTGATGTTGAAGCCGAAACTCCAATACTTTGGCCACCTGATATGAAGAACTGACTCATTGGAAAAGACCCTGATGCTTGGAATAATTGAAGGTGGGAGGAGAAGGGGGCAACAGAGGATGAGATGGTTGGATGGCATCACCGACTTGATGGACATGAGTTTAAGCAAGCTCTGGGAGTTGGTGACGGACAGGGAAGCTTCGCGTGCTGTAGTCCATAGTATCACAAAGAGTCGGACATGACTGAGTGACTGAACTGATTCTAAATGTCACATTGAACTGGAAGGGACTCAAAAGAGCCAAGACATTTCTGAAAAAGAAGGGGAAAGTAGGGAGATTCCACTTCCTGATTTCAAACCTTACTACAGAGTAATGTAAACAAGACAGTGTGGTTACTAGTACAAGAATGGACATAGATCATGGAATACAATTGACAGTCCAGGAATAAATCCATACATCTATGATCAACTACAGTGGCCATGACCATTCAAAGTGGAAAAATAGTCTTTTCAATACATGTTCTGCAAGCACAGAGGGCTTTACGTGATGCTGTGTGCGGTCATCATGTGGGGCTCCCAGAGTCATATCTGGACCTGCTTATTCCACTCAGAGGGGAGTAGGTGTAGTAGACTTTCTCCTGGGCACCAGCCTGTGGGGCAAAGGGTGGCATGCTCTCACATCATGCTAATTCTTGACTACTCTATGAAACATAGCTAAGTTCTGAAAAGAGGCAAACATCTCACTGGGACTGCTTAAAGCTCCCCCACCCCGGGTGATGGAACCTGTGATACACATAATAGGAAAGCTTAACTTCCTGCTTCAGCTGTGCTTGAAGGATTTTAAGAGGAATCTATAACAATCTCTGAAAGGATGTCTCCAGTGCTACTTGGCAACCAGCCATTCTTGGGGAAGAGCTAATGTCTGTAAAGATAAGCAAATAGAGAAATTTCACCTATAAAAAAGTTACCAGTTATAAGAAAAGCATATGAACTTGGAAATGGATTTATAAAACATCAACAGAAAATTTTACAAAATTCTCAACTTTCTGTTTTTAAGAAGCTTCAAGAGGACATTGGAAAGATTGCATGGAGATGAAAAACATCACTGAATCACAAATATTAATGGAGGCAACGAACAGTAGATGAGGTAAACCAGAAAAACAAGGTTGAAGATAAAACTGAGATATCTCCCAGAACCGAGAGGAAAAGGATAAAATAATAAAAATAATGAGAGATTCTAGGGATAGAATCTGGGGTAGAAAGAAATCCCAGAAGTTTGGAATAGAAAAGTTGGAGTAGAAGAAATAATTAAAGAAATGAAAGCTTTCCTAAGCTAAATATTTACAGAGACCCAAGCTACCCTCATATTAATCTGGTGAATACAGGCTTTATACTGTTTTATGTAAAAAGAAGTATGAGATAAAGAAATGGAGGGGGTGTGCCCAATTTCTCACCTCTATATGACAGACAACTAAAGCCAGAGCCCTGACTTCTGACTTTCAGAGCAGTGTCCTTGACATGGGTATGCTGTGTGATTTGTCATGGAGGCTTTTAAAAATCTCTTATTCTGCAATAAATTCACCTGCTAATTAATTCAAATGAGGCCCCAAAATAATAGGAATATGATTATTAAGCATGAATTTGTCAGAATGTTCTCATTTCAAGAGCCAAAATGAGGATTATCCCAGGAAAAATGCTATGCTTACCTGTTACTGTCCCTTCCATAAGCCTCTAAACTGTTCCAAGACTTAATGAAGAGTTTATTTTAGAACTATCTTTATCTTTGGAAGGATTCTTTCAGCAGCTGTCAAATCCATTTTCATGACTTTGCTTACGGTGAATTTGAGATTATAACCTTATCTGGGGAAGAATAAAAGCCCACTGCATGATATAGCATAAGCAAAGACATTTGGTAATGGAAAACAATCATGGTAGCTAAACATCTGAGCAGCCAGCTCCTGCAGGACCAGCACCCAGTATGCACTTAGCAGATTCAGAGGTCAGTTCTCATGTCTGCACCAGAGCTGACTCATCAGCACAGCATAGTCCATGCTCTAATGATCAGGACTCATACTCTGCCATATCATCTTTTGCTAATCTCACTGGCTTTCTACAGGTCTTTAGCTCCAATAGGATCAAACTACAGACATCCTTGAATACCCACCCTGTCCCCATCCCCAAGTCTAGAAAAGTACATGTTTGATATGTATAGCCATTTTGTTTTTCCAAACCCGTCTAAGGCTTTTATTCTTATTTATCTTCTTTATGCACCATATTTGGGCTTCTGAGGTGGCGCTAGTGGTAAAGAACCTGCCTGCCAATACAGCAGACATAAGAGATGCAGGTCTGATCCTTGCGTCAGAAAAATACCCTGGAGGAGGGCACGGCAACCCACTCCAGTATTCTTGCCTGGAGAACCCTATGAACAGAGGAGCCTGGTAGGCTATATCCGTAGGGTCACATAGAGTCGGACATGACTGAAACGACTTAGTACGTGTGCACCGTATTTGGCCTCTTCCTTCAGTCAGCTGGATGCCTCTAAACCATAAAGTTGCCATCTAACGTAATCTGTACCTGAGATCTAACATCTGTCCTTGTACTCAGAGCTTTGAGCATTTTCATCATGTCCAGCTGTTCCTGGGTTAAGTTCAGGAAGGGTGGTGGCTATACATGACGAGCCTGCATCCTGGCTCTCAGTTCAGTTCAGTTCAGTTGCTCAGTCGTGTCTGACTCTTTGCGACCCCATGGACTGGAGCACACAAAGCCTCCCTGTCCATCACCAACTCCTGGCTCTCACTGGGGCCCAGTTTCCTTCTGGCACAAAAATCAGCCCTTTTATGGACAAATATGTGATATGATGATATGATGCTTTCGACATAGTTTTTGGGAAAGGGCAGTTGGTAAAGAATCCGCCAACAACCCAACCTGGGTTCCATTCATGGGTTGGGAAGATCCCCTGGAGAAGGGCATGGCAACCCACTCCAGTATTCTTGCCTGGAGAATTCCAAGGACAGAGGAGCCTGGCATGGTACAGTCCACGGGGTTGCAAAGAGTTAGACATGACCAAGTGACTTTCTCTTCACTTGGGAAAGGGACTCAGAAAGACTGCCACAAAACTCAAGAGCCTTGTCCCCGAGAAGGGGAAACACCCAAGCCTCATCACTGGATTAGACAACTCTCTCTGTAATTATTTCTTCTGTAAGTTATACACTATTATAAGTCTCAAGGAATGGTCAGTAGTTCTGCTCAAAATAAATGAATGGAACCAGTCTAGGAATTTAATAATGGAATCTTCCTCAAGCCAAGAATTCCTTTATCTGGGTACAAGGGACCTCTTCCTAATTGAAAGTGTTAAAGACAGTGATCTATTACTCACACTCAAGTTACTTCTGCCAGACAAGTAAACACAGCTGTCAACAACATGCTCTCACATCTTGTTCTTTTTGTCAGGACACTGTAGTGTGAAAAAAAAGAGAGAGAGTCATATAACTCACCAATGTCAGATGTGGACTCTGGCCAGCCCATGTGGTTCAATCCTGTTGGGGCACTCTGTGAGAATGGATGGCTTCTTCCAGGGAGATTCAAAGACTCTGGAGAGGTAGTGATCGTCTTCCTCCAACACTGGGAGAAAAGGAAAAGAGGCAGAGAGTAAATGAAGAAAAGAGATAACATGCTGTCATTGCCACATTCTAATTTTCCTAATTGCCCATGGACTTTGCTGTGAGCAGAGCAAGTAGCCAAAATGCACACAGCTCGGGGAGGTGCCATTCACTTCAAAATCCATGAAAAAAGAAAAGTTTCTCTTGGAATCAGTAGTCTGCAATCTGTACAGCCATATGTGGCAACCATGGCAGAATAGATTGTCATTCAACAATGTGAAATGAGGACTGTCAGCAGGCCTCCAAACCCCAAATTATACCAGCTGGTAAGCCCACACAGCCTGACATTTCTCCAAAGCAAGACTTTGTTTTAGCTATATTCTTGCAGGGGTGCTTAATTAAAATGCAACCCATGAAGTCTCTGACACCTCATAGCTCTACCCTTCAGGCAGTAAGGACCAGTGTTGCATAGGGGCTTGGTAGGGCAAGAATATTGTCCCTTTCTTTATCATCCCATTATCCAGAAATACACTTGGTCCCTCCAGATTTTGTCTACTTTATAAAGTTATCAAATTTACTTAAAATTTGGATATTAATCATATAAATGTTCCATTTTCTTTTGTATTCCACACAATGTAAGCAAACAGTGCTTAGAAAATTCTCTTAGTGATTTATGGAAACATAAATACAGAAACAAGGATTAGGGAGTATGATACTTCATTCCATCTCCTCATTTTGAATGCAACTAAAAACCCTGGGAGGATGTATAAGTCAGTTTCCCAAGGGCTATAAGTAAATAATAGCATGTGGGTTGGAGTAGAAAGCCAGTATTTGAAACTAAGCTAATCCTGTGGTGAGTTACCTTTTTTTGTTTGTGGTTCTTGATATCAACAGCAGCTTAAGACTGAGTATGGAGCAAACGTACTCCAAAAAGTCTTCTGTAGTCTGAAGGAAGGGGAAAGGGACCCTGAGGATATGAATAAATGGGGAAATCTATGTTATCATTTACTTCCACCCTAGACTTCCAGGAAATCCTGTTATATCAGTATGTATGGCAGTGATGGCCAGGAAGGCCCCTAAAATTCTGAGGAAAGGGATTCTTTATGACCAGGAGAAATGTAGCCCCAAGAGCATGTGGGAAGAAGCCCTATTCCTTTTTTCCCACTCTGTCCTCCTGCCACTTGGCTCCAGAGGCAGACATAGTTACCGGAAGCATAAGGCAGAGTGGGAAAATGAAAGCCTAGCTTTATAGCAAAAAGTGTAGGCAAAGGGACTCCTGGAAGCCAAGAGGTGTCTGGAAGGATACAGAAAGGAAAAAGATCAAGAAAATGATACCATAAAGTTGTTTATGAACACCTGGACTTACGCACAAACTTTGCTTGTGTGGATCTAATGCTATACAGAATAGTAAAATCACTGAGAACCAAAATTTGAGAACCAAATTATGGAGTAGATCATTTTATAAGTTTCAGACTAGCCACAGAGTGATTCACATTATCCAAATAACACTGAAAACACCTTGAAATTTTTAACTGACATAAGAAATATAGCTCCTGAAAGCCAGTAAGAACTTTTACCCTAAACTAGATCAGTTACTTGAAAATTATTATTCTTCATAGGAACTAAGGCTCATAATGTAATATTCAAACTCCAAGATACAACCCAGAATTATTTGATATACAGGGAACTATGAAAATCTCAATAACTTATAAGGGGAAGACAATCAACAGATCCCAGCACCAAGATGACACAGTGTTGGAATTATGAAAGATTTTAAAGAAGCTCATATAACTGTGTGCTAAGAAGTGCATGTGAACACTCTTGAAATGAATTGAAAATAATAGCAAATGAAGCAACTGACAAACAACTAATCTCAAAATATACAAGCAACTCCTGCAGCTCAATTCCAGAAAAATAAACGACCCAATCAAAAAATGGGACAAAGAACTAAACAGACATTTCTCCAAAGAAGACATACAGGTGGCTAACAAACACATGAAAAGATGCTCAACATCACTCATTATCAGAGAAATGCAAATCAAAACCACAATGAGGTACCATTTCACGCCAGTCAGAATGGCTGCGATCCAAAAGTCTACAAGCAACAAATGCTGGAGAGGGTGTGGAGAAAAGGGAATCCTCTTACACTGTTGGTGGGAATACAAACTAGTACAGCCACTATGGGGAACAGTGTGGAGATTCCTTAAAAAACTGGAAATAGAACTGCCATATGACCCAACAATCCCACTGCTGGGCATACACACAGAGGAAACCAGAAAGAGACACGTGTACCCCAATGTTCATTGCAGCAATGTTTATAATAGCCAGGGTATGGAAACAACCTAGATGTCCATCAGCAGATGAATGGATAAGAAAGCAGTGGTACATATACACAATGGAGTATTACTCAGCCATTAAAAAGAATACACTTGAATCAGTTCTAATGAGGTGGATGAAACTGGAGCCTATTATACAGAGTGAAGTAAGCCAGAAGGAAAAACACCAATACAGTATACTATTGCATATATATGGAATTTAGAAAGATGGTAATGATAACCCTGTATGTGAGACAGCAAAAGAGACACAGATGTATAGAACAGTCTTTTGGACTCTGTGGGAGAAGGCGAGGGTGGGATGATTTGGGAGAATGGCATTGAAACATGTATAATATCATATATGAAATGAATTGCCAGTCTAGGTCTGATGCATGATACTGGATGCTTGGGGCTGGTGCACTGAGACGACCCAGAGGGATGGTACGGAGAAGGAGGAGGGATGGGGGTTCAGGATGGGGAACACGTGTATACCTGTGGCAGATTCATGTTGATGTATGGCAAAACCAATACAATATTGTAAAGTAATTAACCTCTAATTAAAATAAATAAATTCATTTTTTTAAAAGAAAATAATGGCAGGAGAATAGATACAAAATAGAATACAATGGAAACATTAGACATGAAAAATAAAATGGCTAAAATTAAAATTTTACATGGGTGGACCTTGAGTGCATTATGCTAAGTGAAATAAGTCAGACAAGAAAGAAAAAGACTGTATGATCTTACTTATATTGAATATGTGAAATCTTAGAAAAGAAGAGACAAGCTAATAGAGACAAAATAGCCAAAGGCAGGGAATAGGTGGTAGGCAAACTGGATGAGGGAGCCAAAAGATACAAGCTTCCAGTTATAAAATAAGTCCTGTAAGGTGAGGCATGGCAACTACAGTTAATAACAGTGCATTGTGTAACAGACACAAAGAAAACAAATTGACAGTAATACAATAATAGTGGGAGACTTTAACATCTCACATCAATGGACACATCATCAAGCAGAAAATCAACAAGGAAACAGTGACATTAAATAACACATTAGACCAATTGGACTTAATAGATATCTATAGGACATTCCATTCAAAAACAGAACACATGCTTTTCACATGCACATGTAATGTTCTCATGCTGGTCCACAAAACAAGTCTCAACACATTTAGAGGACAGATATTATACCAAGTATCTTTTCAGATCACAATGATATGAAAGTAGAAACCTATTACAGAAAGAAAAGTGGAAAAAATGCAAATATGTAGAGACTAAACAACATGGTGCTAAAACCCCAATAAGTCAACCAAAAAAAATTAAAGAGGAAATCAGAAAACACTATGAAACAAATGAAAATTAAAAACACAACTTTCCAAAGGCTATGGGAAGCAGCAAAAGCTGTTCCCAAGAGGGAAGTTTATATTAATATAGCCTTACCTCAAGAAATAAGAGAAATCTCAAATAGATAACCAAACGTACCATGTAAAGGATTAGAAATATAAGAACAAACAAAATCCAAAGTCAGCAGAAGGATGGAAATAATAAAGATCAGAGTAGAGATTAAAAAAAAAAAAAAACCCCACAATATGGTGGATTCATGTTGATGTATGGCAAAACCAATACAGTATTGTAAAGTAAAAAAAAAAAAAAAAATTAAAAAAAATTAGTGAAAAAAAACAAGAGAAAAGGCTAATGAAAGCAAGAGCTGATTTTTTAAAAAGATAAACAAAATTGATAAGCCTTTAGCCAGGCTCATTAAGAGAAAGAGAGGAGCCTTCCCTAGTGGTCCAGTGGCTAAGACTCTGTGTTCCCCATGCAGGGAGTTTGGGTTTAATCCCTAGTCAGGGAACTAGGTCCTACATGCCACAACGAAAGATCCCATATGCCACAACTAAGGCCTGGCACAATAAAAATAAATAGATGGATATTTTTAAAAAGAAAAAAGAGAGAGGATCCAAATACAATAACTTAGAAATTAAAGAGGACAAGTTGCAACCAGTATCAGAAAAGTATGAACAATCATAACAGAATATTGTGAACAGTTACATACCAACAAACTGGACAACCTAGAAGGAATGGATAAATTCCTAGAAACATATAATCTTCATAGATTGAATCAGGAAGAACCAGATAATCTCAACAGACTGATTATTTGTATTGAAACTGAATTGGTAGTCAAAAACTCCCAACAAACAAAAGTCCAAAGCCAGAAGGCTTCACAGGGGAATTCTGTGTGTGTGTGCTTAGTCACTTAGTCACGTCCAACTCTTTGTGACCCTTTGTACTGTAGCCCCCCAGGCTTCTCTGTACATGAGAGTTTTCAGGCAAGAATACTGGAGTGGGTTGCCATCCTTCCTCCAAGGGATCTTCCCGACCCAGGGATTGAACTCGCACCCCTTGTGTCTCCTGCATTGCAGCCAGAATCTTTATTTGTCAAGCCATTGGGGAATTCTACCAAACACTTCATTTCATTTCAGTTCAGTTGCTCAGTTGTGTCCGAATCTGCAACCCCATGGACTGCAGCACACCAGGCCTCTCTGTCCATCACCAACTCCCGGAGTTCACTCAAACTCATGTCCATTGAGTTGGTGATGCCATCCAACCATCTCATCCTCTTTCATCCCCTTCTCCTCCCACCTTCAATCTTTCCCAGCATCAGTGTCTTTTCAAATGAGTCAGCTCTTTGCATCAGGTGCTCAAAGTATTGGAGTTTCAGCTTCAACATCTAAAGAAGACTTAATATCTAGCCTCAAACTATTCTTTTTTAAAATTTTTAAATATAAATTTATTTATTTTAATTGGAGGTTAATTAACTTACAATATTGTATTGGTTTTGCCATATATCAACATGAATCCACCACGGGTGTACACATGTTCCCCATCCCTCCTCCCTCCCCATACCATCCCTTTGGGTCATCCCAGTGCACCAGCCCCAAGCATCCTGTACCATGCATCAGACCTAGACTGGCAATTCATTTCATATATGATATTATACATGTTTCAATGCCATTCTCCCAAATCATCCCACCCTCTCCCTCTCCCACAGAGTCCAAAAGACTGTTCTATACATCTGTGTCTCTTTTGCTGTCTCACATACAGGGTTATCATTACCATCTTTCTAAATTCCATATATATGCAATAGTATACTGTATTGGTGTTTTTCCTTCTGGCTTACTTCACTCTGTATAATAGGCTCCAGTTTCATCCACCTCATTAGAACTGATTCAAGTGTATTCTTTTTAATGGCTGAGTAATACTCCATTGTGTATATGTACCACTGCTTTCTTATCCATTCATCTGCTGATGGACATCTAGGTTGTTTCCATACCCTGGCTATTATAAACATTGCTGCAATGAACATTGGGGTACACGTGTCTCTTTCTGGTTTCCTCTGTGTGTATGCCCAGCAGTGGGATTGTTGGGTCATATGGCAGTTCTATTTCCAGTTTTTTAAGGAATCTCCACACTGTTCCCCATAGTGGCTGTACTAGTTTGCATTCCCACCAACAGTGTAAGAGGGTTCCCTTTTCTCCACACCCTCTCCAGCATTTGTTGCTTGTAGACTTTTGGATCGCAGCCATTCTGACTGGCGTGAAATGGTACCTCATTGTGGTTTTGATTTGCATTTCTCTGATAATGAGTGATGTTGAGCATCTTTTCATGTGTTTGTTAGCCACCTGTATGTCTTCTTTGGAGAAATGTCTGTTTAGTTCTTTGTCCCATTTTTTGATTGGGTCGTTTATTTTTCTGGAATTGAGCTGCAGGAGTTGCTTGTATATTTTTGAGATTAGTTGTTTGTCAGTTGCTTCATTTGCTATTATTTTCTCCCATTCTGAAGGCTGCCTTTTCACCTTGCCTAGAGTTTCCTTTGTTGTGTAGAAACTTTTAATTTTAATTAGGTCCCATTTGTTTACTTTTGCTTTCATTTCCAATATTCTGGGAGGTGGGTCATAGAGGATCTTGCCATGAGTTATGTCGGAGAGTGTTTTGCCTATGTTCTCCTCTAGGAGTTTTATAGTTTCTGGTCTTACATTTAGATCTTTAATCCATTTTGAGTTTATTTTTGTGTATGGCTTTATAAAGTGTTCTAGTTTCATTCTTTTACAAGTGGTTGACCAGTTTTACCAGCACCACTTGTTACAGAGATTGTCTTTTCTCTATTGTATATTCTTGCCTCCTTTGTCAAAGATAAGTTGTCCATGTGCATGGATTTATCTCTGGGATTTCTATTTTGTTCCATGGATCTATCTTTCTGTCTTTGTGCCAGTACCATACTGTCTTGATGACTGTGGCTTTGTAGTAGAGCCTGAAGTCAGGTGAGTTGATTCTGGCAGTTCCATTCTTCTTTCTCAAGATTGCTTTCTCCAACTATTCTAAAATATTGAAGAGGATAAACATTCCCAAACTCATTCTATTAGACCAGCATTACACTGATACCAAAACCAGACAAAGACACTACAAAAATTGGAAATTACAGACCAGCATCTCTGATGAACACAGGTGGAAAAAATACTCAACAGAATATTCGCAAACTAAATTCAAAAGTACATAACAAAGGATCATACTGATACACCATGATCAGGTGGGATTTATCCCAGGGGTGCAAGGATGATTCAATATCTACAAATCAACCAGTTATACACCATGTTAATAAAATGAAGTATAAGGGAATTGATCAAGATGGCAGAGTAGGAGAAAGTAGAACTCATCTACCCCTACAAGCACATCAAAAATACCTCTATGTGTGCAACAATTGCCACAGAAAACTAACTGGAAATTGGGAGAAAGCCTCCTGTACAAACAAGGCTATAAGAAAACACAAAGTATAAAAATCACATGATCTCCCAATAGATGGAGAAAAAGCATTAATAAAAATTCAGTATCCATTCATGATAAAAATTTATCAAAGTTGGTATAGAGGTAAATTTCTTGAGATAATAAACGCCATTTATGACAAACACACCAAACATCATACTGAATGGGGAAAACCTGAAATCTTTTCCTTCAGGATCAAGAACAAGACAAGAATGCCCACTCTCACCATTTTTACTTAACACAGTATAGGAAGTCCTAGCTATAGCAAACATAAGAAAAAAAAAGCACCAAAATTAGAAGGAAAGAAGTAAAACTGTCATATTTGCAGATAACATGATATTATATATAGAAAACTTTAAAATCTCCACCAAAAAACTTTTAGAATAGATGAATTCAATAAAGATACAGGATATAAGATTAATATACAGAAATTCACTCCTTTTATATTATATGCTAATAATATTAATTATGAAAAAAGAGAAGCAAGAAAACACTACCATTTATAATTGCATCAAAAGAATAAAATGTCTAAGAATAAATTTACTAAGGAGGATAAAGACATATATTTTGAAAACTATAAGACATTGATGAAAGAAATTGGAGATGATACAAATATATGGAAAGGCATTGTGTATATATATATATATATATATATGAACTGGAAGAAGTAATATTGTTAAAATATCTATACTACCCAAAAGAGTCTGAAGACATAATGCAATGCCTATCAAAATACCTATGACATTTTTCACAGAAGAAAAATGAAAAAATAATCCTAAATTTGTATGGAACCACAAAAGTCCCCAAATAGACAAATAAATTTTGATAGAAAAGAACACAGTTGGAAGTATTATGCTGTCTGACTTCAAACTAATCTTCAAAACTACAGTAAAAAGACAGCAGCATGGTATTGACGAAAACAGACACGTGGATCAATGAAATATCACAGACAGCCCACAAATAAACCCATGTACATATGGTTAATTAGTCTATGACAAAGGCAGTAAGAATATGCAATGGAGAAAAAGTCTCTTCAATAAGCACTGCTGGGAAAACTGGCCAGCTACATGTAAAAGAATGAGATCAGAACATTTCCTCACACCATATAAAGAATAAACTCAAAATGGATAAAGACCTATATATAAGATCAGAAAGTATAAAACTCCTAGAAGAAAATGTAGACCATATACTCTTTGACATAGGCCTTAGCAAGAATGGGAAATACTAGAGATCTCTTAAGAAAATTAGAGATATCAAGGGAACATTTCATGCAAAGATGGGCACAACAAACGACAGAAACGGTATGAACCGAACAGAAGCTGAAGATATTAAGAAGCTATGGCAAGAATATACAGAAGAACTACTCAAAAAAGATCTTAATGACCCAGATAACCATAGTGATGTGATCACTCACCTAGAGCCAGACATCCTGGAAAGTGAAGTCAAGTGGTCCTTAGGAAGCATCACTACCAACAAAGGTAGTGGAGGTGATGGACTTCCAGTTGAGCTATTTCAAATCCTAAAAGATGATGCTGTGAAAGTGCTGCACTCAATATGCCAGCAAATTTGGAAGACTCAGCAGTGCCTATAGGACTGGAAAAGGCCAGTTTTCAGTTTTCATTCCAATCCCAAAGAAAGGCAATGCCAAAAAAATGTTCAAACTAGTGAACAATTGCACTCATCTCACCAATACCAAAGTAATGCTCAAAAATCTCCAAGTGAGGCTTCAACAGTATGTGAACCAAGAACTTCCAGATGGATTCCAAGCTGGACTTAGAAACTGCAGAGGAGCCAGAGAGCAAATTGCCAACATGTTAGATCACAGAAACAGTAAGAGAGTTCCAGAAAAAAATCTACTCCTGCTTTATTGACTGCACCAATGCCTTTGACTATGGATCACAACACACTGGAAAATTCTTCAAGAGATGGGAATACCAGATCACCTTATCTGTCTCCTGAGAAATATGTATGCAGGTCAAGAAACAACAGTTAGAACTGGACATGGAACAATGGACTGGTTTCAAATCAGGACAGGAGTACGCCAAAGCAGTATATTGTCACCCTGCTTATTTAACTTCTATGCGGAGTACATCATGTGAAATGCTGGGCTGGATGAAGCACAAGCTGGAATCAAGATTGCTGGGAGAAATATCAATAACCTCAGATATGCAGATGACACCACCCTTATGGCAGAAAGTGAAGAATAACTAAAGAGTCTCTTGATGAAAGTGAAAGAGGAGAGTAAAAAATTGGGGTTAAAATTCAACATTCAAAAACTAAGATCATGGCATCCAGTCCCATCACTTCATGGCAAATAGTTCAGGAAACAATGAAAACAGTGACAGACTTTATTTTCTTGGGCTCCAAAATCACTGCAGATGGTGACTGTAGCCATGAAATTAAAATACACCTGCTTCTTGGAAGAAGAGATATGACCAATCTAGACAGCATATTAAAAAGTAGAGACATTACTTTTCTGACAAAGGTTCGTCTAGTCAAAGCTTTTTCCAGTTTTTCCAGTAGTCATGTATGGATGTGAGAGTTGGACTGTAAAGAAAGCTGAGTACCAAAGAACTGATACTTTTGAACTGTGGTGTTGGATAAGACTCTTGAGAGTCCCTTGGAGTGCTAGGAGATCAAACCAATCAATCCTAAAGTAAATCAGTCCTGAGTATTCATTGGAAGGACTATTGCTGAAGCTCCAATACTTTGGCCACCTGATGCAAAGAACTGGCTCATTGGAAAAGACCCTGACACTGGAAAAGATTGAAGGCAGCAGGAGAAGGGGACGACAGAGGTTGAGATGGTTGGATGGCATCACCATCTTGATGGACATGAGTCTGAGTGAGCTCCGGGAGGTGGTGATGGACAAGAAGCTTGGCATGCTGCAGTCCACGGGGTCACAAAGAGTCAGACATGACTGAATGACTGAGTGACTGAACTGAAAATTTATATATATATATATAAAACACCACCCTTATGTCAGAAAGTGAAGAGGAACTAAAAAGCCTCTCGATGAAAGTAAAAGAGGAGAGTGAAAAACTTGACTTAAAGCTCAACATTCAGAAAACGAAGATCATGGCATCTGGTCCCATCACTTCCTGGGAAATAGATGCAGAAACAGTGGAAACAGGGTCAGACTTTATTTTGGGGGGCTCCCAAATCACTGCAGATGGTGACTGTAGCCATGAAATTAAAAGACACTTACTCCTTGGAAGAAAAGTTATGACCAACCTAGATAGTATATTCAAAAGCAGAGAGATTACTTTGCCGACTAAGGTCCGTCTAGTCAAGGCTATGGTTTTTCCTGTGGTCATGTATGGATGTGAGAGTTGGACTATGAAGAAGACTGAGCACCGAAGAATTGATGCTTTTGAACTGTGGTGTTGGAGAAGACTCTTGCGAGCCCCTTGGACTGCGAGGAAATCCAATCAGTCCATTCTGAAGATCAGCCCTGGGTGTTCTTTGGAAGGAATTATGCTAAAGCTGAAACTCTAGTACTTTAGCCACCTCATGTGAAGAGTTGACTCATTGGAAAAGACTCTGATGCTGGAAGGGATTGGGGGCAGGAGGAGAAGGGGACGACAGAGGATGAGATGACTGGATGGCATCACTGACTCGATGGATGCAAGTCTGAGTGAACTCCGGGAGTTGGTGATGGACAGGGAAGCCTGGCATGCTGTGATTCATGGGGTCGCAAAGAGTCGGACACGACTGAACGACTGAACTGAACTGATGTATCTCCTCAGGCAAGAATTTGTGGGTGTGTGAATCCTCAGTCACGTCTGATTCTTTGCAACCTCATGGATGTAGCCCACCGGGCTCCTTTGTCCATGAAGCTTTCCAGGCAAAAATATTGGAGTATGTTGCCATTTCCTACTTGAGAGGACCTTCCTGACTTAGGGATTGAATCTACATCTCCTCTGTCTCCTGCATTGCAGGTGGATACTTTACCCACAAACCATCAGGGAAGCCAAAATAAGCAAATGGAACCTCATCAAACTTAGATTTTGCACAGTGAAGGAAACCAATAAAACGATGAATGGGAGAAAATGTTTCCAAATGATATGTCTGGTAAGCAGTTTATATAAGAAATATAAACATCTCATATAACTCTGTATCAAAAAACTCCAAAACACCCAATTAAAAAAAGGGCAGAGGACCTGAATAACCATTTTCCCAAAGATGGCATATAGATGGCCAAAAGGAATGTGAAAATATGCTCAACATGGCTAATAGCTAGTGAAATGTAACTCAAAACCACAGTGACCTCCTACACTGTTGGTGGGATATAAATTGGTACAGCCACTATGGAGAATAGTATGGCGATGCTGTAAAAAAAAAAAAAACAAAAAACCATAAAAACTAGTTCAGTTCATTTAGTCGTGTCCGACTCTTTGCATCCCCATGGACTGCAGCACACCAGGCTTTCCTGTCCATCACCAACTCCAGGAGTTTACTCAAACTCATGCCCATTGAGTCAGTGATGCCATCAAACCATCTCATCCTCTGTCATCCCCTTCTCCTCCTACCTTTAAACATTCCCCAAATCTGGGTCTTTTCTAATGAGTCAGTTTTCACAACAGGTGGCCAAAGTATTGGAGTTTCAGCTTCAACATCAGTCCTTCCAATGAATATTCAGGACTGATTTCCTTTAGGATGGACTGGTTGGATTTCCTTGCAGTCCAAGGAACTCTCGAGAGTCTTCTCCAACACCACAGTTCAAAAGCATCAGTTATTTGGCTCTCAGCTTTCTATATAGTCCAACTGTCACATCCATGCATGACTACTGCAAAAGCCATAGCCTTAACTAGATGGACCTTTGTTGGCAAAGTAATGTCTCTGCTTTTTAACATGCTATCTAGTTTCAGTTCAGTTCAGTCAGTTCAGTCGCTCAGTCATGTCCGACTCTTTGCGACCACATGAATCGCAGCACGCCAGGCCTCCCTATCACCAACTCCCAGAGTTCACTCAGACTCACGTCCATCAAGTCAGTGATGCCATCCAGCCATCTCATCCTCTGTCGTCCCCTTCTCCTCCTGCCCCCAATCCCTCCCAGCATCAGAGTCTTTTCCAATGAGTCAACTCTTCACATGAGGTGGCCAAAGTACTGGAGTTTCAGCTTTAGCATCATTCCTTCCAAAGAAATCCCAGGGTTGATCTCCTTCAGAATGGACTGGTTGGATCTCCTTGCAGTCCAAGGGAATCTCAAGAGTCTTCTCCAACACCACAGTTCAAAAGCATCAATTCTTCGGCACTCAGCCTTCTTCACAGTCCAACTCTCACATCCATACATGACCACAGGAAAAACCATAGCCTTGACTAGACGGACCATAGTCAGCAAAGTAATGTCTCTGCTTTTCATAACTTTTCTTCCAAAGAGTAAGCATCTTTTAATTTCATGGCTACAGTCACCAGCTGAAGTGATTTTGGAACCCCCAAAACCAAAGTCTGCCACTGTTTCCACTGTTTCTCCATCTATTTGCCATGAAGAGATGGGACCAAATGCCATGATCTTAGTTATCTGAATGTTGAGCTTTAAGCCAACTTTTTCACTCTCCTCTTTCACTATCATCAAGAGACTCTTTAGTTCTTCTTCACTTTCTGCCATAAGGGGAGATCTGCGTATCTGAGGTTATTGATATTTCTCCCATTAATCTTGATTCCAGCTTGTGCTTCATCCAGCCCAGCATTTCTCGTGATGTACTCTGCATATAAGTTAAATAATCAGGGTGACAATATACCACCTTGATGAACTCCTTTTCCTATTTGGAACCAGGATGTTGTTCCATGTCTAATTCTAATTGTTGCTTCCTGATCTGTATACAGATTTCTCAAGAGGCAGGTCAGGTGGTCTGGTATTCCCATCTCTTTCAGAATTTTCCACAGTTTATTGTGATCCACACAGTCAAAGGCTTTGGCATAGTCAATAAAGCAGAAACAGATATTTTCCTGGAACTCTCTTGCTGTTTCTATGATCTAACATGTTGGCAATTTGCTCTCTGGTTCCTCTGCCTTTTCTAAATCCAGCTTGAACATCTGGAAGTTCATGGTTCACGTATTGTTGAAGCCTGGCTTGGAGAATTTTGAGCATTACTTCACTAGCATGCGAGATGAGTGCAATTGTGCAGTAGTTTGAGCATTCTTTGGCATTGCCTTTCTTTGGGATTGGAATGAAAACGGACCTTTTCCAGTCCTGTGGCCACTGCTGAGTTTTCCCAATTTGCTGGCATCTTTAGTGGAGCACTTTCACAGCATCATCTTTTAGGATTTGAAATAGCTCAACTGGAATTACATCACCTCCACTAGCTTTGTTGGTAGTGATGCTTCCTAAGGCCCACTTGACTTTGCATTCCAGGATGTCTGGCTATAGGTGAGTGTTCACACCATCGTGGTTATATGGGTCCTGAAGATCTTTTTTGTACAGTTCTTCTGTGTATCCTTGCCACCTCTTCTTAATATCCTCTGCTCCTGTTAGGTCCATACCATTTCTTTACTTTATTGAGCCTATCTTTGCATGAAATGTTCCCTTTGTATCTCTAAATTTCTTGAATTTAGTCTTTCCCAGTCTTTCCCATTCTATTGTTTTCCTTTATTTCTTTGCACTGATTACTGAAGAAGCTTTCTTATCTCTCCTTGCTATTGTTGGAACTTTGCATTCAGATACTTATATCTTTCCTTTCTCATTTGCTTTTTGCTTGTCTTCTTTTCACAGCTATTTGTAAGGCCTCTACAGACAGACATTTTGATTTTTTTGCATTTCTTTTTCTTGGGATGGTCTTGCTCCCTGTCTCCTGTACAATGTCAGAAACCCCCATTCATAATTCATCAGGTACTCTATCAGATCTAGTCTCAAATCTATTTCTCACTTCCACTGTGTGGTCATACATGAATGGTCTAGTGGCTTTCCCTACTTTTTCAATATAAGTCTGAATTTGGCAATAAGGAGTTCATGATATGAGCCACAGTCAGCTCCCGAGCTTGTTTTTGCTGACTGTATAGATTTTCTCCATCTTTGGCTGCAAAGAATATAATCAATCTGATTTTGGTGTTGACCATCTGGTGATGTCCAGGTGTATGTAGAGTCTTCTCTTGTCTTGTTGGAAGAGAATGTTTGCTATGACCAGTTCGTTCTCTTGGCAAAACTCTATTAGCCTTTGCCCTGCTTCATTCTGTACTCCAAGGCCAAATCTGCTTGCTACTCCAGGTGTTTTTTGACTTCCTACTTTTGCATTCCAGTGCCCTATAATGAAAAAGACATCTTTTTTGGGTGTTAGTTCTAAGAGGTCATGTCAGTCTTCATAGAACCATTCAACTTCAGCTTCTTCAGCATTACTGGTCAGGACATAGACTTGGATTATTGTGATAGTGAATGGTTTGCCTTGAAAATAAACCGAGATCATTCTGTCCTTTTTGAGATTGCATCCAAGTAATCCATCTCAGACTCTCTTATTGACTATGATGGCTAGTCCATTTCTTCTAAGGGATTCTTGCCGACCGTAGTGGATATAATGGTCATCTGAGTTAAATTCATCCATTCCAGTCCATTTTGGTTCACTGATTCCTAAAGTGTTGATGTTCACTCTTGCTATCTCCTGGTTGACCACTTCCAATTTGCCTTGATTCATGGACCTAACATTCCAGGTTCCTATGCAACATTCCTTTTTACAGCATCAGACCTTGCTTCCATCACCAGTCACATGCACACTGAGTGTTGTTTTTGCTTAGGCTCTGTTTCCTCGTTTTTTTTGGGAGTTATTTCTCCACTGATCTCGAGTAGCATACTGGGCACCTACCGACCTGGGGAGTTCATCTTTCAGTGTTCTATCTTTTTGCTTTTTCATACTGTTCATAGGGTTCTTAAGGCAAGAATTCTGAGGTGGCTTGCCATTCCCTTTTTCAGTGGACCACATTTTGCCACATTTTGTCAGTATATGATCCAGCAATCCCACTCTTGGAGAAAATGATAATTCAAAACGATACATGTACCCCAGTGTTTACTGAAGCACCATTTACAATAGCCAGGACATGGAAGCAACCTAAATGTCCATCGGCTGAGAAATGGATAAAGAATATGTGGTACATATATACAATGGAATATTACTCAGCCATAAAAGAACTAAAAAATACCATTTGCTTCAACATGGATGGACCTAGAGCTTGTCATACTGTGTGAAGTCAGACAAAGACAAGTATCATATGATATTGCTTATATATAGAATCTAAAGAAATGGTATGAATGAGCCTATTTACAAAACAGGGGTTGAGTCAGAGATGAAGAAAACAAACTTGTGGTTATCAGGGGGAAGAGGAGAGAGGGACAAATGGGGAGACTGGGACTGACATATACACACTACTATATATAGAATGGGCAAGAGAAATGGATTCGATCCCTAAGTCAGGAAAATCCCCTACAATATGAAATGGAAATCCGCTTCAATATTCTTGCCTGGAAAATTCTATGGAAATAGGAGCCTGGTTGGCTACAGTCCATGGGGGTCACAAAGAATCAGACATGACTGAGCATAAGCAAACATATATAGAATAGAGAGGTAATAAGAACCTACTGAATAGCACAGGGGACTCTATTGAATACACTGCAATGACCTACTTGGGAACAGAATCTAAAAAAGAGTGGATACATGTGTATGTATAACTGACTCACTTGTCTGCACAGCTTAAATACAACATTGTAAATCAACTATAGTCCAATAAAAATTAATTAAAAAACCACAGTGAGATATCCCCTCACATCTGTCAGAATGGCTGTTGTCAAAAAGACAACAAATAACAAATGTCGGTGAGGATGTGGAGAAAAGGCCACTGTAATACAGGTTTGGTGGCAATGTAACTTGGTACAGTCATTATGGAAAACCACACAGAAGTGAGAGAGTCAATTCCTAGGTAGATTGATAAGATGTCCAGTTCAGTTCAGTTCAGTTCAGTTGCTCAGTTGTGTGTCCGACTCTTTGTGACCCCATAAATCGCAGCACGCCAGGCCTCCCTGTCCATCACCATCTCCCAGAGGTCACTCAGACTCGCGTCCATCGAGTCAGTGATGCCATCCAGCCATCTCATCCTCTGTCGTCCCCTTCTCCTCCTGCCCTCAATCCCTCCCAGGATCAAAATCTTTTCCAATGAGTCAACTCTTCGCATGAGGTGGCCAAAGTACTGGAGTTTCAGCTTTAGCATCATTCCTTCCAAAGAAATCCCAGGGTTGATCTCCTTCAGAATGGACTGGTTGGATCTCCTTGCAGTCCAAGGGAATCTCAAGAGTCTTCTCCAACACCACAGTTCAAAAGCATCAATTCTTCGGCACTCAGCCTTCTTCACAGTCCAACTCACATCCATACATGACCACTGGAAAAACCATAGCCTTGACTAGATGGACCTTAGTTGGCAAAGTAATGTCTCTGCTTTTGAATATGCTCTCTAGGTTGGTCATAACTTTTCTTCTAAGGAGTAAGCGTCTTTTAATTTCATGGCTGCAATCACCATCTGCAGTGATATTGGGGCCCCCCAAAAATAAAGTCTGACACTGTTTCCACTGTTTCTCCATCTATTTCCCATAGAGTGATGGGACCAGATGCCATGATCTTCGTTTTCTGAATGTTGAGCTTTAAGCCAACTTTTTCACTCTCCTCTTTCACTTTCATCAAGAGGCTTTTGAGTTCCTCTTCACTTTCTGCCATAAGGGTGGTGTCATCTGCATATCTGAGATTATTAATATTTCTCCCAGCAATCTTGATTCCAGCTTGTGTTTCTTCCAGTCCAGCGTTTCTCATAATGTACTCTGCACAGAAGTTAAATAAGCAGGGTGACAATATACAGCCTTGACATACTCCTTTTCCTATTTGGAACCAGTCTGTTTTTCCATGTCCAGTTCTAACTGTTGCTTCCTGGCCTGCATACAGATTTCTCAAGAGGCAGGTTAGGTGGTCTGGTATTCCCATCTCTTTCAGAATTTTCCACAGTTTATTGTGATCCACACAGTAAAAGGCATCCAGGGGTCCTCAAGGAGAGAGGGGTCTGGAATTCTCAAGGAGGAAGAAAGGACAAATGTTTGTTTTTCCTTTACATTCCTTAGGATTATATAACAATAATGTATCCTGATTGAGCTCAGTCTCTGGAAAAACCTTCTGGCTAATCCTATTGTCTTAAAATGTAAATTATGGGAGTGGGTCTAAGTAAGGTCTTTACAACCTCCAGACATACTTTTTATTCACTGTAATAACTAATTAAAATTATATAATTTAATTATTTAAACTAATTAAAAGTATATAACTAATTAAAAGTATATAACTCCATTGCTAACACTAGTGAGGGGCCACTCTTTCTGTCCCCTTATGATGTCTGTGTCAGAAGCTTTCTCTATCCCTTTTATACTTTAATAAAACTCTATTGCACAAAAGCTCTGAGTGATCAAGCCTCGTCTCTGGCCCCAGATTGTGTTCTTCTCTTCTGGAGGCCAAGAATCCTGGCGTCTTTTCATGGGTCAGCAACAACCTTTCAGAAGTGCCTTAAAAAATTAAAAATAAAACTACCCTATGATCCAGCAACTCCACTACTGGATATATATCTAAAGAAAACAAAAAAAAATCAAAAAAAAAATATATGCACCCCAATGTTCATATCAGTACTGTTTAAAATTGGCAAGGTATGAAAGCAAACTGAGTGTTCATCAACAGATGAATAAAGAAGATTGGTAAATATATATATTAGAATAATAGCCATAAAAAGAATGAAATTTTTGCCATTTGCAACAATGGGGATGGGCCTGGAGGGTATTATGCTTAGTGAAATAAGTCAGAAAGAGAAAGATAGCTACTGTATATTTTCACTTAGATATGGAATCTAAAACAAAAAACTCAAAGATACAGAAAACACATCAGTGGTTAACAGTGGGGGGAGGATGAATGGAGGGGAAAGATAGGGAAAGAAGGGTTAAGAGGTACCAAAATACTATTTATAAAATAATAAGCAACAAAGATATATTATACAGTACAGAGAAATATAGTCATTACTTTATAGTAACTAAATATGGAGTGTAATCTATAAAACCATTGAATCACTGTGTTGTATACTTGACGCTAACATAATATTGGACGTAAATTAATCGTACTTCAAAAAAAATGTAGGTAGAGAAAACACAATAGAATTATATTTTAATAGTGGGTAGCTCAGCTGGTAAATCCACTTGCAATGCAGGAGACCCTGGTTTGATTTCTGGGCTGGAAAGATTCTCTGGAGAAAGGATAGGCTACACACTCTAGTATTCATGGGCTACCCTCATGGTTAGATGGTAAAGAATCCACCTGCAATGCAGGAGACCTGGGTTCGATCCCTGGGTTGGGAAGATCTCCTGGGGAAGATCTTGGAGGAGGGCATGGCAACCCACTCCAGTATCTTGCCTGGAGAATCCCTATGGACAGAGGAGCCTGGTGGGCTACAGTCCATGGGGTCACAAAGAGTTGGACATGACTGAGCAACTAAGCACAGCACAGTGGGGATAGTAAATGAACGTCAGTGGAACTAAGATTACTAAAGGTCGTTGGAAGTGGTAAAATGTTGATAACAGTAGACTGTGATAGATTATGTATGTATATAATGCTTTTAATGTAGTAGTGTTAGTTGCTCAGCTGTGTACAATTCTTTGCAACCCCATGGACTGGAACCTGGCAGGCTCTTCTGTTCATGGAATTCTCCAGGCAAGGATACTGGAGGGGTGATCATTTTCTTCTAGCAACCAGTATGAAAACTATACAGAACAAAATATTCAAAAATACTACAAATAAATTATGATGGAATCCTAAAAACCGTTCATGTAACTTACAGAAAAGTATATTGGGAAACAGAAGAAACAGAACACAAGTAATAAATTGGCAGACTTAAGCCCTAATATAATAATTATTTTACATGTTAACTGTCAAAATATACCATATAAAAAAACAAACATAAGCAGAATGGATAAAATAAAAAGATCCAACAATGCTGCCTATATGAAATTCAAATCAATGACAGGTTGGAAGTAAAAAGATGAAAAAAGACATGTGTAAATATTAACCAAAAAAGAAGTGGTCATATTAATATAGTGTAGAATTCAGAGCAAAGAAAACCAATTTTACACAATCTATTTAAGAATACAGGAAAAGAGAATTACTTTCCAACTCATTTTGTGAGGTTCATATTATCCTGATACCCAAACTACGGTAAAATAGTACAAAAGTGAAAACTCCAGCTCAAAATCTCTTATGAGCTTAGATACAGAAGATCTGGATGAAATATCAACAAATTAATATAAGATTTAATAAAAATTATACATTCTATATATACTACCTGACTAAGTGGGATTTATTCCAAGTAGAGATGGCTGATTCAAAATACCAAAACATTACTATAATCTACCACATCAAGAGGTTAAAGATAAAAACATAAAATGATCACATCAGTAGACACAGAAACAGCTTTTAAAAAAAGCTAACACATTCATGATTTTTAAAAAAAGTCTCAGCAAACTAGGAATAGAGAGGAAATTTCTCAACAAAATTCTACAAAAGCTCTACAGCTAACATCATACTTAAGAGTGAAAAAATGGAAATTTATCCTATTACAAGAGGGAACAAGGCAAGGATATCTTCTTTTCCCACTCTTATTCAACACAATATTGGAATTCCTAGCCACTGCAATAAGTCAATGGAAAAAAAAATCATACAAATTAGGAAATGAAAAATACAATTGTCCCTACCCATAGAAGATATTACTCTTTACATAGAAAATCCCAAGGAGTTTTTTTTTTTTTAATTTCTGGAACCAATCAATGAATTCTTCAAGGTCACAGGCTATAGTACAAACACACAAAAGTCAGTAATGTTTTAATATACTAAGAATCAACTTGTGAAAAATAAAATTAAGAACACAATGCTGCTTACAACTCCCTAAGAAAATTAAATGCAAAGATATAAATTCTAAAAAATGTATAGGATCTATATCTTAATCTTATATATAGAAATTTCTAAATAATACACAAAGATACTCAGAGTTAATAAACAAAATCAGCAAATCTGCATGTACAAGATCAATACACAAGTATCCACTGTATTTCTATACACTAGCAATGAACAAATCCCAAAGTGAAATTAAGAAAGCAATTCTATTTGCAATATCATAAAAAGAATAAAATACATAGGAAATATCTTAACCAAGGATGTGTAAGACTTGTACAGTGGAAATTATAAAACATTGTGAAAAGCAACTAAATAATACCTAAAAAATAAAACAACACCCTGTGTTCATAGATTTGAAAATTTGTTATATATATAAGAAGGTAATACTCTCCAGAGTAATCTACAGATTCAATTTAAACTTACCAAAATCTCAATGGCCTTCATTTTTTTTTTCCCCCAAGAAATGAAACAGCTGACCCTACGATTCATTTGGAATTGCAAGGGACAGCAAACAGGCAACACAATCTTAAAAAATAACAAAAAAGGATTCACACACCCCAACTTCAAAGCTTAATAGAAAGTTATGGTAAATAGTGTGATACTGGCAAAAGGACAGATACAAGGACCAATAGAATAGAATTGAGAGTCTGGGAATAAACCTATATGTCTAAGGTCATTTCATGTTTTACAAGAGTGTCAAGATCATTTCGGAGAAGGTAACGGTAACCCACTCCAGTACTCTTGCCTGGAAAATCCCATGGACGGGGGAGCCTGGTAGGCTGCAGTCCATGGGGCCTCTACGAGTCAGACACGACTGATCTACTTCACTTTCACTCTTCACTTGCATGCATTGGAGAAGGCAATGGCAACCCAGTCCAGTGTTCTTGCCTGGAGAATCCCAGGGATGGGGGAGCCTGGTGGGCTGCCATCTATGGAGTCACACAGAGTTGGACACGACTGAAGTGACTTAGCAGCAGTAGCAGCAAGATCATTTAATGAGGAAAAGAATAGTCTATTCAACAAATGGTGCTAAGACAATAAGATATCCACATGGAAAAGTTTGAAGTTGGAATCTTACCTCACATAAACCACAAAAATTAATTCAAAATGAATACAAAACCTAAATGTAAGAGCAAAAGGTATAAAAGCTCTTAAAAGAAAGTATAAAAATAAGCTTTCATGACCTTGGATTTGGCAATGGATTCTTAGGCATTACACTAAATTCCAAGCAACAAAAGACAAACTAGATAAACTGGATTACATCAGAATTAAATACTTTCATTCAACAGTAGACATTATCAAGAAAATGAAAGGCAATCTACAGATGGCAGAAAATATTTGTAAATCATTTATTTCATGGGGTCTAGTATCTGCATATGTAAAGAGCTCTGACAGCCGAACAACAAAGAAAAATAACACAGTTAAAAATTGGTCAAAGGACTTGAACAGACATTTCTCCAAAAAAAGACATACAAATGGCCAATAAATATATGAAAATATACCCAACATTAGTCACTAGGAAAATGCAAATCAAACCACAATTAGGTACCATGGTTTTAGAAAAGGCAGAGGAACCAGAGATCAAATTGCCAACATCTGCTGGATCATTGAAAAAGCAAGAGAGTTCCAGAAAAACATCTATTTCTGCTTTATTGACTATGCCAAAGCCTTTGACTGTGTGGATCACAATAAACTCTGGAAAATTCTGAGAGAGATGGGAATAGCAGACCACCTGAACTGCCTCTTGAGAAATCTGTATGCAGGTCAGGAAGCAACAGTTAGAACTGGACATGGAACAACAGACTGGTTCCAAATAGGAAAAGGAGGACGTCAAGGCTGTATATTGTCACCCTGCTTCTTTAACTTCTATGCAGAGTACATCATGAGAAACGCTGGACTGGAAGAAACACAAGCTGGAATCAAGATTGCTGGGAGAAATATCAATAACCTCAGATATGCAGATGACACCACCCTTATGGCAGAAAGTGAAGAGGAACTAAAAAGCCTCTCAATGAAAGTGAAAGTGGAGAGTGAAAAA
Organism: Oryx dammah; assembly: GCF_014754425.2. Taxonomy (NCBI): domain Eukaryota; kingdom Metazoa; phylum Chordata; class Mammalia; order Artiodactyla; family Bovidae; genus Oryx; species Oryx dammah. Next base: position 134,455,524 of record NW_024070211.1, read on the forward strand.
GTTGGCTTAAAGCTCAACATTCAGAAAACGAAGATCATGACATCTGGTCCCATCACTTCATGGGAAATAGATGGGGAAACAGTGGAAACAGTGGCTGACTTTATTTTGGGGGGCTCCGAAATTACTTCAGATGGTGATTGCAGCCATGAAATTAAAAGACACTTACTCCTTAGAAGAAAAGTTATGACCAACCTAGACAGCATATTCAAAAGCAGAGACATTACTTTGCTGACTAAGGTCCATCTAGTCAAGGCTATGATTTTTCCTGTGGTCATGTATGGATGTGAGAGTTGGATTGTGAAGAAGGCTGAGCACCGAGGAATTGATGCTTTTGAACTGCAGTGTTGGAGAAGACTCTTGAGAGTCCCTTGGACTGCAAGGAGATCCAACCAGTCCATTCTGAAGGAGGTCAACCCTGGGTGTTCTTTGGAAGGAATGATGCTAAAGCTGAAACTCCAGTACTTTGGCCACCTCATGGGAAGAGTTGACTTATTGGAAAAGACTTTGATGCTGGGAGGGATTGGGGGCAGGAGAAGAAGGGGACAACAGAGGATGAGATGGGTGCGTGGCATCACTGACTTGATGGACGTGAGTCTGGGAGAACTCCAGGAGTTGGTGATGGACAGGGAGACCTGGCTTGCTGCGATTCATGGGGTCACAATGAGTCGGACATGACTGAGCTACTGAACTGAACTGAACAGATCCATTAGGATGGTATAATTTAAACAAAATAACACAACACGAAGCAAAAAGTGTTGGGAAGAATGTAGAGAACTTGCAACCCTCTACACTGTTGATAGAAATATAAAATGGTGTGGAAAAGTCTGGCAGTTCCTCAGAAAGTTAATCATGGAATTACCACATGTCCCAACAATTCCACTCCTATGTATATATCGAAAAGAAAAGAAAACATGTATACAAGCAAAAGCTTATACACAGATGTTCCTGACAGCACTATTTAAAACAGTCAAAAGTGGAGACAACCTAATGCCAGTCAATGGATGAGTGAATAACAAAAACAAACATATCCGCATGATGGAGCAAAGTGCTGCTGTATGCTACAACAGAGGAGAACTTCAAAAGGATTATGCTAAGTGAAAAAAGTCAGGCACACAAGATGACATACTGTAATTCCATTTGCATGAAATATTTATAGGTAATACATAAATCCATAGGAATGAAAATCAGATTAGTGCTTGCCAGGGTCTAGGGAGGGGAAATTGGTTGTGACTGTTTAATAGTTAGGAAGTTTCTTTCTGAGATGATGAGAATGTCTTGGAACCAGATAAAGGTAAGTCCTGCAAAATCTTGTGAATCTGCTAAATGCCAGTGAATTGTACATTTTAATATGGTTCATTTTATGTTATGTAAATTTCACCTCAATTTTTTCAAAAGTGGATATCAGGGATGATGTGAGACTCAGGGATGTGTACTTCACAAATACTTGATAATAAAAAAAGACTGCTATTTTATAAAGGGAAAAAATAAGAAACAGTTAGGGATTGTGTAAAAGGTATGCTTTATAAACTATTAAGTCATTTTTAAATAGCTGACAATTTCATGTAAAAATCATGGTGTCACTTAGAGAAAAAATCTAATTATCTTTATATGATTTTGTTTAACTGAGATTGTTGTATCAGAATGTCATGCACCTTTGAGAGTATTAAAATTAATGCTGTGCAGCGTCTAACACAATGTTTGACACAGAGTGGGCCCTCACTGAATGGTCATTACAATGGGAGGAGCTTCAGGGCAGGCCTCCCCTTCTTCAGTTCTGCTCCATCACCTGCACAGGGGCAGACACTGCAGAGCGGGAAGGGGGAGCCACAGCCTCTGTGGCTCTCAGACACATCACTGCACAATGTTTGTCCTGCAGACTGTATAGGGCAGAGGTGCAAAGCGGGCAGGAAAGGCAAGCTGATGCATTGGAAGAGGAGGTACCAGGTCATGTCCGATGACTATGGCATGTGAGCAGCTTACTTGGACTCCATCTTTGTGTGCATGAGTCTTCCTTTCAAACTGGGCCTGCTTCTTCAACTTCCTCCTCTGCGTCTTCTCCAGCCACAGGTCATCTAAACTGATGTGTGAGTGCTGAGGGATACTCCTGTGTTGTGAAGGAGTCTCCCAGGGGATGTCTTCTGCAGAAATGAAGGGAAGAATCCATGTCCCCACCTCAGCAGTAGAGAATGGCCCCGGAGCTGGCTCAGTGTGAAAAGCTTTCAGACCCTGGAAGCAACTGGGCTTCTTGCCTGGTTGTTCTTCCCACAGCATGTGGTTCTAGAAAACAGAGAGGAGAACATATCAAGTGAGCACAGTGTTCTTTCTCTGTTCACTTTCTTTCTATGTTTTGGTTAATCCCCAAAATACAGATTCCAGTGAAATACTTTGTTCACAGTAATTTTGGAAAATGTGAAGACTCGGAACAAAAGAAACCTTGTTTCTGTTGAAATGTTCTATTTTCAAGACTATTTCAAAGAATCAAGTCTTCCACCTTGATCAAAGAATTAGGTCTTGAAAGTAATTCATTAGAAATATTTTTTAAGGGTCAGTGGTTTGGGCAGAAAGCTCTTGCCTAAACAATGCCCCCTGAGAACAGAATTTGAATGGGGACACACAGGCATCTGTTACTACTTACTCAGCACAGACATTAACTAGATGTGTGCACACTGCACCTTCCTTTGGCACCTATGCTGCCATACTTTGTCTGGGTGCTATCATGCACTCAGGAACCCTAACTGAATTTCAGAGTAACATTTGTCCACACTAACAGAATACTTTGGCTTCGTGTTGCACAACCATCTCTCTGTGCTTTCAAGTCAAAGGAGCAGAAACTTTTCTTCCTATGTGTTCTTTGAGTCTAATGACCACCATCCCCAGTCCCACTCTAGTGGATACCTCCTTCATATCCCCTCTTTGGAATGTCATCCCCAAGTACTTTGTGTATACTATTTGGTGGAAACAAAGGTGAAATTTCTCTTAACTATTTCAAGAGGCTTTGTATATTCACACATACACACAGACACAGACATACACATGGAGAAAGAAGGGGAAGGGGAGGCATAATTACTACAGAATGGTTTTGGTGTACAGCCTGGGAATTGGGACTTTTCAAAGCTTGGCAAGTGATTCTAATATGCATCCAAGGTAAAGAATCACTGTGTATTTTTGGTACTGATTTAAAAAGTGCTTTACTTAGTTCCCTCTCCTCAACTTCACTCTTAGCTAGAAGCCACAGGCATATTATCCATATCCTGTAAATAAGGTAATAGAAACTCAGAACACTTAAGTGATAATCCAAGTTCACACAACTCTGTGTGTCATTAGACAGTTGATCCTTGGACAACGTGAGTTTGAACTGCATGGATCTACTCGTGGATTATTTTCAATAGTAAATAGTACAGCAGTATAGGATCCATGGGTGGCTGAATCCCTGGATGTGGAACTGTGAGTATGGAGGGCCAACTGTTAATTTATACTTGGATGTTCCATTATGCAGAGGGTAGGTGCTATTAACCCTGGCACTGTTGTGTCAGCTGTATTCTTCTGATTCTAACTTCCATATCCTTTTCACAATTCTATGTGGTAAAAATTCCTATTGTTTTACAGGTGGAAATAACATCTGCTTAACTAAGCAAGGACCACACCTTATGCTCTTTTATAATTCTCAAAGTTCTTGCAAAGGGAATGGAAGTTAATGATCACATCTTAATGCAAGACTCTCTGTTGTACATTTTATGGATTTTATGCATTTTACCTTGGATGCATATTAGAATCACTTGCCAAGCTTTGAAAAGTCCCAATTCCCAGGCTGTACACCAAAGCCATTCTCCTAAGGCTTTTAGTGAGCAAATGACACAAAGCTGCCTGAAAGGAAGCCAAGCTACCCTCATGCTAAGGTTTCCACAGGAACGCAGTTACTGCCACTAGATATGAGCTCACAAACAAAAGAAACTCGGACTTTTCCAATGCACCATCACCTAGGCTTCTACCAGCTTGTACGGGAGTTATTGGCTGGGACCTCCTGATGCTGTCAATGATCCTCAACTTTTGCTTTATCAGAATTTTAGAACATTACCATTTTCATAGCTTGGCTATAGGCTTTTAGAGGGAGTCCTGGCTGGAGAATGGTGCTCTCTAAGTGCAAAATTTCACCTTCACTTTTTCCATTAGCTTAATGGAAAACAGCCCCCCTCCCTTCCCGTTTCCCCACCTTGGGGGTGCTACTAGGGCCATATATCCATTCACTTACCAAGGAATTTTAATTTTCTCAGTAAAAAAAAGGTCTTTGTTTTGAGGTTATTAATTAGAGCAGTATTTGTAAAGCCACCACCATCACCCAGTTTTGTGGGCAGCTTCTAAGATGGCCCCAAGACCTCATCACCTTGATGACGGCCCTTGTATGAGCCCTTCCCCTTGAATATAGGCTGGACTTAGTGACTTACTTCTAATGAATGACTTTGGCAGAATGAAACATCATTTCCAAGATTAGGTGATAAAAAGGTTGTTGCTTCCATTTGAGGGTGCCTTTCATGGACCCCTTGCTCTGGGAGAAGTAAGATGATATACTGTGAAAAGGGCCATGGAAAAGCTCATGTGGCAAGAAACTGATGTCTCCAAGTCAACAGCCAGCATGGATCTGAAGCCTGTCAACAGCTACCTTAGTGAGTGTGGAAGCAAGACATCTTGCAGCCTGGCCTTGAGCTGAACACAGCCCCTTGAAAGAGACCATGAACCCAAGCTTAATCAGCAATAGGTTTTACAGCAATAGGTAGAAACTTGCTAGACCTGCAGACTTTTAAGCCCCATACTATCCAGCAATTCCACTACTGGGCATATATCCTGAGAAAACAATTCAAAAAGACACATATATCCCAATGTTCATTGCAGAACTATTTACAATAGCCAGGACATGGAAGCAATGTAGATGTTCACTGACTGATGAATGGATAAAAAGTTGTTATATATATATATATACCTACACATACACACACACACACACACACACACATATATATATATGCAATGGAATATTATGCAGCCATTAAAAGGAACAAATCTGAGTCAGTTCTAGTGAGGCGGGTGAACCCAAAGCATGTTATACAGAGTGAATAAGTCAGAAAAAAAACAAAAAAAATATTGTATATTAATGCATATATATGGAATCTTGAAAAATTGTACTGATGAACATACTTTCAGGGAAGGAATAGAGACACAGATGTAGAGAATGGATTTGTGGACACAGTTGGGGAAGGAGATGGTGGGACAAATTGAGAGAATAGCATTGACATATATACACTACCATATGCAAAATAGATAGGTAGTGGAAAGCTGCTGTATAACATAGGGAAATCAGCCTAGTGCTCTATGATGACCTAGAGGGGTAAGATGGAAGGGGTGTGAGGAAGGGAGATAAATTTATACTTATTTCTGATTCACACTGCTGTACGGCAGAAATGAATATAAGCAATTATCCTCCAATTTAAAATACATTAAAATATAACTAAGGAGATAAAATACTTGTTCACTGAAAACTCTAAGACTTTGATGAACAAAATCAAAGAAGATAAATGTCACAAGTAAATGTTAAGATGCTTTATGATCATGGATTAGAAGAACTAGCATTGTTAAAAGGGCCATACTACTTATAGCAATCTACAGTTTCAATGCAATACCTATCAAAATTCCAATAACATTTTCCACAGAAATAGCACAAACAATCCTAAACTTTATATGGAATCCCAAAAGATCCCAAATAGGCAAAGCAATTCTTTGCAAAAGAAGAACAAAGCTGGAGGTATTGTGCTTCCTAATTTCAAACTATATAATGAAGTACTCTAATCAAAACAGTAGTGACATAAACACAGACATACAGATCAGTGTAACAGAAAAAAAGCCCAGAAATAAACTCACTCATATTTAATCAACTAATTTATGACAGCGAGGCCAAGAATATATGATGGTGCCGAGAATATATGATGAAGAGGACAGTTTTCAATAAAGGGTGCTGGGAGTTAGACATCCACATGCAAAAGATTATCTTTTACCATACACAAAAATCAACCCTAAATGGATTAAAGGCTTGAATGTACAACCTGAAACCATAAAATTCCTAGAAGAAAACACAGGCAGTAAACTCCTTACATTGGGTATAGTGAAGACTTTTTTGGATTTGACACCAAAAACAAAGGAACAAAAGCAAAAATTTACAAATGGGATTATATCAAACAGTAAAGTTTCTGCACAACAAAGGAAATCTTCAACAATACGAAAAGGTAACAATACTCAATGTGAGAAAGTATTTGCAAATAATATATCCAATAAGGGATTAATATCAAAAGTATATTAATATATAGAGCTTACACAACTCAAGAATAAAAACAAACAAACAAACAAAAACCATCCCAATTCAATTAAAAGGTAGACGGGGTCGTGTGTGTGTGAATACACACTTTTCCAAAGAAGCCATAGAAACGGCCAACACGTACATGAAAAGACACTCAACAGGCCTAACCATCAGGGAAATGCACACCCACACCACAACAAGATATCATCTCACACCTGCTAAAATCATCAGAAAGACAAGAAATACCAAGTGTTGGCGAGTATGAGGAGAAAAGAGAACCCATGTGCAATGTTGGTAGAAATGTAAACTTGTACAGCCACTATAGAAAACAGTATAGAAGTTCCTCAAAATATTAAAAGTAGAACTACCATCTGATCCAGAAATTCCACCTTTGGATATTCAAAGAAAATAAGATCAGTAACTTGAAAAGATACATGCACCACTGTGTTCAACTGCAGAGTTATTTGCAATAGCTAAGATACAGAAACAATCAAGGTGTTACTGATAGATGAATGGATAAAGAAAATGTGGTATATATACAATGGAGTATTATTTAGCCTTAAGATAGAATGAAATCTTGCCTTTTGTGACAAAATAGATGGTCCTTGAGTACATTAGGCTGTTTTCAAAGTAAGTCAGACATAGAAAGTTTTATGATTTATTTTATGATCTCACATATATGTGGAATCTAAAAACAAAAGCTCATAGATACAGAGAAAAGACTGGTGGTAGCCAGAAGTAGGGGATGGGAAGGTGCATGAAAGGAGTGCAAGGAGTTAGAAGGTACAAACTTCAAGTTATAAAATAGTTAAGTCTTGTAGATGTAATATGGTGTCCCTGTTGTTCAGTCAGTAAGTTGTGTCTGACTCTATACCACCCAATGGACTGTAGCACACAAGGCTCCTCTTTACTTCACTATCTTCCAGAGTTTGCTCAAATTCATGTCCATTGAGTTGGTGATGCTATCTAAGCATTTCAACCTCTGTACACCCTTCTTCTTTTGTTGTCGATCTTTCCCAGTGAGTTGACTCTGGATCAGGTGGTCTAAGTATTGGAGCTTCAGGTTCAGCAACAGACCTTCCAATGAATATTCAGGATTTATTTCCTTGCAGTCTGAGGGACTCTCAATAGTCTTCTCCAGTATCACAATTTGAGAACATCCCTTCTTTGGCACTCAGCCTTCTTTAGTCCAACTTTCACATCTGCACATGACTACTGAAAAAAAAAACATACCTTTGACTAGGTAGACATTTGTTAGCAAAGTGATGTCTCTGTTTTTTAATATGCTATCTTAGGTTTGTCATAGCTTTCCTTCCAAGGAGCAAGCATCTTTAAATTTCATGACTGCAGTCACTATCTGCAGTGATTTCAGAACCCAATAATAAGGCCCAATAATAAGTCACTGTTTCCACTATCCCCCCTTCTATTTGTCATGAAATGATGGGACCAGACGCCATGATCTTAGTATTTGTAGTAATGAATTTCAAGCTAGCTTTTTCACTTTCCTCTGTTATCCTCATCAAGATGCTCCTTAGTTTCTCTTCACTTTTTGCCCTTAGAGTGGTATCATTTGCATATTTGATGTTGATTATATTTCTCCTGGCAATCTTGATTTCACCTTGTGATTCATCCAACCCAGCATTTTGCATGATGCACTCTGCACAGAAGTTAAATTAGCAGGGTGACAATATACTCATTGTAGTCCTTTCCCAACTTTGAATCAGTTAGTTGTACCATGTCTGGTTCTAACTGTTGCTACTTGACCCACATAACAGGTTTCTCAGAAGGTAGGTAAGGTGGACTGGTATTCCCGTTTCTTTAAGAACTTCCCAGTTTTTTGTGATCCACACAGCCAAAGGCCTTGGTGTAGTCAATGAAGCAGAAGTAGATGTTTTCCTGGACCTCTCTTCCTTTCTCCAGATTCAATGAATGTCGGCAATTTGATCTCTGGTTCCTCTGCCTCTTTCGAACAGAGCTTATAAATCTTGAAGTTCTCAAATATGTACTGCTGAAGCCTATCTTGAAGCATTTTGAGCATGGCCTTCCTATAATAGCATGTGAAATGAGCACAATTGTATGGTAGTTTGAACATTCTTTGACATTGCCCTTCTTTGGTATTGCAATGAAAACTGACATTGTCCAATCCTGTGGCCATCGCTGAATTTCCAAATTTGCTGACATGTTGAGTGCAGCACTTTAACAGCATCGTCTTTTAGGATTTTAAATAAGTCAGCTGGAATTCTGTCACCTCCACTAGCTTTGTTTGAAGTAATGCTTCCAATGGCCCACTTGACTTCCTAAGGCCACTTGACTTCACACTCTAGGATGTCCAGCTCTAGGAGTGGCTACATTGTGGTTATCTGAGTCGTTAAGACCTTTCTTGTATCGTTCTTCTGTGTATTACTACCACTGCTTCTTAATCTCCTTTGCTTTTGTTAGGTCCTTACCATTTCTGTCCTTTATCATGTCAATCTTTGCGTGAAATGTTCCCTTGATATCTCCAATTTTCTTGAAGAGATCTCTAGTCTTTCCCACTATATTGTTTTCCTCTGTTTCTTTGCATTGTTCATTTAAGAAGGCCTTTTATCTCTCCTTGCTATTCTCTGGAACTCTGCTTCAGTTGGGTATATCTTTCCCTTTCTTCCTTGCCTTTCACTTCTCTTCTTTCCTCAGATATTTGTAAAGCCTCCTGAGACAATCGCTTTGCCTTGTTTCATTTCGTTTTCTTTGGGAAGGTTTTGGTCACTGCCTCCGGTGCAAGTTACAAACCTTTGTCCATAGTTCTTCAGGCACTCTGTCTACAAGATCTAATCCCTTGAATCTATTCATCATCTCCACTGTATCAAATAAGAGATTTGATTTAGGCCATACCTGAATGGCACAGTGGTTTTCCCTACTTTCTTCAATTTAAGTCTAATTTTTACAATAAGGAGCTCATGAACTGAGCTACAGTCAGTTCCAGGTCTTGTTTTTACTGACTGTATAGAGCTGCTCCACCTTCAGCTGCAAAGAACATAATCAATCTGATTTTGGTATTGTCCGTCTGGTGATGGCCATGTGTAGAGTCGTTTCTTAGGTTATTGGTAAAGGATGTTTGCTATGACCAGCGTGTTCTTTTGACAAAACTCTGTTAGCCTTTGCCCTGCTTCACTTTGTACTCTAATGCCAAACTTGCCTGTTATTCTGGATATCTCTTGACTTCCTACTTTTGCATTCCAATCCCCTATGATGAAAAGGACATCTTTTTTTGGTTTTAGTTCTAGAAGATGTTGTACTTCATAGAACCTGTCAATTTCAGCTTTTTCAGCATCAGTGATTGGGGCATAGACTTGGATTACTGTGATGTTTAATGGTTTGCCTTGGAAATGAACTGAGATCATTCTGTTATTTTTGAGATTGCACCTAAGTACTGCATTTTGAATTCTTCTGTTGATTATGAGGTCTATTCAATTTATTCTAAATGATTCTTGCTCACAGTAATAGATATAATGATCATCTGATTTAAATTCACCCATTCCTGTCCATTTTAGTTTACTGATTCCTAAGATGTTGATGTTCAATCTTGCTATCTCCTGCATGACCAGGTTCAATTTACCTTGTTTCATGGACCTAATATTTCAGGTTCTTATGCAATATTGTTCTTAACAGCACTGGACTTTCACCACCAGACATATCCACAGCTGAGCATCACTTTCCCTTTGGCCCAGCCACTTCATTCTTACTGGAGCTTTTGGTAATTTCCCTCTGCTCTTCCCCAGTGGCATACTGGACACCTTCCAACTTGGGGGACTCATCTTCCTGTGTCATTTTTTTCTTTTGCATTTTCATACTGTTCAAAGGGCTTTCCAGGAAAGAATATTTGAGTGGGTAGCCATTTCCTTCTCCAGTGGACCCTGTTTTGTTAGAACTATTCACCATTCATCTTGGGTGGCCCTGCATGGCATGGCTCATCGCTTCATTGAGTTATGCAAGCCCCTTCACCATGGCAAGGCTGTGATCCATGGGAAGGGGGCATGTACCATGGCAATTACAGTTAACACTGTACTGTGGATTTGAAAGTTGCTAAGAGAGTAAATTTTAAAAGTTCTAATGACAAGAAAAAGAATTCTGGCTGGGACTTCCCTGGTGATCCAGTAGTTGAGAATCTGCCTTGCCACGCAGGAGACATGGATTGATTTCTTGTTGGGGAACTAAGATCCCACATGCGCCAGAGCAACTAAATTTGTGCACTGCAACTACTGACCCACGCACCACAAATAGAGTCTGTGTGCCTCAATGAAAAAGATCCTTCATGACGAAACAAAGATACTATATGCTGCAACTAAGTCCAGATGCAGCCAAATAAATAAATAATATTAAAAAATAAAATATGTAATGGCTTAGAATTTCCCAAATGTGAGGAAAGATTTTGATAACCTAGTTCATGAAACTTACAGGTTACCAAACAAAAATCTAGTTAAACAGAACCTCTCCAAGACACATTATAATAAAACTGTCAAAAATCAAACACAAAGAGAGAATCTTAAAATAATCAAGAGAAAATAAGCTTGTAACTTACAAGGGAATCTCATAGGGCTACTAGTGGATTTCTCAGCAGAATCTTTGAAGGCCAGAAAAGAGTGGGATGATATATTCAAAGTGTTGAGAGTAAAAATCTGCTAACCAAGAATACTCTATCCAGTAAAGTTATCCTTCAGAAATAAAGGAGAGATAAAGACTTCCAGAAACACAAAAGCTGAGATCACTATTAGACCTACCTTATAAGAAATGTAGAAAGGAATTTCACAAGCTGAAATGAAAGTATACTAGTTACTAACATGAAAACATGAAAATGTACAACACACTAGTACATTTTAACTGGTAAAGTTATAGTCAAATTAAGAATACTCTAATACTAGAATATGGTGGTGTATTAAGGCAATGGCAACCCACTCCAATACTCTTGCCTGGAAAATCCCATGGAAGGAGGAGCCTGGTAGGCCGCAGTCCATGGGGTTGCTAAGAGTCGGGCACGACTGAGCGACTTCACCTTCACTTTTCACTGTCATGCATTGGAGAAGGAAATGGCAACCCACTCCAGTATCCTTGCTGGAGAATCCCAGGGACAGAGGAGCCTGGTGGGCTGCTGTCTATGGGGTCGCACAAAGTCTGACACAACTGAAGTGACTTAGCATAGCATAATCATTTAAATCCAATATAAAAGTTAAAGGACAAGAGTATTAAAAAAACTAGTTACAATAATTTGTTAATAAAAGTACAATATAGAAAGAAGTAAATTATGACATCAAAAACATAAAGAGGCAGGGAATGAAAAGGTAGAGGTTTTGTATATGATTTAAGTTATTATTAGCACAGAAGAAAATGTAAGCCTCTTGCTAACCTCAGAGCAAAAACCTACAGTAGATGTAAAAAAGGTAAAGAGAAGGGAATCAAAGCATACCATTATGGAAAATCATCCATTCACAAAGAAAGGCAGAAAGTAACGAAGGAACTACCAAACGCCCAGGAAGCAATTAACAAAATGGGATTAATAAGTCTATATCTAAATATAAATAGATTAAATTCTTTAATCAAGAGTCAGAGAGTGGTTGAACAGATCAAAAAAGAAAGAAATTTTTGCTGCTTATAAGAGACCCAATCAAATTTAGGGTCACATAGGCTCAGAGAAAAGGTATGAAAAAATATATTCCATTTATGTAGAAATCAGAACACAGCAGAGTAGCTATACTTATATCAGACAAAATAAAGCTAAAAATTGTAATGAGATAAAGATAATTTTATAATGATAAAGAGCTCAATTCATAAAGAAGATATAATAGTCATAAGTATAAATACACAAATACTGGAGTATCTAAGTATATAAAGCAACATCAGAAAAACATATCAGAAGGGAAAAGCAGACAATAATACAATAATTGTAGAAGATTCCAATATCCCACTTAAAACAATGGATGGGACATCCAGAAAATCAATAAGAAAATGTTGGATCTGAACTATACTTTTAGACCAAATGGACCAAACAAACATATTCATAACATTTCATACAACAGCGGCAGAATACAAATTGCTCTCAAGTACACACAGAACATTCTCCAGGATAGATCATATGATAAATCAAGGAAAAGAAATCTTTGCAAATTTAAGAAAATTGAAATATTACCAGATATATTTCTAGACAATATTATGACTAGAAATCAATAATAGAAGAAAAACTGGAAAGCTCACAAATATGTGGAAATTGAATGACACAGTCCTGAACAATCAGTGAGTCAAAGAAGAAATAAAAACTGAAGTAAAAATATATTGAATGAAATGAAAATGGAAACATAATACTCCAAATCCTAGGAGGTGCAGCAAGAGCAGTTCTTAGAGGGAAATTTACAATTATAAATGCCTACAGTAAGAAAAAAATCTCAAATAAGCAACTTAATTTCATATTTCAAGGAACCAGGAAAAGAAGAACAAGAAATTGAGCCTGAGTTATCAGAAGGAAAGAAACAACAAAGATCAGAGCAGAAACAAATGAAATGGAGACCAGAAAAACAATAGGAAAGACAAGGAAACTAAATATTGATTTTTAGAAAAGATAAACAAAATTGACAATCCTTTAGCTAGACTAGGATAAAAAGAGCAAAGGCTCAAGTAAAATCAGAAATGAAAGAGTTGACATTACAGGTGATACCATAGAAATAAAAAGGATCATCAGAGACTGATATTGACAGCTATATGCAACTGAACTGAATATACCTAGAGAAAATGGATTGGAGAAGGCAATGGCACCCCACTCCAGTACTCTTGCCTTGAAAATCCCATGGACTGGGGAGCCTGGTGGGCTGCAGTCCATGGGGTCGCTAAGGGTCGGACACGACTGAGCAAATTCACTTTCACGCCTTGGAGAAGGAAATGGCAACCCCCTCCAGTGTTCTTGCCTGGAGAATCCCAAGGATGGGGAAGCCTGGTGGGCTGCCTTCTATGGGGTCGCACAGAGTCGGACACGACTGAAGCGACGCAGCAGCAGCAGCAGCAGCAGAGAAAATGGATAAATTCCTAGAATCAGACAACCCACCAAGACTGAATAATGAAGAAATAGAAAATCTGAGCAGACCAAGTCGTGTATTTCCCAACATAAAAGAGCTCAGAACCAGATGGTCTCATCAGTGAATTCTTAGTTCAGTTCAGTGGCTCAGTTGTGTCTGACTCTTTGCGACCCCCATGGACTGCAGCAAGCCAAGCTGTATTGTCCACTATTAATTCCTGGAGTTTGCTCAAACTCACATCCATTGAGTTGGTGAATTCAACCAAACATTTAAAGAAGAACTAATGCAAATTCTTCTTAAACTTTTCAAAAAATTGAAGAGAGAACACTTACAAATTCACTTTACAAAACCAGTATTACCCTGATACACTTCAACAAAGAAATTTATCTAAACAACCACATGCAGAAAAATGAAATTGGACCCCATCTTATACTACTCACAAAATTAACTTGAAATGAATTAAGCACATAAACATAAAACTGAATATAGTAAAAGCCTCTAGAAAAAAGGGAAGAAGCTCCTTGACATTGGTCTTGGCAATGATTTTTGGATATCACACCAAAAGGACAAGCAACAAAAGTAAAAGTCAGCAAGTGGGCTACATCAAATTAAAAAGCTTTGCACAGCAAAAACAAATAAAAAACCCAATCACCTAAATGATAAGGCAATCCACAAAATAGTAGAAAATATTTGCAAACCATATATTGGAAAAGACATTAATATCCAAAATATATAAAGAACTCATACAACTCAGTAACAAAAGAACCAAACAATTTAATTGAAAAATGGGCAAAGAAACTGAATTCATTTTTTCCAAAGAAGACATACAAGTGGATAACAGGTACATGAAAATATGCTCAACATTACTAATCATCAGGGAAATATAAATCAAAACCACAATGAGATATAACCTCACACCTATTAGAATAGCTCTCATCAGGAGGATAAGTATTGGTGAGGATGTGAAGAAAAGGGAATCCTTGTGCACTACTGATGGGAATGTAAATTTGTTCAGCTACTAGGAAATATAGTATAAAGGTTGCTTACAAAATTAAAAATAAAACTACTCCAAGATTCATCAATCCCATTTCTGGGTATATAGCCAAAGGGAATGGCAATAGGATATCAATGAGTGGTCTGCACTCCCATATTCAAGACAGCATTATTCATAATAGCCTATTTAGGCATCCCTCAATGAATGAATGGATGAAGAAAATGTGGTATATATTTCAGTTATGAGAAAGGACATCCTGCCATTTCCAACAAGAGTGCAATATGTTGAGATAAATGAGACAGAGAAAGACAAACACTGTACAATATCATTCATGTGTGAAATCTGAATTCATATGTGAAAAGCTGAATTTGTAGAATCAGAGAGTAGAATAGTGGTTACCAGGGGCTGAGGGGCAGGGTAATTTTGGAGATTTTGTGTAAGGATATAAACTTGCAACTAGAAGATGAACAAGTCCTGGAGATCTAATACACAGCATAGTGATTGTAGTCATCAATATTGTATTATAAATTGCAAATTTGCTAAGGGATTAGATCTTAAATGTTATCACAACAAAAAGAAATGAAAGTTAGGTGACATGACAGAGATGCTAGTTAACAGTGGTAATCATATTGCAATATAAAATGCGATCTATAATATATAATTCTATCAAACCAACATGTTGTACAGGTTAAACTTATACATGTTCTAATATATTTCATAAAAAGAACTCTCAAAACTCCACTGTAAAAATCAACAGTTCAGTTAGAGAATGAGCAAAAATATGGAGAGACATTTCACCTAAGAAGATACATAGGTATGGCAAATTCTATAGACTGAATATTTGGGTCTCCCCAAATTAATATGTTGAAATCCTAACCTCTTAAGGTGATGATATAAGCCATATGAGGCCTTTGGAGGTAATTCGGCCATGAGGGCAGAGCCCTCTTGAGTGGGATTAGTGCCCACTGAAATGCTGTTACAGTGAAAAGGGCCACCTAGGAAGAGAGCTCTCAGCAGACACTGAATCTGCTAATACCTCAATCTGGGATTTCC
The DNA here is from genome assembly GCF_014754425.2 of Oryx dammah. Taxonomy (NCBI): domain Eukaryota; kingdom Metazoa; phylum Chordata; class Mammalia; order Artiodactyla; family Bovidae; genus Oryx; species Oryx dammah. The sequence continues at coordinate 134,470,951 of NW_024070211.1, forward strand.
TGGCCTCCAGGACTGTGAGAAATAAATTTCTGTCATTTTTTAAGCTGGAGCCTATGGTGTTTTGTTATAGCAGCCTGAGCTATATGAAAAAAGCACATGAAGCATATGGAAAAAGCTCAACAGCACTAGCCCTCGTGGAATGTTATGTCAGAGGCACGAGACCACTACATGCTTATCAGTACAGGTAAAGTGAGAAACATTAAACGTTTCAAATGTTGGCCAGGATGCAGAAAACCAGGCCTCTCACATATGGTAAAATGGTACACCATGCTGGAAAAAAATTGACACTTAAAAAAAAAAACTAAACATATGCATATCATGCAACTCAGCAGTCACACTGATGGGGCATTTATTCCAGAGGAATCAAAACCTTTGCTCACCAAAAAACCTCTTCAGAAATCTTCATGGGAGCTTTATTTGTGACAGCCTCAAGCTGGAAGTGACCCAAATGTCCTTCAACAGGTAATTAATTAAGGAAAATATGGTAAAGTCATTCAATGGAATAATAATCAGCAGTAAAAAGGAATGGATACACACAACTCAATAGAAATCACTGGATTTATGCTGAGTGAAAAAAGCAAATATCAGATGGTAATATTTTTGAAATGACAAAATCAGAGAATGGAGATCAGATTCGTGGTTGTAAGTGGTTATGGAAAGGAAGGAAAGTTTTGACTGCAAAGGAGTGCAGTCTGAGGCTGGTGGAATAGTATATGGCTGGTGGTGGTTGTCACATGAATCTACACATGTGATAAAATGGTACAGAGGTACATACACACATGTTCTTTCAGTGTCAGTTCCTGGCTTTGATGTTGTTCTATAGTGATATAGCATATTACTTTTGGGGAACTGGGTAAGGGGAACACTGAGCCTCTCTGTATTAAATTTCTGCTTCCTGTGATCTATAAATATTTTAAAATGAAAGTTTAAAAAAGAACAAGAGGGAGTAAGAAAAAGCAATTGTAGTTAAACGTATTAACAAAACTGAATCAATATAAGAATATAAAACATCAGCAACAATATCAAACCAAAACCAAGAATTATAAGATTATAATGCTCATTATTCATGGAGATTAGGAGAAACATAAAAAACTACCAAAAATATTGTTGCCTTTTTGGAAGGCAATCTGGGATCTATTAAAATTCTTATAATCATCAGCCATCCCACTACTAAGCTTCTGTTTACTAAAATGTATCAATCTGTATGGTTATACATAAAATGGGGTTTTCTAAATCAGTATTTGTAATTGCCAGTAATTGGAAACAAAGTGTGTCATTATCCATAGGTGAAATGACCAAATTTTGATATACTTATACCATGGAATAGTAAAGTTGCTCAGTCTTGTCTGACTCTTTGCGACCCCATGGACTGTAGCCTACCAGGCTCCTCTGTCCATGGGATTTTCCAGGCAAGAATACCGGAGTGGGTTGCCATTTCCTTCCCCAGGGAATCTTCCTGACCCAGGGATCGAACCCAGGTCTCCAGCATTGCAGATAGACGCCTTACTGTCTGAGCCACCAGGGAAAGTTAGATTATAGCATGGAATATTATGCAGTTATTACTTAGAATTACAAGTACTGTGGAGATACTTCCATGAATGTGAATGTTATTAGGTGGTAAACGTAAGACACAGGAAAGGTGTTTGTATAGGTGTGTATGCATGTACACACACATATGCATCTGTTTGTGATTAAAATACCTTGGAGAAAATATAGAATGTAATTCACTAGCTTGTAGGCTCATGTTAATGGAGGCCACTGTGCAGTGATGCTGAGGTGGGAGGACAGCAAGGAGAGCACCTGTGTTAACACAACACAAATGAGATCCCGTTTATATCAAATTGTGTTTGTGGCTTTGTTAGAGCGTGTTTGCATGAAAGGAAGAACAAACTGATGGCCACCGAAATGTTAGGATGGCTAGCAGAAAAGTGTACGAATTATTGAGGAGTGAGGAAGGGGTAGGGACTGCATGGGGTGGATGAGGATGGGAACTGGACCTCTGGCGTGTTTACAATACAGCTGTACATTCTTGATGGCTCGGCTGCTGCCACCAGTGCAGCTGTCTGCTTCGGGACGTGAGGGCAACAAGAGCAAGAACAGTCTTTAAGAGCTGCCTCGCATTGTGACACGTCTGATCCCTTGCTGCAGTCCCTACAGCATGAACAAGAGATCAAACCCTGAGCCTTTGGAGTGGGAGCAGTGACTCCAAGACCCTAGACTAACAGAGAACTAACCCTAGGGGGTATCAAATAGAGAGCTCACACAAAGGAAACCACTTGAATACAAGACTGGGCATCACCCAACCACCAATGGCACTCTAAGCAGGACACCTGATCTAAAAAACAAACTAAACAAAAATATAAACCCAATCATCAGACAGGAGTACCACCTCACTCAGCCTTGCCCATTAGAGGAAAAACAAACAAACAAAAACTCAGCACAAATCTCACTGTATGCAAAGCTCACACAAAGCACTGGGCCAACCTTAGGAAGGCAGAAACCAAAAGGAAGAAAGAATTCAACCTTCTTCAAGGAAAGAATTCAACTTTCCCTGAAGCCTGGGAAAAGGAGACCTCAAACACTTAACTTAAAAAAAAAAAAAAAAGAAAAGAAAAGGCAGAGAAATACTGCACAAATGAAAGAACAAACTAGAAACACAGAAGTCCAAATAAATCAAAAGGAAACAGGAAAATTACCTGAAAAAGAATTCAGAATAATGATAGTAAAGATGATCAAAAACCTTGAAACAAAATGGAGAAAATGCAAGAATGAATTAACAAAGACATAGAAGAATTAAAGATTAAGCACACAGAGACAAAGAACACAATTACTGAAATTAAAAATACTCTAGAAGGAATCAATAGCAGAATATCTGAAGCAGAAAAATGAATCAGTGAGCTGGAAGATAAAATGATGGAAACAACTTTTGAAGAGCAGAATAAAGTAAAAAGAATGAAAAGAGCTGAGGACAATCTCAGAGACCTCTAGGACCTTCTCAAATGCATCAACATTTGAATTATAGGGGTCCCAGAAGAACAAGAGAAGAAGAAAGGGTATGAGAAATTTTTTGAAGAGATTATAGTTGAAAATTTCCCCAACATGGAAAAGGAAATAGTTGGTCAAGTCCAAGAGGCACAAATAGTCCCATACAGGATAAAGCCAAGGAGAAACACACCAAGACACATACTAATCAAACTAACAAAGATTGAACACAAAGAAAGAATATGAAAAGCAGCAAGGGAAAAGCATCAAGTAACATACAAGCGAAACTCCATACGTTTAACAGCTGATCTTTCAGCAGAAACTCTGCAGGCCAGAAGGAATGGCAGGATATATTTAAAGTACTGAAAGGGGAAAATCTACAAGCGAGATTACTGTACTAAGCATGGATCTCATTCGAAATTGATGGAGAGATAAAAAGCTTCTCAGATAAGCAAAAGTTAAGATAATTCAGTACCACCAAACCAGCTTTACAACAAATGTTAAAGGGACTTATATAGTCAAGAAATACAACAGAAGAAAAAAGATCTACAAAATCAACCCCAAACAATTAGAAAATAGCAATAGGAATATATCTATCAATAATTACTTTAAATGTAAAAGGACTAAATGCTCCAACCAAAAGACACAGACTGTCTGGATGTCTGTGGATGTCTGGATGTCTGGATACAAAAACAAGACCTATATATATGCTGTCTACAAGAAACCCACTTCAGACCTAAAGACACATATAAATTGAAAGTGAGAGGATGGGAAAATGTATTCCATGCAAACAGGAAGCAAAAGAAAGCTAGAGTAGCAATCCTCATATCAGACAAAACAGACCTTAAAATAAAGAAGACTACAAGAGATAAAGAAGGATACTATATAATGATCAAGGGATCAATCCAAGAGGAAGACATAACAATTGCAAATACCTATGCACCCAACATAGGAGCACCCCAATATTTAAGACAAACAGAGACATAAAAGGAAAAATTGCCAGTAACACATAATAGTAGGAGACTTTAACTCCCCACTTGCACCAATGGACAGATCATCAAAACAGAAAATTAATAAGGAAACACAAGTCTTAAATGATACATTAGACAAGATGGAGCTCATTGATATCTTCATGACATTCCATCCAAATGCAGAAGAATACACCTTCTTCTCAAGTGCACATGGAACATTCTCCAGGATAGACCACATCTTGGGTCACAAATCAAACCTCAGTAAATTTAAGAAAATTGAAATTGTATCAAGAATCTTCTCTGACCACAATGCTAAGAGACTAGATATCAATTATAAGAAAAAAACTGTAAGAAACACAAACACATGGAGATTAAACAACACGTTTCTAAATAACCAACAGGTTACTGAAGAAAAAGGGAAATACAAAATTTCTAGAAACAAATGACAATGAAAACACAACAACTCAAAACCTGTGGGATGCAGCAAAAGCAGGTCTAAGACGGAAGTCTGCTGCTGCTGCTGCTGCTGCTGTCACTTCAGTCGTGTCCGGCTCTGTGCAACCCATAGATGGCAGCCCACCAGGCTCCCCCGTCCCTGGGATTCTCCAGGCAAGAACACTGGAGTGGGTTGCCATTTCCTTCTCCAAAGCATGGAAGTTAAAAGTGAAAGTGAAGTCACTCAGTCGTGTCTGACTCTTTGCAACCCCATGGACTGCAGCCTACCAGGGTCCTCCGTCCATGGAATTCTCCAGGCAAGAGTACCGGAGTGGGGTGCCATTGCATTCTCCAAGAGGGAAGCCTATAGCAATACAATACTACCTCAAGAAACAAGAAAAGCATCGAATAGACAACCTCACCTTACACCTAAAGCAGCTGGAAAACGAAGAAGAAAAAAAAACCCCAAAATTAGAAGAAGGAAAGAAATCATAAAGATCTGAGCAGAAAAAATAAAAAATAAAAAAGAAATGACAGAAACAATAGTAAAGGTTAATAAAACTAAAAGCTGCTTCTTTGAGAAGATAAACAAAATTGACAAACCCTTAGCCAGACTCATCAAGAAAAAAAAGGAAGAATCAAATCAACAAAATTAGAAATGGAAAAGGAGAGGTTACAAAAGACAATGCAGAAATACAAAGGACTATAAGAGACTATTATGAACAACTAAATGGCAATAAAATAGATAACCTGGAAGAAATGGACAGATTCTTAGAAAAGTTAAATCTTCTAAGACTGAACCAGAAAGAAATAGAAACTATGAAAAACCCAATTATAAGCATTGATTTTGAAGCTGTGATCAAAAATCTCCCCCAAAAACAAAAGCCCAGAACCAGATGGCAGGAGAATTCTATCAAACATTTAGAGAAGTGCTAATGCCTATCCTTCTAAAACTCTTTAAAAAAACTGCAGAGGAAGGAACACTTACAAATTCATTCTATGAGGCCACCATTACCCTGATACCAAAACCAGACAAAGACAACACAAAAAAAGAAAACCAGCAATCCCACTGCTGGGTATACACACCGAGGAAACCAGAATTGAAAGAGACATGTGTACCCCAATGTTCATCGCAGCACTGTTTATAATAGCCAGGACATGGAAGCAACCTAGATGTCCATCAGCAGATGAATGGATAAGAAAGCTGTGGTACATATACACAATGGAGTATTACTCAGCCATTAAAAAGAATACAATTGAATCAGTTCTAATGAGATGGATGAAACTGGAGCCTATTATACAGAGTGAAGTAAGTCAGAAAGAAAAACACCAACACATATATATGGAATTTAGAAAGATGGTAACAATAACCCTGTATGCGAGACAGCAAAAGAGACACAGATGTATAGAACAGTCTTTTGGACTCTGTGGGAGAGGGCAAGGGTGGGATGATTTGGGAGAATGGCATTGAAACGTGTATAATATCATATATGAAACAAATCACTAGTCCAGGTTCGATGCATGATACTGGATGCTTGGGGCTGGTGCACTGGGACAACCCAGAGGGATGGTAAGAGGGGGAGGAGGAAAGGGGGTTCAGGATGGGGAACACATGTGTACCTGTGGCAGATTCATGTTGATGTATGGTAAAACCAATACAATATTGTAAAGTAATTAACCTCCAATTAAAACAAATAAATTTATATTAAAAAAAGAAAACTACAGGCCAGTATCACTGATGATCATAGATGATCATCAACAAATTTTAAACAAATCCTCAACAAAATTTTAGCAAACAGAATTCACCAACACACCAAACACCATGATCAAGTTGGGTTTATTTCAAGGATGCAAGGATTCTTCAATATACATAAATCAAACAATATGATCCACCATACTAACAAATTGAAATATAAAAACCATATGATCATCTCAATAGATGCAGAAAAAGGTTTTGACAAAATCAGCCCTTATTTATTATTAAAACTCTTCAAAAAATGGGCATATAAGTAACCTACCTCAACATAGTAAAGGCCATATATAAGCCTACAGCAAACATTAGTCTCAATGGTGAAAAACTGAAAGCATTCCCCCTAAGACCAGGACAAGACAAGTGTCCACGTTCACTAATATTATTCAACATAGTTTTGGAAGTCCTAGCCACAGCAGTCAGAGGAGGAAAAGAAATAAAAGGAATCCAGATCAGAAAAGAAGAAGTAAAGCTCTCACTGTTTGCAGATCACATGATACTGTATACTGTACATAGAAAACTCTAAAGATAGTATCAGAAAATTACTAGAGCTAATCAGTGAATTTAGCAAAGTTGCAGGACACAAAATCAATACACAGAAATCACTTGCATTTCTATATACTAACAATGAAAAACCAAATAGAATAACTAAGGAATCAATTCCATTCACCATTGCAAGAAAAAGAATTAAATATCTAGGAATAATCTTACTTAAGGAGATGAAAGAACTGTACACAGAAAATTAAAATACACTAATGAATGAAATCAAAGATGACATAAACAGATGGAGAGATATTCCATGTTCCTGAGTAGGAAGAATCAATATTGTGAAAATGACTATACTACAAATGCAATCTACAGATTCAATGCAATCCCTATCAAATTACCAATGGCATTTGTCAAAGAACTAGAAGAAAAAATTTCACAATTCATATGAAAATACAAAAGACCCCAACTAGCCAAAGCAGTCTTGAGAAAGAAGAATGGAGCTGGAGGAATCAACCTTCCTGACTTCAGGTTATACTACAAAGCTACAGTCAACAAGACAGTATGGTACTGGTACAAAAACAGAAATATAGACCAATGGAACAAGATGAAGAGCCCAGAGATAAACCCATACACCTATGCATACCTTATTTTTGAAAAAGGAGGCAAGAATATACAATGGGGCAAAGATAGCCTCTTCAATAAGTGGTGCTGGGAAAACTGGGCAGCTACATGCAAAAGAATGAAATTAGGACACTTCCTAACACCATTCAGTTCAGTTCAGTTCAGCAGCTCAGTCTTGTCTGACTTTTGGCGACCCCATGAATCATAGCACGCCAGGCCTCCCTGTCCATCACCAACTCCCGGAGTTCACTCAAACTCACGTCCATCAAACCAGTGATGCCATCCAGCCATCTCATCCTCTGTCACCCCTTTCTCCTCCTGCCCCCAGTCCCTCCCAGCATCAGAGTCTTTTCCAATGAATCAACTCTTCGCATGAGGTGGCCAAAGTACTGGAGTTTCAGCTTTAGCATCATTCCTTCCAAAGAACACCCAGGACTGATCTCCTTCAGAATGGACTAGTTGGATCTCCTTGCAGTCCAAGGGACTCTCAAGAGTCTTCTCCAACACCACAGTTCAAAAGCATCAGTTCTTTGGCTCTCAGCTTTCTTCACAGTCCAACTCTTACATCCACACATGACCACTGGAAAAACCATAGCAATGACTAGATGGACCATACACGAAGATAAACTCAAAATGGATTAACGACCTAAAGGTAAGACCAGAAACTATAAAACTCTTAGAGGAAAACATAGGCAGAACACCTGATGACATATCAAAGCAAGATCCTCTGTGACCCACCTCCTAGAGTAATGGAAATAAAAACAAAAGCAAACAAGTGGGACCTGATTAAACTTAAAAGTGTTTGCACAGCAAAGGAAAGTATAAGCAAGGTGAAAAGACACCCTCAGAATGGGAGAAAATAATAGCAAATGAAACAATCGATAAAAGGATTAATTTCCAAAATATACAAGCAGCTCATACAACTCAATACCAGAAAAACAAACAACCCAATCAAAAAGTGGGAAAAAGACCTAAATAGACATTTCTCCAAAGAAGACATACAGATGGATAACAAACACATGAAAAGATCAACATCACTCATTAGAGAAATGCAAGTCAAAACTACAATGAGATCACCTCACACTGGTCAGAATGGCCATCATCAAAAAGTCTACAAACAGTAAACGCTGTAAAGGGTGTGGAGAAGAGGGCACTCTTGCACTGTTGCTGGAAATGTAAATTGATAGGGCCAACTACAGAAGACGGTATAGAGATTCCTTAAAAAACTAGAAATAAAATGACCATATGACCCAGCAATTCCACTCCTAGGCATATACCCTGAGGAAACCAAACTTGAAAGAGACACATGTATCCCAGTGTTCATTGTAGCACTACTTACAATAGCTAGAACAGGGAAGCAACCTAGATGTCCACTGACAGATGAATGGATAAAGAAGTTGTGGTACATATACACAATGGTATATTACTGAGCCATAAAAAGAATGCATTTGAGTCAGTTCTGATGAGGTGGATGAACTTAGAACCTATTATACAGAGTGAAGTGAGTCAGAAAGAGAAAGATAAATACCATATTCTATCACATATATACGGAATCTAGAAAAATGGTACTGACGAATTTATTTACAGGGCAGCAATGGAGAAACAGACATAGAGAACAGACTTATGGACATGGGGAGAGGGGAGGAGAGGGTGAGATGTATGGAGAGAGTAACATGGAAACTTACATTACCATACATAAAATAGATAGCCAACGGGAATTTGCTGTATGGCTCAGGAAACCCACGCAGGGCTCTGTATCAACCTAGAGGGGTGGGACGGGGAGAGATATGGGAGAGAGATGGGAGAAAGTTGGGAAAGAGTTTCAAAAGGGAGGGGATATATGTATACCTATGGCTGATTCATGTTGAGGTTTGTTGGAAAACAGCAAAACTCTATAAAGCAATTATCCTTCAATAAAAAATTAATAAATTTAAAAAATTATTATTGAAGTATAGTTGGTTTACAATATTGTGTTAATTTCAGGAGCACAGCAAAGTGATTCAGTTATATATATATATATACACTTTTTATATGTATATACTCAGGTTATTTGTATTATAGGTTATTAAAAGATATTGAATATAAGCAGAGTAAATCTTTCTTGTTTATTTTATGTACAGTAGTTAGTATCTGTTAATCCCAAGCTCCTAATTTATCCTTCCCCAAATCCCTTTCCACTTTTGTAATCATAAATCTGTTTTCTCTGCCTGTTTTATACATATTCATTTGTATCATTTTGAGATTATACATATAAGTGACCATACAGTACTTTCCTTTCTCTGACTTACTTCAGTTAGTATGATATTCCCGAGGTCCATTCATGTCCATGCATCAAATGGCAATATTTCATTTCTCATGGCTGAGTAATATTCTGTTGTATATCTGTACCATATCTTTTTAAAACAATCATCTGTTGATGGGCCCTTGGGTGTTTTCGTGTCTTGGCTGTTATAAATAGTGCTGCTATGAACACTGGGATTCATGTATCTTTTCAAATTAGAGTTTTCTCCTGATATGTGCCCAAGAGTAGGGTTGCTATATTGTATAGCAGCTCTATTTTTTTTTTTTAAGGAATCTCCTTACTGTTCTTCACAGTGGCTATACCAATTTACATCACCACCAATAGTATACAGGGGTTCCCTTTTTCCCACACCCCTCCAAACTTTATTATTGACGATGACCATTCTGACAGGTGTGAAGTGATACCTCATTGTGATTTTGATCTGCATTTCTCTAATAATTAGTGATGTTGAGCGTTTTTCATGTATCTGTTGGCCAGCTGTATGTCTTCTTGAGAGGAATGTCTATTTAGGTCTTCTGCTCATTTTTTGATTGGGTTGTTTGTTTCTTGGATTTTAAGTTGTATGAGCTGTTTGTATATTCTAACTATTAACCTACAGGGAATTTTTTATGTTCTCTATATTTTTATGTATTGTTGCAATTCTTTATAAGGAGCATGTATAATTAATATGATCCAAAAAGTTTTTTTTAACCACAAAATAAAATTAGAGAACAATGAAAAAGTTCAATAGGAGTGCTGGCAATAAACGAGTAAAATCTCTCCAAAAAATTAATAAAACAAAGATGAAGAGAGAATGTAGAAATATGAAGACTATTAGAGCCCTATCATGAAGTTACAACCTCTAACAGGAGTTCCAGGTGAAAAGGAGAGAAGGAAATTATCAAGTAAATAATACATGTCTTTTTTCCCAATAGTAAAGGTTGAGTGTCTAGACTGAAGGGTACAATGAATGTTGAGCTCAGTGGATAAAAAGAAACTCACATCCAGGATTATCACTAAGGTATTTCAGAACAGGGATAAAAGAAAAACCCTTAAAAACTTCTAAATTAAAAATAAAAACCGAAGCCATACACAAATGCCATGGTCCTTCTCACCAGAAACATTCGATAATAGAGCACAGTGAAGAAATGTCTGCAAGTTTTTTTTACTTTAAAAAAAATTTAGTTCTTACTCCCTTTTCATTTTATCTTTTGGCTTGCCACATGGCATGTGGGATCTTAGTTCCTCCACCAGGGACTGAACCCACAGCCTCTACATTGGAAGCTCTTAACCACTGGACTTCCAGGGAAGTTTTTGAAGGGTAATTTCAACCCAGAATTCTATATAAAGCCTCAGTATCTATCAAGTATGAAAGTTAAAAAAGGAGTTTTTCTTCAGACATTCAAAAAACTCTATACCTCCTATGTACTTTTTCTTAAAGAAGATATTTTTGAGCATAATAAAGAAGTAAAGGTAGATGCAGGATTCAAGAAACAGGAAGTCAGAGAGGAAAATTATGCAGAATTCCTGGAGAACAAGTCATCTGAATTATAGCAGGAGGTCAGAGGTTTCCAAGAGGAAGGCCCCTAGGAGAAAGGAGAGACTTGATAGAATACTGACACGTTTGAACACTTAGAAAATGGTTTGTAGATGACCTGACGGAGAGTTAAGCTGAAGGACAGACATAGAAAATCACACATGCAAAAAATGCAATCATTATTAACTCCAGAAAAAAAAAGTGTCACTATAATCCACTACTTGGCTCTACATTGAATAATATTTTCATGTCCTTGGTAATATAAACACTTGTTACTGATTTAGCCATATACTGGGAAAGATGATATTAGTTGAATAGGAATAGAGAGGAGACAAAAATTTGAGATGCTGATTCTTCATGATGACCACAACTGGAGGTTAATAGATAACCTTTTAAATAATAAATCAAAATAGCAGTTTAACATTATTATTAAAATCTAACTTGATTGTCTCTGGGTGAGGGACGGACGAGCAGATGGCTGTCCTGTTTTCAGAGGTAGTCTTCTAACTCCTCACTACTCTCGAGTCAGGCTGTGGGGAGGGGATCGGCAGTATCCTGTCACATGGGAGCTGGTGAGCACTGCATCCTCAGGTCCCACCTGCACATCTAGTCAGAACATGTATTCCAGCAGAGCTCAGGCAATCTAGATGAACCTTAAACTCTGAGAAGCACAATGTTAGTACCATTTTATTTTATAACTATGTGCATGCATAATTTTGAAAACTTTTCTTAAAGTAAAAGGAAAAAAAAAACCCACCCTAAAAAACAGGGAGAATAAAGCATTTTCTAAAGCTTATGCTAAAGCTGAAACCCCAATGTTTTGGCCACCTGATATGAAGAACTGACTCATTTGGAAAGATCCTGATGCTGGCAACGATTGAAGGCGGGAGGAGAAGGGGATGACAGAGGATGAGATGGTTGGATGGCATCACTGACTCAATGGACATGAGCTTGAGTAAGCTCCATGAGTTGGTGATGGACAGGGAAGCCTGGCATACTGCAGTCCACGGGGTCACAAAGAGTCAGACACGACTGAGCTACTGAACTGAACTGAAAGCTTATTTATAAGGATGTTCACTGTGGCATATTTAAAAAATTGTGAACAACCTAACTGTTCAAAACAGTAGAAAACTGATTAAGAATTGGATGCATACATACAAATGAATACCATGTAGTCATATTAAACTAATGATATAAATGTTTTCCTAATTAAACTTTTAATTTTGATATAATAATTGTAGATACCCATGCAGATGTAAGGAACACTACAGAGAGGTCCAGTGTCCTCTCTACACAGACTCTCACAATGGTACAGTACAGTATCACCGCCAGCAAGAGACACTGAGACAACCAAGACCTCACTGAGAGTCTCTGTTTCTCTCCAGTCATTTGTATGTGCGCTTGTGTGCATATACGTGTGCATGGTATTATATATTCAGTCCTATGTGGTTTTATCACATATGTAGATTCAACTACCTACCACCACATCCAGATACAGAACAGTGTCATCACTTCAGGATCTTTGGGTTGCCCTTTTATAACCTCACCCAACTTCTCCCCTCGAACCTCTGGTAATGACTAATATATTCTTCATTGCTATATTTGTTCATTTTAAGAATGTTTTATGGATGGATTTCTATAGTATATAACTTTTGGGTATTGGTTTTTTCCCACTCACAATATTCTCTGGAGAACCACTGAAGTTATATTTCACTATTATTCATACTGTGGAATATTACTACTGTGCTATAATACTACTATGACTGTATAATATTATAATACTATTCCATGGTATGGATGTACCACACTTTGTTAACCGTCTACCCAGAGAAAGATATCTGGGTTGTTTCCAGCTTAGGGCTACTATGAATACTTATGTATTAAGTTTATGTGTAAACTAAGTTTCATTTTCCTGAGATAAAGACACAAGTGCAATTGCTGGTTCATACAATAAACCCAGGTTCAGTTTCATAACAAACTGCCAGCCCTTTTCCAAAGTAACTGGACTGTTTCACATTCCTACCAGAAATGTGTAAGATACTCAGTTTCTTCACATCTTTACCAGTATTTGGGGTTCTCATATATTTTTATTTTAATCATTCTAATTGTATTTTTAATTTGCTTTTCTTTTTTGGTTAATGGTCTTTTCATGTGCACATTTGGCATCTGAATATACTCTCTGGTTAAATGTCTTTTGTCCATTTTCTAGTTGGATTGTTTGTATTTTTACTGTTGAATTTTGAGATTTTAATTTCTAGAACTACTCTTTTGTTGGATAGTTCAGTTCAGTTCAGTTCAGTCGCTCAGTCATGTTTCACTCTTTGTGACCCCATGAATCGCAGCATGCCAGGCGTCCCTGTCCATCACCATCTCCCGGAGTTCACTCAGACTCATGTCCACCGAGTCTGTGATGCCATCCAGCCATCTCATCTTCTGTTGTCCCCTTCTCCTCCTGCCCTCAATTCCCCCCAGCATCAGAGTCTTTTCCAATGAGTCAACTCTTCCCATGAGGTGGCCAAAGTACTGGAGTTTCAGCTTTAGCATCATTCCTTCCAAAGAAATCCCAGGGTTGACCTCCTTCAGAATGGACTGGTTGTATCTCCTTGCAGTCCAAGGAACTCTCAAGAGTCTCCTTCAACACCACAGTTCAAAAGCATCAATTCTTCGGCGCTCAGCTTTCTTCACAGTCCAACTCTCACATCCATACATGACCACAGGAAAAATCATAGCCTTGACTAGACAGACCTTAGTTCGCAAAGTAAAGTCTCTGCTTTTGAATATGCTATCTAGGTTGGTCATAACTTTTCTTCCAAAGAGTAAGCATCTTTTGATTTCATGGCTGCAATCACCATCTGCAGTGATTTTGGAGCCCCCCAAAATAAAGTCTGACACTGTTTCCCCATCTATTGCCCATGAAGTGATAGGACCGGATGCCATGATCTTCATTTTCTGAATGTTGAGCTTTAAGCCAACTTTTTCACTCTCCTCTTTCACTTTCATCAGGAGGCTTTTTAGCTCCTCTTCACTTTCTGCCATAGGGTGGTGTCATCTGCATATCTGATGTTATTGATCTTTCTCCCGGCAATCTTGATTCCAACTTGTGCTTCTTCCAGCCCAGAGTTTCTCATGATGTACTCTACATATAAGTTAAATCAGCAGGGTGACAATATACAGCCTTGACGTCCTCCTTTTCCTATTTGGAACTGTTGTTGCTCCATGTCCAGTTCTAACTGTTGCTTCCTGACCTGCATACAAATTTCTCAAGAAGCAGGTCAGGTGGTCTGGTATTCCCATCCCTTTCAGAATTTTCCAGTTTATTGTGATCCACACAGTCAAAGGCTTTGGCATAGTCAATAAGGCAGAAATAGATGTTTTTCTGGAACTCTCTTGCTTTTTCCATGATCCAGAGGATGTTGGCAATTTGATCTCTGGTTCCTCTGCCTTTTCTAAAACCAACTTGAACATCAGGAAGTTCATGGTTCACGTATTGCTGAAGCCTGGCTTGGAGAATTTTGAGCATTACTTTACTAGCATGTGAGATGAGTGAAATTGTGCAGTAGTTTGAGCATTCTTTGGCATTGCCTTTCTTTGGGATTGGAATGAAAACGGACCTTTTCCAGTCCTGTGGCAACTGCTGAGTTTTCCAAATTTGCTGGCATATTGAGTGCAGCACTTTCACAGCATCATCTTTCAGGATTTGAAACAGCTCAACTGGAATTCCATCACCTACACTAGCTTTGTTTGTAGTGATGCTTTCTAAGGCCCACTTGACTTCACATTCCAGGATGTCTGGCTCTAGATGAGTGATCACACCATCATGATTATCTGGGTCATGAAGATCTTTTTTGTACAATTTCTCTGTGTATTCTTGCCACCTCTTCTTCATATCTTCTGCTTCTGTTAGGTCCATACCATTTCTGTCCTTTATTGAGCCCATCTTTGCATGAAATGTTCCCTTGGTATCTCTAATTTTCTTGAAAAGATCTCTAGTCTTTCCCATTCTGTTCTTTTCCTCTATTTCTTTGCATTGATCACTGAAGAAGGCTTTCTTATCTCTTCTTGCTATTCTTTGGAACTCTGCATTCAGATGCTTATATCTTTCCTTTTCTCCTTTGCTTTTCACTTCTCTTCTTTTCACAGCTATTTGTAAGGCCTCCCCAGGCAGCCATTTTGCTTTTTTTGCATTTCTTTTCCATGGGGATGGTCTTGATCCCTGTCTCCTGTACAATGTCACAAACCTCAGTCCATAGTTCATCAGGCACTCTATCTATCAGATCTAGTCCCTTAAATCTATTTCTCACTTTCACTGTATAATCATAAGGGATTTGATTGAGGTCATACCTGAATGGTCTAGTGGTCTTCCCTACTTTCTTCAATTTAATATGTGGCTTGCAAATAAAGTCTCCCCAATGTGTGGTTTAGCTTTTTATCTTCCTACCAGAGTGTTTGTACAGCAAAAGGTTTTGATTTTGATGAAGTCCAATTTATTATTATTTTTTTCCATTATGGATGTAACTTTGGTATTGTGACTAAGAACTCTTTATTATCTTCTAGATCTCAAAGATTTCCCCCTAAAAATCTTATAGTGTTATGTTTTACATTTAAATGTGTGATTAATTAATTTTGAATTGTTTTTTAATAAAATGTGAGGTTAGGTTTAGTTTTTTCCCCTATGGATGTCCAAATACCTGAGCCTTGTTTGTTGAAAAGACTACTGTTCTTCCACTAAATTGCTTTTGCATCAGAAACCAGTTGAGTGTATGTGTATGTATCTGTTTTGGGGTTCTCTACTCTTTTCTTGTGATCTATATGTCTATCCCTACCCCAATACCACAATTGATTAAGTAGCCCTAACTAATATTGGGTAGATGGATTCCTCTTACTTTATTACTTTTACAAAACTGTTTTAGCTATTTTAAGGCCTGTGCCTCTCCTCATAAATTTTAGAATACAAAAGATTTTTCAAGGTTAGAAAATGTTCACATTGTACTTCCCCACCCTCACTTAAAATCTCTAAGTAGAAACAGCACTTCCCAAGTCAGGGAAGAGGATAGGAGAAGGTTGGGTAAATCACTCAGCATTCATTAAGCAGATGCTCCCACAGTCATTTCTTTTCTTGCTCCCTCTTGATCTTGGTCTCCTTCTAGGCCCCCTTAGCCAGGAGCACAAACCCATCTATGTACAAATAAGATTATAAATAAGATGCTAAAATTTGCTTTCCCTGGAATCCTAAGTTCTCTGTCCCTCTACCTGAAATTAAAAATCTCTACATGCAAACAGCACCTTTTTACTCCCAAGGATTGCCTCCTCTTGTTCTTCATCATACACACAAATATGCTAGAATATCCCAGGTGTAAGGTGACATTGTGGAGGGCTAAATTACATGGCTGTCTGTAGTTAAGGAAATTCTTCCTCATCACTGAGAAAGTTGGACTGGACCTGAGAAAGCCACCTGAAACGTTCTGTTAGACTTCAGACTTCTAAGCTAAGGGAGTCCTATCCCATTAACCTTTTCGATTTCTCAATTACATTTCAATATTAATAGTCTTTTCAATATCGGAAATAATCTTATTTGCTCAGTTATTTACTCACTCTCACCTCCTACCCCTCCCTTGAGGATAGAGATCTTTTTATATGCTCTTCAATACTATATCCATAGTGCCTAGGATATTGCCTGGTCCACAGCTGGTGTTCAGTAAATATTTATCAAATTGAAGAACATGGTGAGAGGATGTGGTCACCTGGACAGCAACAGTATATACATCTACAGCAATAAAGACCCTGAACTGGCACAAGGATGGACAGAGGCTAATGGAACACAAAAGTCAGCTGTAGACATCTCAGAGACCTACATGTAAACAGTAAGTCCATGAAAGTTTTAAAAAGGTAATTTAGAGAAATCTATTTCTGCTTTATTGACTATTCCACAGCCTTTGACTGTGTGGATCACAATAATCTGTGGAAAATTCTGAAAGAGATGGGAATACCAGACCACCTCTTGAGAAACCTCCATGCAGGTCAGGAAGCAACAGTTAGAACTGGACATGGAACAAGAGACTGGTTCTAAATAAGAAAAGGAGTATGTCAAGGCTGTATATTGTCACACTGCTTATTTAACTTCTATGCAGAGCACATCATGAGAAATGCTGGGTTGGAAGAAGCACAAGCTGGAATCAAGATTGCTGGGAGAAATATCAATAACCTCAGATATGCAGATGACACCACCCTTATGGCAGACAGTGAAGAGGATCTAAAAAGCCTCTTGATGAAAGTGAAAGAGGAGAGTGAAAAAGTTGGCTGAAAGTTCAACATTCAGAAAATGAAGATCATGGCATCTGGTCCCATCACTTCATGGGCAATAGATGGGGCAACAGTGGAAACAGTGTCAGACTTTATTTTTGGGGGCTCCAAAATTACTGCAGATGGTGATTGCAGCCATGAAATCAAAAGACGCTTACTCCTTGAAGGAAAGTTATGACCAACCTAGATAGCATATTGAAAAGCAGAGACATTACTTTGCCGAATAAGGTCCATCTAGTCAAGGCTATGGTTTTTCCAGTAGTCATGTATGGATGTGAGAGTTGGACTGTGAAGAAGGCTGAGCGCCGAAGAATTGATGCTTTTGAACTGTGGTGTTGAAGAAGACACTCGAGAGTCCCTTGGACTGCAAAGAGAGCCAACCAGTCCATTCTAAAGGAGATCAGTCCTGGGTGTCCTTTGGAAGGAATGATGCTAAAGGTGAAACTCCAGTACTTTGGCTACCTCATGCGAAGAGTTGACTCATTGGAAAAGACTCTGATGCTGGGAGGGATTGGGGGCAGGAGGAGAAGGGGACGACAGAGGATGAGATGGCTGGATGGCATCACCGACTCAATGGACATGAGTTTGAGTGAACTCCGGGTGTTGGTGATGGACAGGGAGGCCTGGCATGCTGTGATTCATGGGGTCACAAAGAGTGAGACACGACTGAGCAACTGAACTGAACTGAACTGAGTCATGAGTCGGGGGTAAAGAATAGATGGATACTCTTGAAAACAATGAAATTTAGAATTTCTGTTCATTAAAAGATATCACCAAAGAAGGAAAAAGACAAACCATGGAGTGGGAAATCATATTGACGGCCCATTTAACCAACAAAGTGATTGTATCCAGAATATGTACAATCAATAAGTAAAAGACAACTTCATTGACAAATGGACAAGGTATTAGGTCAGACACGTCCCCAAAGAGAATATCCAAATTTTCAAAAAGCATTAAAAGGGTGTATAGAAGCTCTATACCTTCAGCAGAAACTAGACTGGGAGCTGACTGTGACTCAGATCATCAAATCCTTAATGCCAAATTCAGACTTAAATTGAAGAAAGTAGGGAAAACCACTAGACCATTCAGGTATGATCTAAATCAAATCCCTTACGATTGTACAGTGGAAGTGACAAATAGATTCAAGTGATTAACTCTGGTAGATAGAGTGTCTGAAGAACTGTGGATGGAGATTTGGGACACTGTACAGGAGGTGGTGATAAAAACTATCCCCAAGAAAAAGAAATACAAAGAAGCAAAATGGTTGTCTGAGGAGGCCTTAGAAAGGGCTGAGAAAAGAAGGTAAGTGAAAGGCAAAAGAGAAAAGGAAAGACATATCCATCTGAATTCAGAGTTCCAAAGAATAGCAAGGAGAGATAAGAAAGCGTTCTTAAGTGATCAATGCAAAGAAAAAGGAAAACAATAAAACAGGAAAGACTAGAGATCTCTTCTTGAAAATTAGAGATACCAAGGAAACACTTCATGCAAAGATGGGCACAATAATGGACAGAAACGGTGTGCACCTAACAGAAGCAGAAGATATTAAGAAGAGGTGGCAAGAATACACAGAAGAACTATCCAAAAAATAATGACCCAGACAACCACGATGGTGTGATCACTCACCTAGAGCCAGACATCCTGGAGTGTAAAGTCAAATGAGCCTTAGGGGGACTTCCCTGGTGGTCTAGTGGTTAAGACTCTGTGCTTCCAACACATGGGACATGAGTTCAATCCCTGGTCAGGGAAGATCTCATATGCCTTGTGGCCAAAAAAAAAATTAAAAAAAAAAATGAGCCTTAGGAAGCATCAGTATGAACAAAGCCAGTGGAGGTGATGGAATTCCAGCTGAGCTATTTCAAATCCTAAAAGATGATGCTGTTAACTCAATATGCCAGCAAATCTGAAAAACTCAGCAGTGTCCACAGGACTGGAAAAGGTCAGTTTTCATTCCAATCCCAAAGAAAGACAATGCCAAAGAATGTTCAAACTAGTGCACAATTGCACTCATCTCACACGCTAGTAAACTAATGCTCAAAATTCTCCAAGTGTGGCTTCAATATGTTAACCAAAAACTTCCAGATGTTCAAGCCAGATTTAGAAAAGGCAGAAGAACCAGAGATCAAATTGCCAACAACCTCTGGATCATAGTAAAAGCAAGAGAATTCCAGAAAAACATCTACTTTTGCTTCAGTGACTATACAAAAGCTTTTGACTGTGTGGATCACAACAAACTGGAAAATTCTTAAAGACATAGAACTACCAGACCACCTTACCTGCCTCCTGAGAAATCTGTATGCCGGTCAAGAAGCAACAGTTAGAACTGGACATGGAACAATGAACTGATTCCAAATTGGGAAAGGAGTACCTCAAGGCTATATATTGTTACCCTGCTTGTCTAACTTGTATGCAGAGTACATCATGTGAAATACTGGGCTGGATGAAATCAAGCCAAAATCAAGATTGCTGGGAGAAATATCAATAACCTCAGATATGCAGATGATTCCACGGTAGAGTCAGAGAGCAAGGAGGAACTAAAGAGCCTCTTGATGAAGGTAAAAGAGGAGAGTGAAAAAGTTGGCTTAAAACTCAACATTCAAAAAACTAAGATCATGGCATCTGGTCCCATCACTTCAAGGCTTAGAGTTGGGGAAACAATGGAAACAGTGACAGACTTTATTTTGGGGGGCTCCAAAATCACTGCAGATGGTGACTGCAGCCATGAAATTAAAAGATGCTTGCTTCTTGGAAGAAAAGCTAATACAAACCTAGACAGCATATTACGAAGCAGAGACATTACTTTTTTGACAAAGGTCTGTGTAGTCAAAGCTACGGTTTTTCCAGTAGTTATGTATGGATGTGAGAGTTGAATCATAGAGAAAGCTGAGCATCAAAGAATTGATGCTTTTGAACTGTGGTGTTGGAGAAGACTCTTGAGAGTCCCTTCGACTGCAAGTAGATCCAACCAGTCCATCCTAAAGATCAGTCCTGGGTGTTCATTGGAAGGACTGATGTTGAAGCTGAAACTCCAATACTTTGGCCACCTCATGTGGAGAGCTGACTCATTGGAAAAGACCCTGATGCTGGGAGGGATTGAAAGAAGGATGAGAAGGGGACAACAGAGGATGAGATAGTTGGATGGCATCACTGACTCAATGGACACAAATTTGAGCAAGCCCCAGAAGTTGATGATGGACAGGGAAGCCTGGCATGCTGCAGTCCATGGGGTTGCAGCGTTGGACACAACTGAGTGACTGAACTGCACTGAGCATCTTTAGACATTAGCCAGTGCGGCGCTCAGTTGTGTCTGACTCTTTGCAACCCCATGGACTGTAGCCCTCCAGGCTCTTCTGTCCATGAGATTTCCCAGGAAGAATACTGAGTGGTTTCCATTTCCTTCTCCAGGGGATCTTACTGACTCAGGAATGGAACCTGCATCTCTTGCGTCTTTAGCATTGGCAGAGGAATTCTTTACCATTTGTGTCACCTGGGAAGCCCTCTTCAGACATTGGAGAAATGCAGATTACCTCTACCTGCCTAGAAGAATGGTTAAAATTGGTTAACAATATCAAGTAAAGGCTAATGGGACTATGGGGAAAAGGAAACACTTACGGTGTGAGTGTAAATTGGCACAATCACTTTGGAATGATATCTGGGCAGTACTAGTAAAGCTAGTAAAGCTGAAGATAAGCAGCCCCAATGATCAAGCCATTTCACTTCTGGGAGGCACATCCAACAGAAAGGCATATGCTCATGCAGCAGGCACCTGGGCACAAAGCTACCTGGCAGCAACATCTGACTGATACATACGCTGTGGAATGCTGATTCAAAGTCATTGTACATAATGATGAAAATGAAAGAACTTTCGATGCACAGCACAAGGATGAGTCTTAAAACCAAATGGGTAAGGAATAAAAGAACACATAAGGTTGTATGCACATAAAGTTCAAAAATAGGCAAAAATAAACTACATTGTTTGGATGCACAAAGGTAAGCAGTAAAACTATAATGAGACAAAGAAGTGAATACCATAGAAGGTGGCACAGAGCCTATGGCCAGCCAGGATGAAGGACTCTTGTACCAGGAAGGGCTGTAGTGTTGACTCAAGTGCAGGTTACTCAGTGTTTGTTTCATAGCAATATATTGTCTACACATTTATGCACTAGGCTTTTCTGTATGATGATGCATATCTCCAATTAAAAGAGCTCTAAAGGAACAAACTGCAGGATGTGAAATCACAGGAAGTTAAAGCCTCTACAGATTACATGGAAGAAAAGTTATGACCAATCTAGACAGTGTATTAAGAAGCAGAGGCATTACTTTACTGACAAATGTCCATCTAGTCAAAGCTATGGTTTTTCCAGGAGTCATGTATGGATGTGAGAGTTGGACCATAAAGAAGGCTGAGCACTGAAGAATTGATGCTTTCAAACTGTGGTGTTGGAGAAGACTCTTGAGAGTCCCTTGGGCTGCAAGGAGATCCAACCAGTCAATCCTAAAGGAAATCGGTCCTGAACATTCATTGGAAGGACTGATATTGAAGCTGAAGCTCCAATACTTTGGCCACCTGATGTGAAGAGCCGACTCATTGGAAAAGAACCTGATTCTGGGAAACATTGAGGGCAGAAGGAAAAGGGGGTGATGGAGGTTTGAGATGGTTGGATGGCATCATCGACTTAATGGACATGAGTCTGACCAAGCTCCAGGAGATGGTGAAGGACAGGGAAGCCTGGGGTGCTGCAGTCAAGTCATGCCTGACTCTGCAACTGAACAATAACATAGATGACACGATCATAGCCATGTTAAATATATGGTTCCAGAATAAAATCTGGAAGAAAATTTAACACTGGTAGTTTTGGAATAAAAGAACTCTTGCTACTTAAAAGCATTGTGGAATGAAGAAATGGGAACACCCCTGGATTCCTTGCCAATTTCTCCTGCAATTACAGCCTGCTCTCCCAGGAGCAACCACTAGATGGAGCCTCACCTTTAGCTCTAAGTTCAGTTTCTGCTCATGGTTGCCCAGGGCTTCGGCTACAGAGAGCAAACTTTTCAAAGCTTTTCTCCCCTCTCCTTCCCATGTACATGTATCTGCCACTCACTTGTATTCGTATTAACACATGTTCTGATGCACAAGGGTGTGAGTTCTCATTCCTCCTGTGAGGTTTGACATAGAAAGAAGAATATGAATGAACATTTATCCAGCATCCACTTCATGCCTGACTCATTCTTGCGTTCTTTACCATCACAGCGTGCAGGCTGTCTGGGTGTTTGCTGAGGCTCCCCGCACTTGGGGGCTTCCCAGGTGGCACAGTGGTAAAGAACCCACCTGCCAGTGGAGGAGATGCAAGAGAACTGGGTTCAATCCCTGGGCTGGGAGACTCCACTGGAGGAGGAAATGGCAACCCACACCAATATTATCGCCTGGAGAATTTCATGGGCAGTGGAGCTTTGTGGGCTGCAGTCCATGGGGTCACGCAGAGTCAGCCACGACTGAGCACACAGCACACAGCACACACACACGGCCCCGTGCCTGCTCCTCACATAAATACAGGGACAGTCTGCAGCGAATGCCGTTTTCCATTGTGTACAGATATACACATTAATATGTATAGCACTACTAAATCAGTTTAATGATTATATTATTTAGGCACTAAAAATCTTTTTGGACTACTTGATTTTAATCTGACCGCTTGATTTTACCTCAATGTTAATCAATAGAAAAATAACTATATACTATATACAGCATAGCGGTACTATGAAATAGCATGCCGGTTTCAACTACGGAACAATGTATATAAAACCCCTGGAGGTCTGTATTTGCTGTTTTATTGAAGTAAACAAGAAAGATACAAAAAAAAAAAAATTAAAAAAAAAAGAAAGATACAGGGTAGTATGTGTGTATGACCTGCTGTGTAACCCTCTTTTCCCCAAAGTGAAAGTGAAAGTTGCTCATGCATCGTGGCTCATGCTCTTTGTGACCCCATGGACTATACAGTCCATGGAATTCTCCAGGCCAGACTACTGGAGTGGGTAGCTGTTCCCTTCTCCAGGGGATCTTCCCAACCCGGCGAGCAAACCCGAGTCTCCCACATTGCAGGCAGATTCTTTACCAGCTGAGCCATCCCCCTTATCATCCTGTTGATGTGTAGAGATCATGTAGATAACATACATCCAACTGCTGACACTATTTCCTTCTGTGGAATATGACTGGGGGCTTTAAAGGGAAATTGATACCTTTTCTCTTCTACATCTGTACTGGCTTTGTTTTTAATTTTTACTAATAATTAAAAATAAGCAAAACAATAGGAAAAAAATCTTTGAAAGCTAATATTTAACACTTTACAGATGAGGACATATGTTGAATAAAGTGATGTAATTTCACCTGGTAGTCCTCACTTGTGAATGCGAAACGTCTAATTCCAGTGTGTTGGGAATACCCTGTGAATGCTCACCTGTCCCAGCTCGTTTCCTCCTAAGCAGCCCACAAAGAGCCTGGTGGCGGCAGTGAGCACCCCAGACTTGTCGGTTATAGCACACAGGGCCTTCAGCTTGTCCTGTGCACAGAAGTGTAGTCTATGGGAAGAGCAGGTGCAGGGGGCCTCAGCAAACACCCGGACAGACTGCATGTGCTTAGCAAACAGTGAGATGATTGTCAAGTGCCCAGGAAAGGACCAGACACTAAGCAGATGCTGAAAATGTTCATTCCTATTCCTCTTTCAAATCTTAACAGGAGAAGAGAGAAGGCCATCAGTTCAGTTCAGTTCAGTTCAGTCGCTCAGTCGTGTCCGACTCTTTGCGACCCCATGAATCACAGCACGCCAGGCCTCCCTGTCCATCACCATCTCCCGGAGTTCACTCAGACTCACGTCCACCGAGTCCGTGATGCCATCCAGTCATCTCATCCTCTGTCGTCCCCTTCTCCTCCTGCCCCCAATCCCTCCCAGCATCAGAGTCTTTTCCAATGAGTCAACTCTTCCCATGAGGTGGCCAAAGTACTGGCGTTTCAGCTTTAGCATCATTCCTTCCAAAGAAATCCCAGGGCTGATCTCCTTCAGAATGGACTGGTTGGATCTCCTTGCAGTCCAAGGGACTCTCAAGAGTCTTCTCCAACACCACAGTTCAAAAGCATCAATTCTTCGGCGCTCAGCCTTCTTCACAGTCCAACTCTCACATCCATACATGACCACAGGAAAAACCATAGCCTTGACTAGATGGACCTTATTCGGCAAAGTAATGTCTCTGCTTTTCAATATGCTATCTGGGTTGGTCATAACTTTTCTTCCAAGGAGTAAGCGTCTTTTAATTTTATGGCTGCAGTCACCATCTGCAGTGATTTTGGAGCCCAGAAAAATAAAGTCTGACACTGTTTCCACTGTTTCCCCATCTATTGCCCATGAAGTGATGAGACCAGATGCCATGATCTTCGTTTTCTGAATGTTGAGCTTTCAGCCAACTTTTTCAGTCTCCTCTTTCACTTTCATCAAGAGGCTTTTTAGCTCCTTTTCACTTTCTGCCATAAGGGTGGTGTCATCTGCATATCTGAGGTTATTGATCTTTCTCCCGGCAATCTTGATTCCAGCTTGTGCTTCTTCCAGCCCAGCGTTTCTCATGATGTACTCTGCATATAAGTTAAATAAGCAGGGTGACAATATACAGCCTTGACGTCCTCCTTTTCCTATTTGGAACCAGTCTGTTGTTCCATGTCCAGTTCTAACTGTTGCTTCCTGACCTGCATACAGATTTCTCAAGAGGCAGGTTAGGTGGTCTGGTATTCCCATCTCTTTCAGAATTTTCCAGAGTTTATTGTGATCCACACAGTCTAAGGCTTTGGCATAGTCAATAAGGCAGAAATAGATGTTTTTCTGGAACTCTCTTGCTTTTTCCATGATCCAGCGGATGTTGGCAATTTGATCTCTGGTTCCTCTGCCTTTCCTAAAACCAGCTTGAACGTCAGGGAGTTCACGGTTCACGTATTGCTGAAGCCTGGCTTGGAGAATTTTGAGCATTACTTTACTAGCATGTGAGATGAGTACAATTGTGCGGTAGTTTGAGCATTCTTTGGCATTGCCTTTCTTTGGGATTGGAATGAAAACGGACCTTTTCCAGTCCTGTGGCAACTGCTGAGTTTTCCAAATTTGCTGGCATATTGAGTGCAACACTTTCACAGCATTATCTTTCAGGATTTGAAACAGCTCAACTGTGAGGTGTTCCATCACCTCCACTAGCTTTGTTTTTAGTGATGCTTTCTAAGGCCCACTTGACTTCACTTTCCAAGATGTCTGGCTCTAGATTAGTGATCACATCATCATGATTATCTGGGTCGTGAAGATCTTTTTTGTACAGTTCTTCCATGTATTCTTGCCACCTCTTCTTAATATCTTCTGCTTCTGTTAGGTCCATACCATTTCTGTCCTTTATTGAGCCCATCTTTGCATGAAATGTTCCCTTGGTATCTCTAATTTTCTTGAAGAGATCTCTAGTCTTTCCCATTCTGTTGTTTTTCTCTATTTCTTTGCATTGATCACTGAAGAAGGCTTTCTTATCTCTTCTTGCTATTCTTTGGAACTCTGCATTCAGATGCTTATATCTTTCCTTTTCTCCTTGGCTTTTCACCTCTCTTCTTTTCACAGCTATTTGTAAGGCCTCCCCAGATAGCCATTTTGCTTTTTTGCATTTCTTTTCCATGGAGATGGTCCTGTACAATGTCACGAACCTCATTCCATAGTTCATCAGGCACTCTATCTATCAGATCTAGGCTCTTAAATCTATTTCTCACTTCCACTGTGTAATCATAAGGGATTTGATTTAGGTCATACCTGAATGGTCTAGCGGTTTTCCCTACTTTCTTCAGTTTCAGTCTGAATTTGGCAATAAGGAGTTCATGATCTGAGCCACAGTCAGCTCCTGGTTTTGCTTTTGTTGACTGTATAGAGCTTCTCCATCTTTGGCTGCAAAGAATAGAATCAATCTGATTTCGGTGTTGACCATCTGGTGATGTCCTTGTGTAGAGTCTTCTCTTGTGTTGTTGGAAGAGGGTGTTTGCCATGACCAGTGCATTTTCTTGGCAAAACTCTATTAGTCTTTGCCCTGCTTCATTCTGCATTCCAAGGCCAAATTTGCCTGTTTCTTGACTTCCTACTTTTGCATTCCAGTCCCCTATAATGAAAAGGACATCTTTTTTGGGTGTTAGTTCTAAAAGGTCTTGTAGGTCTTCATAAAACCGTTCAACTTCAGTTTCTTCACCGTTACTGGTTGGGGCATAGACTTGGATAACTGTGATATTGAATGGTTTGGCCGGGACAAGCATCCCGAGGAGCAGTGGCTGCGCAGGCACAGGAGGGCCTAGAGGAGCTATCCCATGTTGAAGGTCAGGAACAGCAGCAGTAAGGAGATACCCCTTGTCCAAGGTTAGGAGCAGTGGCTGTTCTTTGCTGGAGCAGCCGTGAAGAGATATCCCACGCCCAAGGTATGAGAAACCCAAGTAAGATGGTAGGTGTTGCAAGAGGACATCAGAGGGCAGACACACTGAAACCATACTCACAGAAAACTAGCCAATCTAATCACACTAGGACCACAGCCTTGTCTAACTCAATGAAACCAATCCATGCCTGCGGGGCAACCCAAGACGGGCGGGTCATGGTGGAGAGGTCTGACAAAGCCTGGTCCACTGGAGACGGGAATGGCAAGCCACTTCAGTATTCTTGTCTTGAGAACCCCATGAACAGTATGAAAAGGCAAAATGATAGGATACCAAAAGAGGAACTCCCCAGGTCATTAGGTGCCCAATATGCTACTGGAGATCAGTGGAGAAATAACTCCAGAAAGAATGAAGGGATGGAGCCAAAGCAAAAACAATACCCAGTGGTGGATGTGACTGGTGATAGAAGCAAGGTCCGATGCTGTAAAGAGCAATATTGCATAGGAACCTGAATTGTCAGGTCCATGAATCAAGGCAAATTGGAAGTGTTCAAACAAGAGATAGCAAGGGTGAACGTCGACATTCTAGGAATCAGCAAACTAAAATGGACTGGAATGAGTGAATTTAACTCAGATGACCATTGTATCTACTATTACGGGCAGGAATCCCTCAGAAGAAATGGAGTAGCCATCATGGTCAATAAGAGAGAAGGCCATATATGCTTGCAAATCAGAACTTATACGAAGGCTGAGTGCCGGGGAAAGGTACACGTTGAGAGGGTGACTGACAATTGCCACAGGGAGACCACAGTCAGTTTGCTAAAGGGCCAGGCTTACCGGGAGCCCAGAGGCAGCATATGGGGGTGGGAGGCTGCATTTGGCCCTGCTTGAGGCTAATGCTGAACCTTTTGCCCTTCCATACCAGCACAGTGCTGGGCATGCAGAGACATCACATCTATTTGTTTAAAGAAGCAATGGGACAAGGGCAAATGGGTGCAGGAGTGGACAGGAAAAGGGAGGTCTGCTTTCACAGTCCCAAGACTACTCCTTCTGGAATTTACCTCCTTCAGAGGGCAGCCTGACTTGAGAGAAATCCCAAGCTGGTATCCCTTTTCTTGTGCCTGACCCGGCACCTGTTCCCTATCCTGGGTAGATGCCTTTGCTTTGGGGGAGAGACTGTTTTATTTTACTAGGAATTTCAGAAGCACCACTAATCTCTCCTTATATCCAAACAAGTTAAACTGGATCAGGTTTAGATTTCAGGAAAAAAAAAACACCCATAAACATACTAGAAAGCAAAGTTGGAAATTTTCCTTTAAAAATTTCACAGTGGAGAAGAATGAAGGCTGAAAGAAAAAAGCCTACATCAACCACTGGATACAAAATAACCAGACTATGAACAGGCCACTGATACAAAGGGGAATTCAAATAGCTTGAATTACATAGGCAAAATAGAGACCACACAGAATTACAGCAAAATGCAGTTCCCACTTGTTAGTTTGGCAAATTTCAAGAGATCAGTCTGGCTGTGTTGATTCTGGTGGGACCCTCATGTGTGTAAGTGGGGCAATCTCCATGGAAGGCAGAATGGCCTTCCTACTCCTCCCCTCCACTCACTTAGGAAAATGTCCTGTGTGGTACCCTCCTTAAGAGGTAAAAAAAATATGAGTTGATTGATGTGAGTTACAGATAACTCACCTCACTCCCAAGAAGGTCCTTCAGTGAGGGTGCTGTGCTTATGCCACAGGGATGCTGGCCTCTTTTCCTGCTCTCTTCCTTCTGCTCGCCCTGGTCTAATGCCTGCAGAGAAAGCAGGAGGTTTATCCAGGCCTGGGACATCTTGGGGTTTCCAGGGGCCTCTGAGCTGGTGTCCACACGGCTGTAGCTTCCAAGAGAAACCACTGAGATGGCCCTACCCTTTTCAGGGTAGTGGAAATCTGCCTGCTGGGTACCAGGTCTGAGACTCTGGGGCTTGGGGCTCAGGGGCTTACAGGGCACGCTTTGGCTTCCATGTGCCAGGCAACAGGTGGAGCTTGAGGGAAGGGTGTGGCTGATCCCCGCCTGCTGCCTCCCAGGACTGGTGGGTGACAAAGGCCAAGACTTTTCAGGAAAGGTACTCGGAGGTATGTATTTACCACTTTCCTGGGTACTTGTACATTTGATAGTTGGTTCACTTTTTCTCCTGTTATCTGAAGAAGCCAAATTGCTGGATGACAAAGGTATGGGGGAATGTGTGGGTGTCCAATGATCTCTAAAAACATAGGTCTCCTTGTGTTCCACCACTGTGTTCTCACAGTGGCTATTGGTCTCTGGTGGGAAACGGCTGGGGGTATTCAAGATTTCTGGTCCTGGAATCAGACTTACTAAGGAGGACCTTTTGGAGCCTTGGGCATCTTTGCTTTTCAGGAATGTGCGCCAGGAACTCTGGCGCAACCTGCTCTTTTCCTTCTGGTCCTTGGAAGAGCATGAAGAACATTCACCAGTGTTCTCTTTTTCTAAAAGTCTTGACTCAAAAAAATTTGCAAAGGTCTTATGAGCTGAGGCCAACCTTGCCCTGAGTCTTTTCTCTGGAGTGTTGAGTCTCTTGGCGTCGCAGCTTTCTGAGGACTGTCTTCTGCTACAGAGGTCCCCAGGCGTCTCCACCCGGCCCTCTTCCATCAGCTCTGGGGCTCCTTGGCTTGATCCCTGGAGGCCGATCACCGGAAAGGTGCTGGCATGAGCGTTGCAAGGAGTTCCGGCCTGGCCGGAGGCGCTCTGCGCGCTACCCGTTGGGGGTTGACTGTCGGAGCACAGTTCCTTGAGGCCGGAGGAGCCCCTAGGGTGGCCCCATCCTGGGCTCTCAGCGGCCGAGGGCTTGCCTTTCCGGAAGGAGATTACCTTGGGAAACGCCAGGCGCTTTCCAGGCTCTCGCGATGCTTGGCGGAGCTGGTGGGGCGGTCTGGGCGGTTGGAGTGCGCTCTGACCCGCAGGGGCCCGGGCGCCGGGCTGCTTGTCGGTGTCTGCATCGCCCTCTGCTGCGCACACCCCTCGCGTGTCCTCCGGGCTCGGCGGCCCTCGGCTGCCCGCGGGGTGAGGGCCCCAGGCCTCGGGCTTCCCAGCAGCTTCCTCCCTGGCTGCTGGAATCCTGGATTTCTGGCTGGCCCCAGGTTGGTTCTCTTCCATAGGCGCCCCTGTTCTCAGCATGTCCCCCGCGTGCTCCTGGGAAGGCGTTTTTCTCCTCCCCGGGGGCCAATCTTCCGAAGCAGCCTGGGGGATCGGAACTATCCCAGGCTCTGAGCCTTGGGCCACCGGCCGAAGAGCCCCGTCGTTACCTCGCAGGCTGCAGGCTGCTGACAGTTCACACTCTTTGCCGCAAGTTTTTGATTTCCCAGCCAGAGGAGACTCACAGGGGGTCGCTCCAGCACTGTGGAGAGACCCTGGTCTTTCCTCTAGAAACTCACAGGACTGTGTTTTTAGCAGAGGACCCATTTTCTTCCTGGTGGCCTGCAGCCCTTTCTGCTCAACAGCTATAATGATGAGCGTGCCCCTAGAAGATGTGTCTGCTATGGGCCCTGTCTGGAGGCCCTCTGCAAAAGGTATGGTATCACCCTTGTGGCCCTGCTCACATTCCTCATCCCCACAGCTGCAGTGAGACATGGTGGCTGCTGTGACTCCTGAAAACCCCTGCAAGGCATTTTTTGTGAAGCTGGGATCTGGAACCATCACGTCTTCTGCTTCCTTTAAAGTGTCTGCTGTGCTTGATTTCAGGGTTGTCTCTGGAGCATATGAATTATCGCTCACTCTGGAGCAAGCTCCCCAGTCTCTGTTCCACACTAGTGACCCGCTCTTGCTGGGATGATGTGGGAACTTGGCCCTAGCAGATGGCTTTCTTTTTTCGCTGAGGATATACTTTGATGTGTAATTGCTGGTTTGGTTTCCTGGCTCAGCAGAAATGTCCTGAAGGTGCTTCTGTTCATCGCTCACGTCCTCAGCATCTGGTGCCTGGCCAGGGCCTTGGGGCTCCTCTGGTCTGCTTTCTGGGCCGTGTCCGGACTTGCACTCTGCTGGCGCTGGCACTTCCTCTGTGGTGAGGCTCACCAACTCCTGTCCTAACTGGTTTTCCAGCCAGAGACCTTCAGAGGGTGTGTCCTGAGAGGCCCTTTTCCAGTTTAGAGCCCTGAGTTTGTACTGATTCTTCAAAGGAAGAGTCTTCCTTTGGGAAGTAGGAAGTACGTGAGACAGCTGGGTGGGAACAGGGTGAAGAGGCGTTTGTGTTATTGGAGCCCGTTCTGCTTCTGTCCCTTCCTTCAGATGGGTCCCAAACTTCACAAAGTTCTGCCCTAAAGGATCCTCAGAGTTTCTTAAGGGAAATTCTGCTATGGAGTGGGCCCTGTTCAGAGTCCTTGTGAGCCAACGGCAGTGCCTTTGGAGTGCCCCGCCTTCATCATCAGTATTTTCTGGGACACTATGGTAAAACTTGGCATGTAGGAGGCAGGATGTCCCTAAAGGAAGCCAGCGGGTGGTATCAAAGCTGTACTGGGAGCAGAGCAGGCCTGTTTTCGATGTGGGGTCTGGAGGACATTTTTTCCCTGCCCTGGCTCCCAGAGGGGCTGTGCTATTCAGCGGGCTTCTGAGGGACAGCTGGGATCCCCTCTGCCTGGTGTGGATATTCGGCCAGCTCTGACTCTGTTCAGTGCACCAGAGAAGAAGGGGCCAGTCCAGTGGGGTGCACAGATGACTCTCAGACCTGGATCTCTGAGGAGAAAAAACAGAGAACCCTGTGATGTCTTGGACAGTCACCACCTTTGCTGGTGGGAGGCCGTGCCTGCCTGTAAGCTCCCGTGCACAGCCCTGTGTGAGGAGAGCAGCCCTTCCTGGCGGCAGCTCTAGCTCTGGGCCAGCCACCTCCTCCTGGAGGATGGTTCTCACTTCTCCAGCAACTGTAGCAAAGGTGCGTAACCCACTTTTGTGAGACTCTTCCTTGAAGTCAAGGCACAGATCTAGTTCCTCCTTTGGGTCCAGCCCGGGGACATCTGTCAAATATTGCTCCCGAGGGTTCCCAGATGCTGGGGTGTCAAAGAATCCCTTGTGTGCTTCCCTGTCCTCGGAGGTACCACATGGAGGGAGGTAGATTCCCTCTAGAAGGTCACCAGGCAGGGACTCAGTGTCAGAAGTGCTTTCAAAGGGATCAGTTTTGGTGTCTGATGGACTTTCACTCTGGTGGGACGGTGTCTCATCATCGCAGTCTGTTTTCTGGCTCCACTCCTGTTCCTCTGGTTCTGCAGGAGAAGGGGGACGCTGCTGACCTTCAGTGTCAACGTGGCCTGGCAGGTGTGCACTGGGCTCTGGAGTCTGGAAGGGCAAGAAGACAAGAGTCAGAGACAAGGCCTGAGGACATCTGTACACACGCACACTGTCCCTGCCTTTGTCAGAAGGAAGAAGGCTCAAAAGCGTCTCATTAGTTCCCCATGTGCCCTTGAAAGAGAGGTAAATGTGAAAAGCTACTTTTTATTAACACAGAAAAGAAGTGATGGAGTCAAACCCACACAATAGGGAGAAAGTGTAGCGCATGGTTAAAACAACCCTAATTAAAATAAGTGGAATGAGCATGGGCAGTTTAGTTAATAAAATGTGTGAGTCATGGTGAGGAGTATATCTCTGCCTCATGATTTCAGCAAGAAAGAGCAAATGAATATGTGTTTGTTTTGTGTTCTCTTAGTTGTTATGCAACCAGCTAGATTAAAGTCAAAGTTCATTCACTTAGAAGTATTTTCTGATTTAGGTTTGCTGCTGCCAAAGGAAACAGAGAACACACACACACACACAAGAATTATTGAAACTGCAATCATGTATCAAGATGTTATAAATGCCCAAGATAGCTTTGAGAACAGGAGGAAAAGTAGGTGCTAGTATTTTCATGCTTCTCTCATTACACATATTTCAGTCAACTCTTTATGACATCATTGATATGCATCTCCTTAAAAGTACACAGACCTGAGCTTTTTGACAAACGTATATGCCCATGTAGTGGATTGGCCAAAACCCAATTAACCTGAAAACCTGAACAAAGATTTTTGAAAAACCCAGTAAAACCAATATGATAAAAATCCTGAGTATTTCCTTTTCCCAGAAATGTCCCTGCTCTTCTCCAATCACTCTTCATCTCCCCTCTTCCTCTCTGTGACCTGTTTCTGCCACACAATCTAGATTTGCCTTTTCTAAAAGTTTCAGATGATCAGAATATGCAGAATGTATTCTTTGGGACCTGGCTTTTTTCTCTCAGCACAGTATTTTATAGGTTCACCCACATACCCCAGTTGTAACATGTGTTATACATGTAACACTTTGAAATTTGTTTATAATGCTACCCAGAATTCAGTTATCTAATGCTCAACGATTCCCCAGGCCAGGAATAGGACAAACATTTCCAGCTAAGGCTCCTCACACAAATTTTGTACAGAAGTCATTCACTCAACCAGCCTTTCCCAAGTACATATTCTGAGGACCTGTCATTAGAGGTTTCTCAAAATAAATGTGTTTTTAATCTTCTTCAATTGAGAGGAGAAAAGCAGACAAACACAAAAGAATGTGATGGTGATGTGTAAGCTATATGAGCTATAAGATAGATTCAGAAAATAAAAAATAATATGATACTGTATTAGCATCAAATAATTTAGTATCATATAGTTTCAAATATGTTGCAAAGCAGGAAGGAGTTGGGAATAGGAGAGGAAATGTTAAAAATCAAACCATCTAGGAAGGAGGGCTTTGTGGCAGCCTTGGGGTACCCAAGACAAGAGAGGAAGCCCCCCTAGTCTGCTGCGGACACTTGCTTCAGCGGCCCAGCTTCCAGGTGGCAAGCCCCTCACTGTACATCAGGAACACAGCCTCTGGCCTACAGACGTCCCACGGCCTGGTAAGGCCAAGAAGGTCAGATGTGAATATACCTTGGCAAACAGGGAAGGCTGTGTAATGGCAAGACTGTGTTTCATAAACAGAGAATTGAACAGGGAGCAGGGAGCCAGCTACAGGTTCCTTGTCAGTAACTCCTGCCTTCAAAGGCACCTCTGTTCCCTCACTTTGATGCCCTGTTATTAAACTGGGAAGGGACCCCTGGCTTTAGAGCATTTCAGTAGTTCTTTCAACATTGTCAGAGTTGTCACTATCATTAATGTCACCTCATAGACTCATATTGGTGTCAATATCCACATGCTTCAGGCCTTTGGGAAAAATTCCAAAATCCCAAATTCCAGATGACCAATGATATGGACATTGACTGTGCCAAGATGCTGGGGGTCTCATCCCTGTCCCTGCTTCCTGCTCAGCATCTCTTTACTGGACATTGCCTGGGTCTTGATGAGGGTCAAGCCTTTCTTTGACTTCCAGGTATTCAGGCAAGAGGTCTCACTCAGTCTCAGTGAAAATAAAAAATTTTCTAAACTCTTCCAGGTTACAAAATTGGTATTGGGGCTTGGTTTCCCCAGTGGCTCCGTGGGTAAGGAGTCCACCAACAGTGCAGGAAATACAGGAGACATGAGTTTGATCCCTGGGTCAGGAAGATCCTCTAGAGAAGGAAATGGCAACCTACTCCATTATTCTTGCCTTAAAAATCCCATAGACAAATGAGCCTGGTGGGCTACAGTCCATGGGGGTAGCAAAGAGTTGGACATTACAGAGCACATAAACTCAGACTCTCTCAAATTACAAAATTGGTATAGTCTGTGCAAGAGCACTGGAAATCCAGCTTTAATAGTCCTTAAAGTGTATACATCCCCTTCATGGATCACTGCTTTGTCATAGCAAAGGGGCTTGCATAACTCAATGAAGCTGTGAACCATGCCGTGCAAGGCCACCCAAGATGGATGGGTCATAGTGGAAAGTTCTGACAAAACATGGTCCATTGGAGGAGGGAATGACAAACCACCCCAGTATACTTGCTGTGAGAACCCAATGAACTGTATAGAAAGGGGAAAAGATATGACACCGAAACATGAGACCCCCAGGTCATAAGGTGTCCAATATGCTACTGGGGAAGAGTGGAGGACAACTACTAATAGTCCCAGAAAGAATGAAGCGGCTGGGCCAATGCAGAAATGATGCTCGATCGTGGATGCGTCAGCTGATGAAAGTAAAATCCGATGCTGTAAGAAGAGTATTGCACAGGAACCTGGAATGTTAAGTCCATGAATCAAGGTAAATTGGATGTGATTAAGCAGGAGATGGCAAGAGTGAACATCAACATCTTAGGAATCAGTTAACTAAAATGGACAGGAATGAGTGAATTTAATTCAGATGACCACTATATCTACTACTGTGAGCAAGAATCCTGCAGAAGAAATGGAGTAAACTTCATAATCAGCAAAAGAGTCAGAAATGCAGTACTTGAGCGCAAACTCAAAAATGACAGAATGACCTCAGTTCATTTCCAAGGCAAACCATTCAACATCATTGTAATTCAAGTTTATGCGCCGATCCCTGATGCAGAAGAAGCTGAATCTGATCAGTTCTATGAAGACCTAGAGGACCTCCTAGAACTAACACCAAAAAAAGATGTTCTACTCATCATAGTGGATTGGAATGCAAAAGTAGGAAGTCAAGAGATACTTGGAGTAACAGAGAAGTTTAGCCTTGGGGTACAAAATGAAGCAGGGCAAAGACTAACAGAATTCTGCCAAGAGAACACACTGGTCATAGTAAACACCCTTTTTCAACAACAAAAGAGATGACCTTATACATGGACATCACCAAATGGTCAATACTGAAATCAGATTGATTACATTCTTTGTAGTCAAAGATAGAGAATCTGTATACAGTCAGCAAAAACAAGACCTGTAGCTGACTGTTGCTCAGATTATCAGCTTTTCATAGCAAAATTCAGGTATAAGCTAAAGAAATGGGGAAACCCACTAGAGCCAGGTATGACTCAAATCAAATCCCCTATGAATATACAGTGGAAGTGATTATTCAAGTATAATCCCTTGAATATACAAATTCAAGAGATTAAATCTAGTAAACAGCACCTGAAGAACTATGGACAGAGGTTGTAATATTGTATAGGAGGCAGCAAACAAAACCATCCCAAAGAAAAAGAAAAGCCAGAAGGCAAAGTGGTTGTCAGAGGAGGCTTTACAAATAGCTGAAGAAAGAAGAGAAGTGAAAAGCAGGGGAGAGAGGGAAATGTATACCCAACTAAATGCAGAGTTCCAGAGAATAGCAAGGAGAGACAAGAAGGCCTTCTTCAATGAACAGTGTAAAGAAATGGAAGAAAGCAACAGAAGGGTAAAGACTAGAGATCTCTTCAAGAATATTGGAAATATCAAAGGAATATTTCATTCAAAACTGGGCACAATAAAGGATAGAAATGGCCAAGACCTAACTGATGCAGAAAAGATCAAGAAGAGATGGAAAGAATATACAGAAGAACTGTGTAAAAAAATTAATGACCTGGATATCCACAATGGTGTGGTCACTCACCCAGAGCCAGATATTCTGGGGTGGGAAGTCAAGTGGGCCTTAGGAAGCACTGCTGTCAATAAAACTAGTGGAGGTGATGGATTTCCAGCAGAGCTTTTTCAAATCCTAAATGATGTTTCTAGCAAAGTGCTGCATTAAATATGTCAGCAAATCTGGAAAACCCAGCAATAGTCACAGGACTGGAAAAGGTCAGTCCTTATCCCAGTTCGCAAGAAGGGCCATGCCAAGGAGAGTTCAAACCACTGGACAGCTGCAGTCATATCCCATGCTAGTAAGGTTGTACTTGAAACCTTGCATGCTAGACTTCAGCATTACACAAACCAAGAACTTCCAGATGTTCAAGCTGAGTTTAAGAAAGGCAGAGGAACCAGAGATCAAATTGCCAACATTTGCTGAATCATAGAGAAAGCAAGGGAATTCTAGAAAATTATCTACCTCTGTTTCACTGACTATGCTAAAGCCATAACAAATGGTGTAAAACTCTTAAAGAGATGGGAATACCAGACCATCTTATCTGTCTCCTGAGAAACCTGTTCCATGCAAGTTTCTAACTGTTGCTTCCTGTATGGAACAACTGACTGGTTCAAGATTGAGAAAGGAGTATGACAAGGCTGTTTATTGTCACCCTGTTTATTTAACTTTTACACAGAGCACATCATGTGAAATTCCAGGCTGAATGAGTTCCAAGCTGGAATCAAGATTGCTGGAAGAAATAGCAACAACCTCAGATATGCAGATGATACCGCTCTAATAGCAGAAAGTGAAGAGGAACTGAAAAATCTCTTGATGAGGGTGAAGGAGGAGAGTGAAAAAGAAGCCAGCTTAAAACTCAGTATTAAAAAAAACTAAGATCATGGCATCTGGTCCCATCACTTCATGGCAAATAGAAGGGGGAAAGGTGGATGCAGTGACAGATTTCCTCTTCTTGGGCTCTAAAGACACTGAGGATGCTGACTTCAGCTATGAAATTAGATGATTGCTTCTTGGCAGGAAAGTTCTGACAAACTTATACAGTGTGTCAAAAAGCAGAAACATCACTTTGCTGACAAAGGTTCATATAGTCAGAGCTATGGTCTTTCCAGTAGTCATGTCCAGATGTGAGAACTGGAGCATAAAGAAGGCAGAGCACCAAAAAACTGATGTTTTTGAACTATGGTGTTGGAGAAGACTCTTGAGAGTCTCTTGGACACCAAGGTGATCAAACCAGTCAATCTTAAAGGAAATCAACCATCAATATTCATTGGAAAGACTGATGCTGAAAGCTGAAGCTGCAGTACTTTGGCCACCTGATGTGAAGAGCCGACTTACTGGAAAAGATCCTGATTCTGGGAAAGATGAAGGCAGAAGGAGAAAAGGGCAACAGAGGATGAGATGGTTGGATGACATCACCGATTCAATGGTCATGAAACTGGGCAAACTCCAGGAGATGGTGAGGGGTGGGGAAGGTTTGCTGCAGTCCATGGGGTCACAGAATCAGACACAACTTGGCGACTGAAGAACAGCAATAACTACAAAGTGTATAAATGCTTAATATGAAGAATATGTTTTTTAAAAAAGCATTTGATTTGATTGAATATTAGATTCTAAATCTTATGAAGAAAGTTTATTCCTCCTTAGTTGATTCAGTGGTTAATTCTCAAATACATAATTTCTCAATTTCAAGGTTGTGCCTAAGGGATGGTGTGAAATGAAATGTTTCTTACCATGTCCCATATGTCACAGCTATGAGGGAGTCTAGCCTTCCAAATGTAAACTTCTGAGACCAGGAAAAATAATACTAGCCCTCCAGCAGCCATCAGCCACTTCCTCCCTGGTAAGCACTGAGGAGCTAAGGGGGACGCAAGAAAATGCAAGAGGCAGCCATCTGCTGTACCTGCCACCCCTTACAGTAAATGAGGAATTAAGGATGTGAATAATCAGAAAGCAGGATTTGGCCCACAGACAACTGAGATGTATATGAAAGAACTGATTTCAGTAAGCCCGGATGCTTGCATCTTCCCTTGAAGAGTGGTAAATCCCTTGATGTGTGAGATCTGGTTTTCTTTAATTAACAGTGATCTTTTAATATTCAGATTATCCGCCTGTAGGGAATGAGCAAATTAGCGAAGATGGTGGTGGTCAGGCTCTTTTGCCCCATGGCCTCTTCCTCTTGCCCTGCTTTTTATAAATGCGCGGTTATGTAACAGCTGAGGTCATTTATAGTATTGTGCACATGCAATACCCTATATAAGCATGATCTGAGCAGCCACTGTGGCTTTGTGCGGCTGTGTCCACTGGGTTAACCACAAGAGGACAGAATGCAGTGTGTCTGCTGCTACAGCTGCTGTGCCAGTCAGGAGAGAACAAACGTATCTGCAGTTTTCTCCCAGCCTCCCCACTCGTGCCTTGCCTACCATGGGTTCAACAAATGGTGTGCGCAGGGAGGAACGGTGAGACAATGCCCCTTGCTGCAAACTTCTGTACAGTTTATCTCTCAGGGTCACCTGAGATGCTGTCTCCTGTGCTTGACGTCCTCACGATTCCCGCTGAATAAACCCAACTCTCAACTTTCAGTCCGGGTTTATTTTTTCAGTTGACAATGGTCTGGGGGTTGAATTCACAGGCAAAAGTATTCTTTTTGCTGAAGCTTAGAGTTTTTTCTGGGGATAATGAGTGGATCAACTTTGTATGTTTTCTGCTTAAAGCAGAAAAACCCTCTCTGTTTTGTCATAGGCCTGGCACTTCCTGATTGTGTTATTTCTATAACTTTATGAGGCTTCAAACACTAGGGTAAGCTGTCTGGACTTTCTTCTGTAAGAACTGGAGAGCTGCTACAGAGGGTTTTGCACAGAGGGTGAAGTGATGACAGACAGTACATTAGGGAGATGAGAATGAGTGTTGACAAAGGGGCTCCAGCACCCCACCCCCAACCCCCTGACTGTCACTTCTTCCATCACCTGCAACAAATCTGCTTTCATCAAAATTCCTGCTCCCATTTCCCACAGCGCCCCAATTTCTTCTCAAACTCATCAATAACAATTTACGTTTTATCTCTACACTTCATCTCCCATTCAGACTTTTAAAAAAATTAGTGTTTGATAACAAAACATAATATCTCTTTTAAATACAAATTCAGTGTCAAGACATTAGTATTAATAAGTGGTATTTACCTTATCTTGCAATTCTATTGTTTTCTAATTTCATTATGATTTGCTCTATGACTCATTATTTAGAAGTATGTTTTAGTTATCTTTTTGTTTCTGATTTCTGTTTAATTACATTGTTTTTTTCTTTTCATTTTTAATATAAATTTATTTATTTTAATTGGAGGTTAATTACTTTACAATATTGTATTGGTTTTGCCATACATCAACATGAATCTGCCACAGGTATACATGTGTTCCCCATCCTGAACCCTCCTCCCTCCTCCCTTCCCATACCATCCCTCTGGGTCCTCCCAGTGCACCAGCCCCAAGCACCCAGTAACATGCATCGAACCTGGAATGGCGATTCATTTCATATATGATATTATACATGTTTCAATGCCATTCTCCCAAATCATCCCACCCTCTCACTCTCCCACAGAGTCCAAAAGACTGTTCTATACATCTGTGTCTCTTTTGCTGTCTCACATACAGGGTTATCATTACCATCTTTCTAAATTCCATATATATGTGTTAATATACTGTATTGGTATTTTTCTTTCTGACTTACTTCACTCTGTATAATAGGCTCCAGTTTCATCCACCTCATTAGAACTGATTCAAATGTATTCTTTTTAATGGCTGAGTAATACTCCATTGTGTATATGTACCACAGCTTTCTTATCCATGTCCATGCTGATGGACATCTAGGTTGCTTCCATGTCCTGGCTATTATAAACAGTGCTGTGATGAACATTGGGGTACATGTGTCTCTTTCAATTCTGGTTTCCTCGGTGTGTATGCCTGGCCTGTATGATTCTTGGAAATTAGTTGAAACTGGCTTTATGGTACAGTACAAGTTCCTGTTGAACCATGGATAATCATTAGTTAAAACTATTTCACATGTAATCTGCATTCATTAATCAAAGTTATTTTAATTGTTGCTACAAAAGACTTGCATGTCTTCCCAGTGGCAATAAACCTAAACAATAAGATTTCTGCCTGGTTGTTTTGCAGAAACTGGGAGTCAGCTGCGTCTAGCTCAAGCTGAGCTGGTTAAGACTGGATGGAAGCCCCAGACACTTCAAGCAGGAGTGTCTACTCAGTGACCTTTTGAACTTGAAGAGATGGGCAGCTTAGCTACCAATGTACAGAATGGTGACACTATCACACTTTTTCCAATCACCTTTCCCTAAGCTTTATTCTTTAGCACCTAAATATCCAGAGGCCCTGGCTTCCCAGATTTGGTCTCCTGTCTTCACACTTGGCTGCTTTGCAAATAAAGGAATGAATTCTCCCCTGCTGCAAACCTCCTGTCTCAGTGTTCTGGCTTGAGACAAAAATGAGACCAAAAATGGACCTGGTTCTGTAACTCTGTTTCATAAATGCTCCATGGGTATTTGGAAAGATCAAGTATTCTCTAACAGTTCATTCAGGGTTTAATAATTGCTCACGAAGCTTGTTATATGTTAAATCCTTGTCAATGCCTCAGCAATTTGACTAGTTTTTCATCTGCTATTAAGAGCAGTAGGTTGATTCACCCACTGTAGTGCTGAGGCAGGAGATAGATGGGCCCCAGTATGAAGAGTTTCTCCCCTGTGGGAAAAAACCCTATAAAAGCAGGATGATGGAGGAGGCCAGGCTCTGCCCAGATAAGAGATAAAAGACCGCATATTCCTCATTCTTGAACTCAAGGAGGCCTCCCTGGCTACACGTGTGCAGAAAGGCTCCTTGGAGGTCAAAAAGGTAGGGGTCGTCCACTCATAGTAAGTGATGTCAGCCTACCCATCAGCCTCTACACTGGAATCCATCTTGGCTAAGAGATGAACACACACACTTGAGAAGTTACTGCTGCTGCTGCTGCTAAGTCACTTCAGTCATGTCAGACTCTGTGCAACTCCAAATAGCCCACCAGGCTTCCCCGTCCCTGGTATTCTCCAGGCAAGAACACTGGAGTGGGTTGCCATTTCCTTCTTCAATGCATGAAAGTGAAAAGTGAAAGGGAAGTCGCTCAGTCGTGTCTGACTCTTCACGACCCCCCTGGACTGCAGCCTACCAGTCTCCCCTGTCCATGAGTTTTTCCAGGCAAGAGTATTGGAGTGGGGTGCCATTGCCTTCTCCAAGAAGTTACTAAGATATACCAATTATGGACTCAGAACCAGGCAAATCGAAATGATTGGCCAGAGGAAGCCCAGAAGAAATGCCCTAAAAGAGTAATTCGAACTACCATGAGGGCGTGACTTGGTGCCTCTTTCTTTGAGCCTGCCCACATTTCTATCCACATGTACCCTTTTTTCCTCCTAATAAATACTTTGTGGGAATTCTTTTCTGCAAAGCCAAGGGGCCAGGATCTTGTCACTGACCACTGATCTATTTGTTAGGATTCAGTGCTCTCACTGTCCCCACCTGAGTTCAGTCTCTGGCTGGGAACCAAAGGCCATCTCAAGCCGCTGCAGGCCAAGGCCATGCAAGGTCAGTGCTGCATTTGTCAATTTCCTCCTCTAATTCCATCATCTTTCACTTTACATGTTTCAGCATTATGTTAATAGATGTAGATACAAATTCTGGCTCTTTTTATTATTAAATACGACTGGAAAATGTTAGTTTTCATTCCAATCCCAAAGAAGGGGAATGCCAAAGAACATGAAAGTGAAAGTGACTCAGGCTTGTCCGACTCTTTGTGACCCTGTGGAGTGTAGCCCACCAAGGCTCCTCTGTTCACGGAATTCATGAGAGAAGAATACTGGAGTGGGTAGCCATTCCCTTCTCCAGAGGATCGTCCTGACCCAGGGATCGAACCAGGGCCTCCCACGTTGCAGGCAGATTCTTTACTATCTGAGCTACCAGGAAAGCCTCAAGAATGTTCAGACTATGTTATAATTATGCTCATTTCAAATACTAGTAAGGTTAGGCACAAAATCCTTCAAGCTACACTTCAGCAGTGCATGAACCAAGAACTTCCAGATGTACAAGCTGGATTTAGAAATGGTAGAGGAACCAAATTGTCAACATCTGTTGAATCATAGGGAAAGCAAGAGAATTAAAAAAAAACAAAACTACTTTTGCTTTATTGACTATGAAAAGCTTTGACTATGTGGATCACAACAAACTGTGGGAAATTCCTAAAAAGATGGGAGTACCAGACCACTTTACCAGTCTCCTGAGAAACCTGTATGTGGGTCAAGAAGCAACAGTTAAAACTGCACATGGAACAATGGACTGGTTCAAATTGGGAAAAAAATATGACAAGGGTGTATATTGTCACCCTGCTTATTTAACTTCTATGCAGAGTACATCATGCAAAATGCTGGGCTGGATAAATCAGAAGCTCCAGGAAA
Source organism: Oryx dammah (assembly GCF_014754425.2). Taxonomy (NCBI): domain Eukaryota; kingdom Metazoa; phylum Chordata; class Mammalia; order Artiodactyla; family Bovidae; genus Oryx; species Oryx dammah. The sequence goes on from NW_024070211.1 coordinate 134,513,647, forward strand.
TAGTGAAAGATAGGGAAGCCTGGTACACTACAGTTCATCTGGTGGAAAGAGTCAGGCACCACTTAGCGACTGAACAGCAACTCTCTTCATCCCTAATAAAGGTTTATATTTTAAAGGCTATTTTAAATAGCCTATATTTTAAACTAATATATTTTATTTTAACCTATATATTTAGCCTAATATTTTAAACCTATATTTTAAAGGTTTAAAATATTTTATATTTTAACCAACTTTCTTTGGGTTAGTATTTGCCTAGTATATATTTTTCCATTCTTTTATTTTCAGTCTTTTTATGTTCCTTAAGTGTGTTTTCCTTAACTGATGTGTAGCTGGATTCTTAAGATCCAACAGTTCAATCACTTAATCAGAGAGTTTAACCAGTGAGCATTTATTTGGGTTTCTATCTATCGCCATATTTCATTCTTTTCAGCTCCGTTTCTCTTTTTTTCTCCTTGAGATTTGTTTATTTTTTCATGTGAACTCAGCAATGGTTTGTTCAACACCATATGTTTAAAGGAATGTATGCTTTATTTCTGTGTGTTTGTTGCAGTGAGTATATTGAGAAATACATAGACCCAGTGCGGTAGAATCAGAAATTTCCTGCTTGCTGCTCACTGCAGTCTGGCTGTCTCTCCATTCACTCACTGAAATCAGTCTGGCAGAGGTCCCTAATGACCTCCGCATTGCCAGATCCAAGACTCTGGCCTGTCTGCCTTCCTTTCTTCTTTGCCTCCTTCTTCTCTCCCTTCCTTCCTTCCCTACTTTCACTACAGTTTTGCAACTTTATTGAGGTAGAACTGACATAAGTAACTGCATATATTTCAAGTGTAAATAATTAATGTGTTTACATACATCTGTGAAACAATGACTACAAGCAAGATACCGAACATTTCTCTTGCTTCTAAAAGTTCCCTCATGATCCTTGTAATTCCTCCATCACAGCCTCCCTCACTGCATCCCCAGGGAATCTTTATCTGCTTTCTGCTACTGTAGATTAGTTTGCATTTTCTAGAATTCCATATTAAGAGAATCACATAGAATGTATTTTTTTGTCTGTTTTTTATTTTCACTCAGCATAGTTATTTTGAGACTCGTATATGTTTCATTTGTCAGCAACTTGTTTTATTGCTGTGTAGTGTTCTGTTGTATAGATATATCATGATGTGTTTATCCACTCACCTGCTGAGGGACATTTGAGTTGTTCCCAGTTTTTGGCTTTCAAATAAAGCTGTAACAATTATGTACAGATGTGTGCTTTCATTTGTCTTGAGTCAGTACTGAGGACGGGAGTGACCAGGCCATATGGTAGGTGTATATTTTTAATTTCTTAAGAAACTGCAAACTGTTCTCCATTCTCTTTTACACCAGCCTCAGCAGTATATGACAGTCCAGATGCTCCACACTCTCACCCACATCTGCTATGGTCAATTTTAAAAATCTTAACAATGCTAGTGGGTGTGAAGTGGCATCTCATTGGGGTCTCAATTTGCATTTTCCTATTGGGCTTCCCTGGTGGCTCAGAGGTTAAAGTGTCTGCCTGCAATGCAGGAGACCTGGGTTCGATCCCTGGGTCAGGAAGATCCCCTGGAGAAGAAAATGGCAACCCACTCCAGTATTCTTGCCTGGAGAATCCCATGGACAGAGGAGCCTGGTGGGCTACAGTCCACGGGGTTGCAAAGAGTCGTACATGACTGGGCGACTTCATTTTCACTTTCACATTCACATTGAACTATGATGTTGAGCATCTTTTCAAATGCTTTTTTCTATCAGTACATCTTCTGTGTGAAATGTCAGTTCCGATTTTTTGTCAATTTCAAAAAAAAAAAAACAAAAACACTGGGCTGTGTTCTCGTGAAGTTTAAAGACTTCTTTATATATCCTAGATATAAATCTCCAGGATAAATCACATCTTCGGTTACAAATCAAGCCTCAGAAAATTTAAGAAAATTGAAGTTGTATCAAGCATTTTTCCAACCACAATGCTATAGATTTGAAATCAGTTACAGAAAAAAAAAAAAACAAGAACACAAATACATGAAGGTGAAACAGTGTACTGCTAAATAACCAAGCAATCACTGCAGAAATTAAAGAGGAAATAAAAATACATTAAAAAATGACAATGAAAACATGACACGCAAAATATATGGGTCACAGCAAAAGCAGTTCCAAGAAGTTTACAGTAACTAAATATTACCTTAAGAAACAAGAAATATCTCAAATAAACAATATAAGCGTACACCTAAAACAACTAGAGGAAGAACAAAGAAAACCCAATGTCAGTAGAAGGAAAAAAAATTATAAAGATCAAAGTAAATAATGAAATAAATGAAATAGAAAAGAAAATAATAGCAAAGATCAGTAAAAGTTGGTTCTTTGAGAAAAATGAACTTGGCAAATGTTTAGTCAGATTGTTCAAGAAAAAAAAGGAGAAGACTCAAATTAATAAAATTAGAAATGAAAAAGGAGAATTCACCATTGTCGCCACAGAAATACAAAAGATAATAAGTGACTACTATGAGCATTTTATACTATAAAATGGACAACCCAGAAATGGACAAATTCTTGGAAATGTACAACCTTCCAAGACTAAACCAGGAAGAATTAGAAAATATAAACAGACCAATCACAAGTAGTGAAATTGAAACTATAAGTAAAAATCTTTCAACAAACAAAAGCCCAGGACCAGATGGCTTCAGAGGTGAATTCTATCAAATTTAGAGAAGAGCTAACACTTTTTATGCTCAAACTCTTCCAAAAAATTGTAGGGGGAGGAACACTCCCAAACTCATTCTATGAGACAACCATTGCTCTGATATCAAAACCAGACAAACATATAACTAAAAAAGAAAATAATAGACCAATATCACTGATGAACATAGAAAAAAAAAAAAACCTCAACAAAATACTAGCAAACAAAATACAACAACACATTAAAAGGTCATACACCATGATCAAGTGCAATTTATCCCAGGAATGTAAAGATGCTTCAATAATGTAAATCAATCAATGTGAAACATCATATTAACAATTAAACAATAAAAACCATATGATCATCTAAATAGATGCATAAAAGCTCTTTGATAAAATTCAACATCTATCCATGGTAATAACTCTCCAGAAAATAGGCACAGAGGGAACCTATTTCAATATAATAAAGGCCATACATGACAAATACACAGCATATATCATTCTCAATGATGAAAAACTGAAAGTATTTCCCCTAAGATTAGGAATAACACAAGGATATCCAATCTTACAACTCTTTTCAACAAAGTTTTAGAAGTCCTCGCCACAGCAACTAGAGAAGAAGAAGAAACAAAAGGAATACAAACTGGGAAAGAAAAAGTAAAACTACCACTGCTTCCAGATAACATGTTACCCTACATTGAAAATCCTAAAGATGCCAGGGATGGTAGGGGGAGGGAGGATGGAGGGGGGTTCAGGATGGGGAACACATGTATACCTGTGGTGGATTCATGTTGATGTATGGCAAAACCAATACAATATTGTAAAGTAATTAACCTTCAATGAAAATAAATAAATTTATATTTAAAAAAAAAAGAAAGAAAACTACTAGACCCAATCATTGAATTTGGTAAAGTTGCAAGATACAAAATTAAGGCACAGACATCTCGAATTCCTATACACCAATAATAAAGGAACAGAAAGAGAAATTAAAGAAATAATCCCATTTACAATGCCAACAAAAAGAATAACATACCTAGGAATAAGCCTCCCTAAAAGGCTACCCAGGTGGCTCAGTGGCAAAGAATCTGAATGCTAATATTGGAGACACAGGAGACATGGGTTCAACCCCTGGGTTGAAACACCCCCTGAAAGAGAAAATGGCAACTCACTCAAGTATTCTTGCTTGAAAAATTCCATGTATAGAGGATCCTGGCAGGCTACAGTCCATGGAGTCCCAAAGAGTTGGACACGACCAAGGATGCATGCATTAAGGAAGCAAAAGAACTGTACTCAGAAAACTATAAAATGTTGATTAAAAAAAAAAACAAAAACAAAGAGGACACAAATAGATGAAGAAATATACCATGTTCTGGGACTAGAAGAATCAATATACTGAGAATGAATATACTACCCAAAGAAATATGCAGATTCAACAGAATTCCTCTCAAATGACCAATGGCATTCTTCATAGATATAGAGCAAAAAATTTTACAATTTGTATGAAAATACAAAAGACTCCAAATAGCCAAAGTAAGCTTGAGAAAGGAAAATAGAGCTGGAGGAATGAGGCACCCCAACTTCAAGGTTCAGTAATGAAGACAGTAAAGAACTGGCACAAAAATAGAAATATAGACCAGAGAGAGAGGATAGAAAGCCCAGAGATAAACCCACACATATACGGCCACCTAATGTATGACAAAGGAAGCAAGAATATACAATGTAGAAAACACAGCCTCTTCAATAAGTGGTGCTGGGAAATCTAGACAGCTACATGTGAAACATGAAATCAGAACACTACAAATCTGTGTGCAGTACATCATACAAAATTCCAGGCTGGATGTATTATGAGTTAGAGTCAAGAGTGCTGGAAGAAACAACCTTAGATATGCAGATGAGACCCCTCTAATGACAGAAAGTAAAGAGGAGCTAAAGAGCCTCTTGATGAAGGTGAAAGAGGACACTGAAGAAGCTGGCTCAAAACTCAACATTCAAAAACCTAAGATCATGGCATCCAGCCCCATCAATTTATAGCAAATAGAAGAGGAAAAAATGGAAGCAATGACAGATTTTATTTTCTTGGGCTCCAAAATCACTGCAGATGGTCTGCAGCCAAGTAATTTTTAAAACTCTTGTTCCTTGGAAGAAAAGCTATGACAAACCTAGACAGCATATTAAAAAGCAGGGACATCACTTTGCTGACAAAGGTCCATATAGTCAAAACTATGTTTTTTCTTATAGTCATGTACAGATGTGAAAGTTGGACCATGAAGAAGGCTGAGTACTGAAGAACTGATGCTTTTGAATTGTGGTGCTGGAGAAGACTCTTGAGAGAACCTTCGACTGCAAAGAGATCAAACCAGTCAATCCTAAAAAAAAAATCAACCCTGAATATTCATTGGAAGGACTGATGCTGAAGCTCCAATACTTCAGCCATCTGTTGTGAAGAGCCAACTGATTGGAAAATAACCTGATGCTGGGAAAGATTGAAGACAAAAGGAGAAGGGAATGACAGAAGATGAGATGGTTGGATAGCATCATTGAGTCATTGGACCTGAGTTTGAACAAACTCCAGGAGACAGTGAAGGACAGGAAAGCCTGGCATGCTGCAGTCCATGGAGCATGGAGTCTGACAAAGAGTCAGACTCAACCTAGCACAAACAGCACAAACAATAAAAATAACACCATATACAAAAATAAACTCAAAATTGATTAAAGACCTAAATGTAAGATCAAACACTATAAAACTGTTAGAGGTAGACACATGAAAAATACTCTTTGGCATAAACCACAACAAGATCTTTTTCAACCCATCTCCTAGAGAAATCAAAATAAGAACAAAATAAACAAATGGGACCTAATTAAACTTAAAAGCTTTTGCACAGGAAAGGAAAACACAAACAAGATGAAATGACAACCCTCAGAATGGGAGAAAATATTTGCAAATGAAGCAGCAGACATTTGGATTAATCTCCAAAATATACAACCAGCTCACACAACTCAATAAAGAAAACAAAACAAACATACAATCTAATCAAAAAATGGGTGGAAGACCTAAATAAACGTCTCTTTAAATGTGACATACAGATAGCCAAGAGGTACATGAAAAGATGCTCACCATCATTAATTACTGCTGCTGCTAAGTTGCTTCAGTCGTGTCCAACTCTATGTGACCCCATAGACGGCAGCCCACCAGGCTCCCCCAATTACTAGAGAAATGCAAATCAAAACAACATGAGGTATCATCTCACACCAGCCAGAGTGGCTATCATAAAAAAAATCTACAAACAATAAATGTTGCAGAGGGTATGGAGAAAAGAGAACCCTCTTTCATTGTTGGTGGGGACATAAATTGATACAATCACTGTGGAGAACTAAAAAACTAAAAAAACTAAGCATAGAAGTGCAATATGACCCAGTAATCCCACTACTGGACATATACCCTGAGAAAACACTACCACGTGTAAAATTGCTAGTAGGAAGCTGCTGCACAGGATGCTTAGCTTGGTGTTCTGTGATGACCGAGAGGAGTAGGATGGGGTGGGAGAGAGAAGCTCAAGAGGGAGGGAATATGTGTATAACGTGGCTGATTTATGTGGTTATACAGCAGAAACTAACATAATACTGTAAAGCAATTGTATTCCAACAAAAAGAAAACTGATTACATTCTTACTGAGTTGTAAGAGTTGTTTATATATTGTACAGGTAAATCTCTTCTTGGATATATGTTTTTCAAATATTAATAGTTTATTCCATCCTGAAACTTGCCTTTTTATTAACATTTCCTTAAAGCAAAATGTTTTAACTTGATAAAGACAAATTCATGGATTTATTTTTTTTCAGATCATTTGTGTGTGTGTGTGTGTTTCAAGTTTAAAATTTTTTGCAACCTAAAGTCATATTTTCCTATCATTACTTCTAGAAAGAATAATGCCCCCTTTTGCCAAAAATTGCCCAGGTTCTAATCCCTAGGGTTTGTGAATGTTACTATCTAGGGAAAGAGGGACTTTGCTAATATGATTACATTAAAATCTTGAGGAGAATATCCTGAATCAACTATGTGTGTCCAATGTAATCACAAGGGTCCTTATAAGAGGTCAGTGATTATGCCATCCAACCATCTCATCCCCTGATATCCCCTTCTCCTCCTGTCTTCAACTTTTCCCAGCATCAAGGCCTTTTCTAATGAGTTGGATCTTTGCATCCGAGGGCCAGAGTATTGGGCATCAGTCCTTCTAATGAATATTCTGGGTTGATTTCTTTTAGGATTGACTGGCTTGATCTGCTTGCTCTCCTAGGAACTTTGAAGAATTTTCTCCAGCATCACAGTTCAACTCTTTGGCACTCAGCCTTCTTTGTGGTCCAACTTTCACATCCATACCTGACTACGGGAAAACCATAGCTTTGACTGTAGAGACCTTTGTCAGCAAAGTGATGTCTCTGCTTTTTAATATGCTGTCTAGGTTTGTCATAACTTTTCTTCCAAGGAGCAAGTCTTTTAATTTTATGACTGCAGTCACCATTTGCCTTGATTTTGGAGCCCAAGAAAATAAAATCTGTCATTGCTTCCACTTTCCCCCCATCTATTTACCATGAAATAATGGGACCAGATGCCAAGATCTTCATTTTTTGAATGTTGGGTTTTGAGCCAGCTTTCATTTTCCTCTTTGACTTTCATCAAGAGGCTCTTTAGCTCCTCTTTATTTTCTGCCATTAGAGTGGTACCATCTGCATATCTGAAGTTGTTGATATTTCTCCTGGCAGTCTTGATTCCATCTTGTGATTCATCTAGCCAAGCATTTCATATGATGTACTCTGCATAGAAGTTAAATTAGTAGAGTGACAATATACAGCCTTGACATACTCTTTTCCCAATTGCAAACCAGCCTGTTGTTCCATGTCCAGTCCTGACTGTTGTTTCTTGACCTGCATATAGATTTCTCAGGAGTCAGGTAAGGTGGTCTGGCATTTCCATCTCTTTAAGAATTTTCCAGTTTGTTGTGATCCACAGAGTCAAAGGCTTTAGTGTAATCAATGAAGCAGAATTTTTCTGGAATTCCCTTGCTTCTTCTGTGATCCAATTTGGCAATTTGATCTCTGGTTCCTCTGCCTTTCCTAAATCCCACTTGTACATCTGGAATTTCTCAGTTCATGTACTGTTGAAGCCTAGCTTGAAGGATACTAGGCATTAACTTGCTAGCATGTGAAATGAATGCAATTGTGTTGCAAAATGTACTGACAAAATGTGGTCCACTAGAGAAGGGAATGGCAAAACTCTTCAGTATTCTTGCCTTGAGAACCACAAGAACAATATGAAAAGGCAAAAAATATGGAACTAGAAGAGGAGCCCCCCCAGGTTGGTTGGTGTCTAATATTCTACTGGGGAAGAGTGGAGAAAAAAAAAAAAAGCTCCAGAAAGAATTAAGAGGCTGAACCAAGGCAGAAACGACCCCCCATTAGTAGATGTGTCTGGTGGTGAAGGTAAAGTCTTATGCTGTACAGAACAATATTTCATAGGTCCATGTTAGGTCCATGAATCAAGGTAAATTTGATGTGGTCAAACAGGAGATGGCAACAGTGAACACTGACATTTTAGGAATTAGTGATCTGAAGTGGACTGGAATGGGTGAATTTAATTCAGATGACCATTATATCTACTACTGTGGGCAAGAAACCCTTAGGAGAAATGGAGTAGCCCTCATAGTCAACAAAAGAGTCCAAAATGCAGTACTTGAGTGCAGTCTCAAACAGGACAGAATGATCTCCATTCGTTTCCAAGGAAAACCGTTCAATATCACAGTAATTCAAGTCTACGCTCTTACCACTGATGCCAAAGAAGCTGAAACTGAATGGCTCTATGAAACTTCCCTGATGACTTAGTCAGTAGAGAGTCTGTCTGCAATGCAGGAGACTCGGGTTCAATCCCTGGGTCAGGAAGATCCCCTGGAGAAGAAAATGGCAACCAACTCTAGTATTCTTGCCTGGAGAATCCATGGACAGAGGAGCCTGGCAGGTTATAGTCCATGGGGTTGCAAAGAGTTGGACAGGATTGAGCGACTAACATTTTCACTTTCATGAAAGTGAACTTCTAGAACTAATACCAAAAAAGATGTCCTTTTCATCATGGGAGATTGGAATGCAAAAGTAGGAAGTCAAGAGATACTCAGGATAATAGACAAGTTTGGCCTTGGAGTACAAAATGAAGCAGGGCAAAAGCCAATACTTTTGTCAAAAGAACACGCTGATCATAGCAAACACCCTCTACCAACAACCTAAGAGATGACTCTACACATGGACATCACCAGATGGTCAAAATAAAAATCAGATTGATTATATTCTCTGCAGGTGAATATGGAGAAACTCTATACAGTCAGCAAAAACAAGACTGGGAGCTGACTGTGGCTCAGATCATGAGGTCTTTATTGCAAAATTCAGACTTAAATTGAAGAAAGTAGGGAAAACTGCTAGGCCACTCATGTATGACCTAAGTCAGATCTCTTATGATTATATAGTGGAAGTGACAAAAAGATTCAAAAGATTATATCTGATAAACAGAGTGCCTGAATAACTATGGCTGAAAGTTTACAGCACTGCACAGGGGGTGGTGACCAAAACCATCACCCCCAAAAAGAAATGCAACAAGGAAAGTAGTTATCTAAGGAGGCTTTGTGGGAAATAGATGAGAAAACAGTGGAAACAGTGTCAGACTTTATTTTGGGGGGCTCCCAAATCACTGCAGATGGTGATTGCAGCCATGAAATTAAAAGATGCTTATTCCTTGGAAGAAAAGTTATGACCAACCTAGATAGCATATTCAAAAGCAGAGACATTACTTTGCCAACAAAGGTCCGTCTAGTCAAGGCTATGGTTTTTTCTGTGGTCATGTATGGATGTGAGAGTTGGACTGTGAAGAAAGCTGAGCACTGAAGAATTGATGCTTTTGAACTGTGGTGTTGGAGAAGACTCTTGAGAGTCCCTTGGACTACAAGGACATCCAACCAGTCCATCCTAAAGGAGACCAGTCCTGGGTGTTCATTGGAAGGACTGATGTTGAAGCTGAAACTCCAGTACTTTGTCCACCTCATGCAAAAAGCTGACTCATTGGAAAAGACCCTAATGCTGGGAAGGACTGGGGACAGGAGAAGGGGACAACAGGGAATGAGATGGCTGGATGGCATCACAGACAGGATGGACATGGGTTTGGGTGAACTCTGGGAGTTGGTGATGGACAGGGAGGCCTGGCGTGCTGCGATTCTCAGGGTCACAAAGAGTCAGACACGACTGAACGACTGAACTGCACTGAACTGAAGGAGGCTTTACAAATAGCTGAGGAAAGAACAGATGGGAGAAGTAAGGGAGAAAGGTAAAAATATACCCAAATGAATGCAGCATTCTTGAGAATAGCAAGGAGAGATTAAACAACATTTTAAATTGAACAATGCAGAGAAATAAAGGAAAACAATAGAATGGAAAAGACTAGAGATCTCTTCAACAAAATTAAAGATATCAAGGGAACATTTCATGCAAAGATGGGCACAATAAAGGACAGAGACGGTATGGACCTAAAAGAAGCAGAAGAGATTAAGAAGGTGGGAAGAATACACAGAACTGTCCAAAAGTGTCTTAATGACCCAGATAACCACAATGGTGTGGTCACTCACCTAGAGCCAGACATTCTGAAGTGTGAATTCAAGTGGTCCTTAGGAAGCATTACTACAAATAACGCTAGTGGAGGTGATGGCATTCCAACTTAGTTGTTTCAAATCCTAAAAGATGATGTTGTTAAAGTGCTGCACTCAATATTCCAGCATGTTTGGAAAACTCAGCTATCACCATAGGACTCAAAAAGGTCAGTTTTCATTCCAATCCTAAAGAAGGGCAATGCCAACGAATGTTCAAACTACCTTGATTTAAGCCCAAGTGACTGTCCAGCCATGGGTGTGTGTTGCAACATGGCAAGAAGCTGGAGCACTGTGTAACAGGTAATCATAAGGCCCAGACCAAATTTCCATATTGCCACAGTCACATTTGCACACTTAGTAAACCTCGTTCCTTACAAATACAAATATCTGACATTTGAAACTGAGCTGATCAGGTTTATCTTCTTACTCTCTGAAAGGCACTAGTTTCCATGTCAATGATTCACAGTGACAAGGTTCCAAGGGGGATGCATTATTCCTTACACTGTTCAAGGACTCGAGCATTCTCTATCTCATTGTACCTAAAGTATGTACCTCTCACCCATTTGTTAGACAAGGTGACAGGACTTCACCTGAAAATCCTTTCAGGCAGTCAATGTGAGTTACAATATGACTCTGGGAGTTATACTATTGTGTACTATTAGGTTTATTTAAGAATATTTCCAGACTTCATTTGGCCTTTCCTTTAACTAGCCAAATTTTGTACTCTCAGGCTGAATTTCCATATACACCAGAAATTATTTTTCAAAGGCACTGTACTTATCTGGTGCTTCATTTGATTTTTCCTTGCAAAGCACAGATGCATTTGCCAAAATTCTGGATTCAGAGCCACTTAGGAAGTTGTCATTTACTAGAAACTATTGTGTGCCAGAAACTATATTAATAAGAGACACACAAGACAAAGTCCCTCCTAATGTAACAGGGGGGAAAGGGGCAGGGCACAACTTTTGAAAGAATGACACGTAACTCAAGGACACAACAGAAACTGCTTAGAATCAAATGTGTCCAAGATGGCAAACAAGTCAACTTTGCTTAGACCTTGATTTCAATCAGCAATCTAAATGACATACCCAGAGGCCCTATTAGAAAAGACTCATTAGGAAACTGATTCATTAGCAAAGATGCTGGGAAAGATTGAAGGCAGGAGGAGAAGGGGATGACAGAGGATGAGATGGTTGGGTGGCATCATCAACTCAATGGACATAAATTTGAGCAAGCTCTGGGAGATGGTGTAGGACAGGGAAGCCTGGCATGCTGCAGTCCATGGGGCCACAATGTTAAGTAGTTAGAATAGGAAAAAGGAGTCCAAAATGGTGGAGGCCAAAAGATGAAGAAAGGGAAAAGCCCATGAAAACAGAACAAAAGAAAACCCATGGACCAGAGTGAGAACCTCAGATGAAACAAACACACCTCCTTCCTGGCTAACCCAATTTGCATAGGGCAGGCTCAGTGAGGAGGAGACAAATCATTTAAAAAGAGGAAGGCAGGGCAGATTGAGGTTCCTCCTTTGGGGTTGACCTACCTTCATGCCTCGAAGGTGTACTATTCCTTGTTTGCCAAATAAAACTCTGAGCTGTAACTGAATTGTAACACCAGTCCACCGTTTCAAATGTTTGTTGTGGTGAGACATAACTGAGGAAATTACACACTCTCCAGACATATCTGGTGCCATGCCTCGGATGTAACCTGACTGAAGCAACCCCAGCTCAACACCAGCGAGGAGGAGACCTAGCACAGAAGAAGGCCAACTTGGTAAAAGCTCATGCTGTGGAAGTTGAATGTGAAGGAAACCCAGCACAGTGGAACAGACAAGAAGCCCAGAATGCTGGAAACTGGGACAGCAAAAACAAACTTGGCAGAAACCTCACAGAGCTCAGTCTCAGATTCCAGAAGACCTCTGGTTAAGGTAGGTCCTCACCTCTATGGCTGGAAGGACATATGGCTAACAAAATCTTAATTCCTTTACAGTCTCTCTTGTCTTGTTTCCTTGAACTCCCTGTGAACGAGCAGCACTGGGTGCAACCGAGGGACTCTGGCAGGGGCTACTCCCCAGTGTGTCCTGAAGGCTCCAGTATCCTTTTCACCCTAGTAATAACTGTTGCCCAAGTGAATGGTAAGGGTTCTTCTGCCCTTAATCTCTTTTGTGCCAAGGATCAGGCCAATGAAAACTGGGGCACAGGTCAGGCAGTTAGCAGTTTTCCGAGCAGGTTATGAAGGGAGTTCCTCTGCACAATCTTCCCACAGCTTTTTCCTCCCATCCTTCAGCTCCTTTCTCTATGCCACTGTTTACAAAATATTGGGCAGGTCATCATCTTCCCATTTCTGAAAGTTGGGCTTTCACAGCTTTCATAACTAAGATTGGAACTAAAACCCACGTGACAGGGACTCTGTGCTGTGCTGCACTTAGTCACTCAGCTGTGTCTGACTGGGACTCAAGCCCAACCAAAACCCATGGTGCCTGATTTTAGGACCTATTGAAGCTCAGGTTCTTGATGTCTAATTGTAGAAAGGATTCAGTGAGAGACACAGTGAGAGATAAGAGGTAGATTTCTTCAGATTCAGACAGAAGCACACTTCTAATTTGGTTGGCTTGTATGTAGGCAACGTCACTCCATCCACCCTATTAACAAAATACTTTTAATGCCCCTAACAGGACCAGAAAACCCACTCCTTTGTTAATACTTCTGTTATTACCTAGAGTGGGTCTGTGAAAATGAAATGTTTCTCTTATGGACTAGGGGAGGGGGGACTAAGGGAGAAAATCAGTGACTTACATTCCCTCAGAGTGATAAGAGGATTAGGCTTGTGGCTACTCTGCCAGGTTTCCAGTCTCAGGGCACAGGCTTGGATTGCTTTACATCAGGGTATCTATTCCCATATGGTGTAGACAAGCTGGCAATGAGCTAAGATTACAACCCCTTGATTTGACCAAGTATTAGTCATGCTGGAGACCTTGGAGACGCCCAACTCCAGACTGGGAATCCAAGGAGGTCTACCTGCCTTGATCTGCCTAGGGATCTGATCCCTGGGAGGTTGTCACACCTCAATGTGCTTGGGGGTCCACCAGTCCAGGGATCCCAGGAGGTCAACATTCCTCAACCTGTCTAGGGATCTAGTCCCTGGAAAGTTGCCATGCTTCAACCTGCTCAGGGATCCGCCAGTCCAGGGGTCAGAGAAGGTTGACCTGCCTCGACCTGCCTAGCGATCTGGTTCCTGGGAGGTTGCCATGCCTCAACTTGCTGGGTTCCGCCAGTTCAGGGGTCCCAGGAGGTTGACATGCCCAGGCCTCAACCTGCCAGGGACCTAATTCTTGGGAGGCTGATATGCTTCAACTTGCCTTGGGATTTGACCTCCAGGATATTGTCATGCCTCAACCTGCCTGAGGATCTCCACCTCGACCTGGGGGCGCCTGGGTCTCAGGTTGCAACAGTACTAGGTAGAATAAGCTTCAGAAAGACTCATCCCTAAGGAAGCCCACCCATGGAAATGGAAGGAAGCCTATTATGGGGCTGTGCCTGGTCTCAGTGATAACTCAGGAGCCTAACAAGAATCCCATTCCCTTTCTGGAAAGGCTAAAAGAGGCCCTCCAGAAGTTTACCAATCTGGACTTAGACTCTTACAAGGGATAGGTGATTTTAAAGGACAAATTCCTATCCCAATGTGCATCATATATAAAGATAAAGTTACAACAGCTACAGCAGCAGGTCTCCCCTGCCTCTTTAGAAGAGATGGCCCAGACAGCCACCAATACCTTTTATAACAGAGAACAAGAGAGGGAGGCCAAAGCCCAGAAAAGGGAGAGAAGGAAAGAGACAAGTCATACCCAGATGCTGTCTGCCCTCCTGGGAAGTCCTATGGCAAACCCCGAGTCCTTGAAGGACAAGGCATGAGACGGATGTCTAATCTGTAGCCAGGTGGGACATTGGATCAAAGAGTGTCCAAATTATGGTAAGCCTCCTAAAACAGCTTGCTACAAATGCCATCAATTGTGACACTGGGAGGCACTCTGCCCTGGAGACCCAAGAGCCTCAGTGTCAAGTGCCAAGCCTTCCCTCACAATGGGAGTCTGCCCCAGCCAACCCATCTGCTACAGATAACCATCACAGGGCTGGAGTCAAGGGTGTAACTGAATCTGCCAGGTAGATCCGAGAATAATTTGGTTGACACAGAGGCAACATACTCTGTCCTGACCGCCTGCTCCAGAGCCTTCTCCCCCCAAACCTGTACCCTTTGGGGTACTATGGGAAAAGCAATTACAGAAAGATTCACCCGAGAACTTCTTTTTTTCCTGGGATGGACAAATTTCCCCACCAGTTTTTGGTCATCCCTGAATGTCCTACTCCCTTACTGGGGAAAGATGTAATCACTAACCTGGGGACCACCCATGATGGGAATCCCCTAGAGCCCCACAGCTCCTGGTACTACTGAGGAGTCCATTATACCTTCCTAGGGTATAATAGGGAGGGACCAAAAACTATGGGAGGCCCCAGGAGAAAAACCAACAAAAGACTTGAGAAATATTACCTCAGGGGTTCAGAGATAGCGCCCACCTGTTTGGACAGGCTCTTAGCTGGGATCTCCTAGACCTGGACCTGGGATCAACTGGCAAAATATTGCAATATATAGATGACTTGCTAATCTGCTCTCCAGATGAAAGAAATGCCCAACAACATGTGATTCAGGTTCTAAACTTTTTGGCAGAGAAGGGATAGTCTCCTGTGCTAAGGCACAGATGGTTCAGACAAAAGTCCCTTACCTGGAAGTTCAGATTATGCACGAGTCCAGGAATCTGTCCTCTGACTGAATACAAGGAATCCTCCAGTTGCCTTCCCCCATGACTCGAAAACACTTGTGAGCCTTCCTGGGGCTAACCAGGTTTTGTAGAATTTGGATACCCAAATATGTTCTAATTGCCCAGCCCTACATTAAAGCTTAAAGGGACAGGATGATTCAATCCCATTGACGTGGGGAACTCCTCAAAAGGAGGCAGAGGCTACACTAAAACAAGTCTTAACTCAAGCACCCGCCTTGAGGTTGCCAGGCCCAGAAAAAGCATTCCAACCATATGTCCACAAAAAGGAAGGAATAGCCTTGAGAGTATTAACTCAAAGGGTGGGACCTGAGCCCCAGCCAGTAGCTTACTTAACCAAGATGCTTCACCCAACCACCCAACGTTGGCCTCCCGGACTTCAAAGTCTTGCAGCCATAGAAGCTGATAGAAGAGACTTTAAAACTCTTTCTTGGGGCAAGCTAACATTTTTTTTAACCAGTCACCAAGTGAAACAACTTCTGAATGGGAGAGGCCATTTATGGATGTCTGATCAAAGGATCTTCAGATATCAAGTAGTGCTGATGGAAAGTCCAGGCCTGACTCTATCCCCTTGTGAGGTTTTTAACCCAGCTACCCTCCTGCCTACCACTGAGGGCTTTCTCCCTCTTTCACTGTACCCTATAAACTTTGGACCATTGGACAAAACCCCTAGAAGGATTGTCAAAAGATCCTCTAACCAATCCTGAGGAAATCTGGCACTGATGGAAGCAACTTTGTCTTAGATGGAAAAAGAAGAGCCAGATATATGCAGTAGTTTCCAATTTCAAGTCTATAGAGGCTAAATCTTTCCCACCAGGTACTTCAGCTCAGGTGGCTGAGCTCATAGCCCTGACTCGAGCTTTCAGTCAGTTCAATTTAGTTGCTCAGTCGTGTCTGACTCTTTGTGACCCTGTGAACTGCAGCACGCCAGGCCTCCCCGTCCATCACCAACTCCTGGAGCCTATCCAAACTCATGTCCATGAGTCGGTGATGCCATCCAACCGTTTCATCCTCTGTCGTCCCCTTTCTGCCTGCCATCAATCTTTCCCAGCATCAGGGTCTTTTCAAATGAGTCAGCTCTTCGCATCAGGTGGCCGAAGTATTGGAGTTTCAGCTTCAACATCAGTCCTTCCAATGAACACCCAGGACTGATCTCCTTTAGGATGGACTGGTTGGATCTCCTTGCAGTCCCAGGGACTCTCAAGAGTCTCCTCCAACACCACAGTTCAAAAGCATCAATTTTTTGGTGCTCAGTTTTCTTCACTGTCCAACTCTCACATTCATACATGACTACTGGAAAAACCATAGCCTTGACTAGACAGACCTTTGTTGGCAAAGTAATGTCTCTGCTTTTTAATGTGCTGTCTAGGTTGGTCATAACTTTCCTTCCAAGGAGTGAGTGCCTTTTAATTCCATGGCTGCAGTCACCATCTACAGTGATTTTGGAGCCCAAATGAAGTAGAGCCAGCCTGTTTCCACTGTTTCCCCATCTATTTCCCATGAAGTGATGGGACCAGATGCCATGATCTTAGTTTTCTGAATGTTGAGCTTTAAGCCAACTTTTTCACTCTCCTCTTTCACTTTCATCAAGAGACTCTTTAGTTCTTCTTCCCTTTCTGCCATAAGGGTGGAGTCATCTGCATATCTGAGGTTATTGACATTTCTCCCAGAAATCTTTATTTCAGCTGTGCTTCATCCAGCCCAGCATTCCATGATGTACTCTGAATTTAAGTTAAATAAGCAGGGTGACAATATATAACCTTGACGTATTCCTTTTCCTATTTGGAGCCAGTCTGTTGTTCTATGTCCAGTTCTAACTGTTGCTTCCTGACCTGCATACAGATTTCTCAAGAGGCAGGTCAGGTGGTCTGGTATTCCCATCTTTTTCAGAATTTTCCAGTTTATCGTGATCCACACAGTCAAAGGCTTTGGCATAGTCAATAAAGCAGAAATAGATGTTTTTCTGGAACTCTCTTGCTTTTTTGATGATCCAACAGATGTTGGCAATTTGATCTCTGGTTCCTCTGCCTTTTCTAAAACCAGCTTGAACATCTGGAACTTCACAGTTCATGTATTGTTGAAGCCTGCCTAAAGCATTGGGCATTACTTTTTACCTCTATTGTGCCTGGAGGCCTCAGTCTTCAGGAAAAGTAGAAAGAGCCAGCCAGTTCTTAAAATCATAAAAATTATCCAGGAGACCTTTCTCGGATGGAAGGAGGTTTTACCAATAGCACTCCTCCACTCTTGTATTGCCTCTAAGAATAGTTTGGTGTTAGCCCTTATGAGATGCTATATTGGAGACGTTTTGTTTATGACAATGACCTCTTTCTAGATCCAGAAGTTCAGACCCTCTGGTCTTATACCATGGCCATTGGACAATTCAAACAAGAAATATGCTTATGGTGTGTCAACCAGGACCCAAAAGATTCTAAAGAGCCACCACTATATGCTCCAGGGACTCAAGTCCTAATTAAAGTCTGGAAAGATGGGTCCCCAAAGGCTCATCTCCAGCCCACATGGAAAGTCCCCTACCTTGTAATACTTTCTACCCTCACAGCAGTCAAAGTACCTGGGCATGACTCCTTGATTCACTACTCATAGGTCAAGCCATGGAAGAAAACAGATGAGGACACTGAATACACCTGTGAGCCCTTGGGAGCTCTCAGGTACCTATTCAGCACTACAAATGAGTGCCACTCTAGTGAACACCCCCAAAATCAAGTTTCTGTGGATAAGCACTCTCAGG
This sequence comes from Oryx dammah, assembly GCF_014754425.2. Classification (NCBI taxonomy): domain Eukaryota; kingdom Metazoa; phylum Chordata; class Mammalia; order Artiodactyla; family Bovidae; genus Oryx; species Oryx dammah. Next base: position 134,531,588 of record NW_024070211.1, read on the forward strand.
ATAGCTCTAAAGAGCCAACACAGCTTGGCAGGGGTTGTAGTCCAAAACAGACAGGAGTCAGATCTCGCCACTGAACACGGAGAGACTTGAGCCATTTTGAATGAGACATGCTGTTTCTGGGTAAATACCTCCAGCCAAATTGAAGAAAGTCTCACAGTCCTCAAGAAAAATATTCAGATCCTACAGGATCTCAAAGAAGAGCTGGAGAGTCCTCAGATTGGCTACAGTCTCTCTTTGGGGGATCTTTCTCTTGGCGAGGGGGAATTTGGAATTGGCTAATGCCCCTACTAACCTGCCTGCAATGCAGGAGACTTGGGTTCAGTCCTTGGGTTGGAAAGATCCCCTAGAGAAGGAAATGACAATGCACTCCAGTACCCCTGCCTGGAGAATTCCAGGAGGAGTTCTGACGGGCTATAGTCCATGGGATTGCAAAGGGTCAGACACGACTGGTGTGACTAACTTTCACTTTCCTACTAGCCCCTGTTATCACCATATTGATACTGCTTATGATTGCTCCAGGTATTATCAATTGTTTACCCATTTTGTCTCTGCCAAGGTCAACAAGCCACAAAATGCAGTGCTAGCTCAACAAGAATATATAAAACTACACCTGATCATGGAATATCTATCACTCACCCTTAGATGAACAGCACTGTAAGGACTCTGAGGCTTGAGACTAGCAAGAGAAGGAGGCCCAATGCCCCTCACCATCCCAGCTCAGTGGGAAGTAGTCAGAAAGACATCGACATCCCTGTTCCCAAAGAATTGGGCGTCCCATTTCTTTTGTGGGGAATGTTAGGTAACTAGAATAGGAAAAATAGCCACCAAAATAGCAGTGGCTAAAAGACAAAGAAAGGGAAGTTCCCACAAAAATGGAACAAAAGAAAATCCATGGACCAGAGTGAGAACCTCAGGTGAAACAAACACACCCCCTTCCTGGTTAGCCCACTTTGCATAGGGCAGGCTCAGTCGGAGGAGACAAAATGTATAAAAAGAGGAAGCCAACAAGGACTGAGGTCTCTCTTTGGAAGTCAGCCTTCATGCCTTGAGGGTGTATTATCCTTTGTTTGCTAAATAAAACTCTGAGCTGTAACCTAGCTGTTACACTAGTCTGCCATTTCAAATCTTTGTGGTGAGACAGAACCAAGGAAATTACACACACTTCTGACAGCAAAGAGTTGGACACAATCGAGTGACTGAACTGAGAGGCACTATGACACTTTTAAGGCACTGTCAAAAGACCAAGGAGTTGGTAGTGGCCCAATCCCTGGAAATCACCCCTTCCCAAAAATAGTTGGAATAATCCTCCCACTCATTAGCATGTGAAATTACCCAACCTATAAAAACCAAGCATGTCATATTTCATGGCCACACTCGCCCTCTGGGATGGTCCACACTCTGTCTGTGGAGTGTGCTCCTTTCTGAATCTGAATAAATTCGCTTCTTACCTATCACTTTATTTCTCAAGGAATTTTTTCTGTGATGAGACATTAAGAACCCTATCTTCATTAGGTCCTGAAACTAGGTACCATGGGTTTTGGTTGCGTTTGAGTCCCAGCACATGGGTTCAAGGCATAAACTGGGTTTTAGCTGACTTTGAGGGTTCAATTCCCAAACTGTGTTTTGGCTGGGTTCGAGTTCCAATCACGGGTTCAAGTCCCACATTGGGTTCTGGCTGGGTTTAAGTTCCAGCCATGGGTTCAAGTCTCAATCTGATGTAAACATTTTCACTAGCAGAACAGTTGTGAACCAATAGAGAACGTTTGTCTCCAAGGCAAACCATTCAATATCACAGTAATCCAAGTCTATGCCCCAACCAGTAATGCTGAAGAAGCTGAAGTTGAACGGTTCTATGAAGACCTATAAGACCTTTTAGAACTAACCGCCAAAAAAGATGTCCTTTTCAATATAGGGGACTGGAATGCAAAAGTAGGAAGTCAAGAAACACCTGGAGTGACAGGCAAATTTAGCCTTGGAATGCGGAATGAAGCAGGGCAAAGACTAATAGAGTTTTGCCAAGAAAATGCATTGGTCATAGCAAACACCCTCTTCAACAACACAAGAGAAGACTCTACACATGGACATCACCAGATGGTCAACACCGAAATCAGATTGATTATATTCTTTGCAGCCAAAGATGGAGAAGCTCTATACAGTCAACAAAAACAAGACCAGGAGCTGATTGTGGCTCATATCATGAACTCCTTATTGCCAAATTCAGACTGAAACTGAAGAAAGTAGGGAAAACTGCTAGACCATTCAGGTATGACCTAAATCAAATCCCTTATGATTACACAGTGGAAGTGAGAAATAGATTTAAGAGCCTAGATCTGATAGATAGAGTGCCTGATGAACTATGGGCTGAGGTTCATGACATTGTACAGGGAGACAGGGATCAAGACCATCTCCATGGAAAAGAAATGCAAAAAAGCAAAATGGCTGTCTGGGGAGGCCTTACAAATAGCTGTGAAAAGAAGAGAAGTGAAAAGCAAAGGAGAAAAGGAAAGACATACCCACCTGAATGCAGAGTTCCAAACAATAGCAAGAAGAGATAAGAAAGCCTTCTTCAGCGATCAGTGCAAAGAAATAGAGGAAAAGAACAGAATGGGAAAGACTAGAGATCTCTTCAAGAAAATTAGAGATACCAAGGGAACATTTCATGCAAAGATGGGCTCGATAAAGGACAGAAATGGTATGGACCTAACAGAAGCAGAAGATATTAAGAAGAGATGGCAAGAATACACGGAAGAACTGTACAAAAAAGATCTTCATGACCCGGATAATCACGATGATATGATCACTCATCGAGAGCCAGAAATCCTGGAATGTGAAGTCAAGTGGGCCTTAGAAAGCATCACTAAAAACAAAGCTAGTGGAGGTGATGGATTCCAGTTGAGCTGTTTGAAATTCTGGAAGGTGATGCTGTGAAAGTGCTGCACTCAATATGCCAGCAAAATTTTTTTTAATTTATTTATTTTTTATTTTACTTTACAGTTCTGTATTGCCAGCAAATTTGGAAAACTCAGCAGTGGCCACATGACTGGAAAAGGTCCGTTTTCATTCCAATCCCAAAGAAAGGCAATGCCAAAGAATGCTCAAACTACCACACAATTGCACTCATCTCACATGCTAGTAAAGTCATGCTCAAACTTCTCCAAGCCAGGCTTCAGCAATACATGAACCATGAACTCCCTGATGTACAAGCTGGTTTTAGAAAAGGCAGAGGAACCAGAGATCAAATTGCCAACATCCGCTGGATCATGGAAAAAGCAAGAGAGTTCCAGAAAAACATATATTTCTGCTTTATTGACTATGCCAAAGCCTTTGACTGTGTGGATCACAATAAACTCTGGAAAATTCTGAGAGATGGGAATACCAGACCACCTGACTTGCCTCCTGAGAAATCTGTATGCAGGTCAGGAAGCAACAGTTAGAACTGGACATGGAACAACAGACTGGTTCCAAATAGGAAAAGGAGGACGTCAAGGCTGTATATTGTCACCCTGCTTATTTAACTTCTATGCAGAGTACATCATGAGAAACGCTGGACTGGAAGAAACACAAGCTGGAATCAAGATTGCTGGGAGAAATATCAATAACCTCAGATATGCAGATGACACCACCCTATGGCAGAAAGTGAAGAGGAGCTAAAAAGCCTCTTGATGAAAGTGAAAGAGGAGAGTGAAAAAGTTGGCTTAAAGCTCAATATTCAGAAAATGAAGATCATGGCATCCAGTCCCATCACTTCATGGGAAATAGACGGGGAAACAGTAGAAATGGTGTCAGACGTTTTTTTGGGGGGGCGCTCCAAAATCACTGCAGATGGTGACTTCAGCCATGAAATTAAAAGACGCTTACTCCTTGGAAGAAAAGTTATAACCAACCCAGATAACATATTCAAAAGCAGAGACATTACTTTGCTGACCAAGGTCCGTCTAGTCAAGGCTATGGTTTTTCCAGTAGTCATGTATGGATGTGAGAGTTGGACTGTGAAGAAGGCTGAGTGCTGAAGAATTGATGCTTTTGAACTGTGGTGTTGGAGAAGACTCTTGAGAGTCCCTTGGACTGCAAGGAGATCCAACTAGTCCATTCTGAAGAAGACCAACCCTGGGATTTTTTTGGAAGGAATGATGCTAAAGCTGAAACTCCAGTACTTTTGCCATCTCATGAGAAGAGTTGACTCATTTGAAAAGACCCTGATGCTGGGAGGGATTGGGAGCAGGAGAAGAAGGGGACAACAGAGCATGAGATGGCTGGATGGCAATACAGACACGATGGATGTGAGTCTGAGTGAACTCTGGGAGATGGTGATGAACAGGGAGGCCTGGTGTGCTGTGATTCATGGGGTCGCAAAGAGTTGGACACGACTGAGCGACTGAACTGAACTGAACAGTACAGCAACTAGCGTACACATGTTTGCATCTTTGAAAGTTCACAACTTGAAGGTGTGAAGATGTAGGGAAGTTACTATACATCCCTTTTTTAAGATTTCCATCCCATTTAGGTCACCACAGAGCATTAAGTAGAGTTCATACAGAGTGAAGTAAATTAGAAAGAGCAAAACAAATATGATATAATATTGCTTACATTTGGAATCTCCATTTCTTCTAAGTCAGGATTTTGCTACCCTGTACTCATCTCTGATATCACAACTTTGTGTTATCACTTAAATATTTTGTCATAGTTATCAGTGTCATTTAATAACATCGAAGCATGGAGGTGTCCAGGCAAACCAAGCAGATCTCATCATTGCCCCTAAAGACACACATGAACATCAAGCAAGAATCATGTACAAATGTAACTACAAATGAAGAGGAGGGTTAGGAAGGCAGAAAGCCCAGGGTGATTAGAGGCTAGGGAAGGGCTCTCCAGGAGGTGAGTAAGCAGAGTCATAAAGGCTGAGTAGGCCAGCCTGGGGATGCTTGGGGAAGAGAACATTCCAGGTGGAGGGACAGGCCTTGTGAAGATTCTGAGGTCCTGGGACTTGGCTCAAGGGAAGAAAAACAATGGGCCTCACGGTGAAAGAAAAAGGAGGCAAAGGCCAGTATTGTGGGACTCATAGGTGGATTGCGGAGCTGGATTGTATTCTGAGTTCAAAGAGGAAGCCAATATACAGTTTAAAACAGTGTGATGAGGAACATCTTTAAAGTAACCCTGGCTACTAGGAGAGAGCAGTCAGAAAGCTCCTGCAGTCATTCAGTTTTCTTCTCTGTTAACTCTGGTGTCTCATTGACAGATATGCCCCCCAAACCTTGCACCAGTGAGTACCCCAAGTTGTGAGAAAGTAGCCCAGGGGAAAGTGGGCATTTAATCACAACTTTGAGAGTTAAAAACTTAGTGACTTCCCTGGTGATGAGAACTTGAATTTGTGCCAAACTACTACCACAGGGTGACTTTAGGTGGCTTACTTCCCCTTTTTGCACCTCAGCACACTCATTTATAAATGAAGGTAGCATTTGAAAAACCATTCTGATTTTACCTTCTGATCTGATATGAAAGAGAGCTCAAGGGAGCATCATTTCACTCTTCTAATAAAAAAGCCAAATTAGCTTAACATTTATAACTTTTTTTTGGAGCCATCATAGAGCTGAGGCTGCAGAGCAAACTGCTGGCCCAAAATTTGAGGAGAGAGGAAACCCAAACATTCAAGGCCAGTATAAGATGATCCAATAGAGACATAATTGGAATCTTAGAGGAAGAGAGACTAGGGTAGAAGAAATAATTGAAGTAGCAAGTCCAATAATTTCCTGACATTAGCAACAGATATTAAACCACAGATCCACATACTTCAAAAAGGATAAATATGAAAGAAAAAAGTTCATACTTAGGCATATCATACTCAAACTGCTGAAAATGAAAGATAAAGAGACAATTTTGAAAGCAGCTAGAGTAAAAAAAACAATACACAGAGAAAAAGAGATAAGAATTAGGGAAAAAAATTTTATTAAAACTATCCAAGCCAGGAGATAGCAGAGTGATGTCTTCAAGCAGTTGAAAGAAAAAATATATATATTCAGCAAAAGAAGCTTTCAAACATGAAAAAGAAATACTTTCTCAGACTAACCAAAACTGAAGGAATTAATTTCCATTAGATCCACTCCTAAGCAATTTTAAATTTTCTTCAAGCAGAAGGAATATGATAGCAGATTGAAACCTGGATCTATGCTAAGGAATGAAGAGTGCAAGCAAGGAATAGAAGGGAATGTTCTCAACCTGTGAAGGTTAACTACAAGCCACCGCCCCCCACCCAACCCAAGTTAACATTATACTTAGTGAAAAAAGCCTGAACACTTTCTCCCTAAGACCTCAGCAAGGCAGGATGCTTTCTCTCACCACACTGGTCAACATTGAACATTGAAATCCTAGCCAATGTTATATGACAATAAAAAGAAATAAAAAGAAAGCAGATTAAAATGGAAGAAACTGAACAGTCTCTGTGTTATTTTCTATATAAAAAATCTCAAAGAAACCAGAAAACAAGCCTCCTAGAATTAATCAGTGAATTTAGTAAGGTAGGAAGATGTGAGATCAAGAAACAAAATAAATTTCAAATCCATACAATAGTGGTGAGCAATTAGAATTTGAAGTAAAAACAGCATTTACAATAGCGGCCAAAAATTATATCCTTAAAGTATAAATCTAATGAAATATATTCAAGACATGTATACTAGCATTTCATCAGGATGGCTTTTTAATCAGTGAAAGAAATAAAAGAAGACCTAAAGGTAATATGGTGCTTATGGGTTTAAAGACCTGATATTATTTAATATAATTACTTCATATTAAGTAATGTTCCTATTACTAAGAAGCCAATTTCCCCCACATCCAAGGACAAAGGAGGAGCCCCCAATAAGACAGTAGGAGGGGCAAAAGCACATTTAGAATCAAACCCTAAACCTGACCACTTGACTTTACACTCCAGGATGTCTGGCTCTAGCTAAGTGATCACACCATCATGGTTATCTGAGTCATTAAGATGTTTTTTGAATAGTTCTTCTGTGTATGTATTCTTTCCACCTCTTCTTAATATCTACTGTTTCTGTTAGCGCCACACCATTTCTGTCCTTTATTGAGCCCATCTTTGCATGAAATGTTCCCTTGGTATCTCTAATTTTCTTGAAAAGATCACTAGTCTTTCCCATTTTATTATTTTCCTCTATTTCTTTGCATTGATCACTTAGGAAAACTATCTTGTCTCTTCTTGCTATTGTTTGGAACTCTGCATTCAGATGGATAGATCTTTCCTTTCCCTTTTTCCTTTGCCTTTCACTTCTCTTCATTTCTTAGGCATTTGTAAGGCCTCCTCAGACAACCATTTTGCCTTTTTGCATTTCTTCTTGAAGATGGTTTTGATCACCACCTTCTATACAATGTCACAAACCTCCATCCATAGTTCTTCAGGCACTCAGAGCCTGAAGAACCCTTGAATCTAAGTGTCACTTCCAGTGGGGATATGGAAGTGCAGGAATAGAAAATCACCAATAGATCACCAGTAAGAGTTGTGTCAGGGATCATCTACAATGAAAGCTAAAATTATGTATAAGGAACAATCAAAAGGGTCATATTTTGACCAAGTAATCTCACTTGAGAGATTCCAGCTTAAGGAAAGATTCTGCAATGTAACACGTTCATGCAAGTGTTATTTGGAAAATTTTAAAAGGAAAGTAACTTGTATTCAACAATACAGAAATGCTTAATCAAATTAAACAATATGCACTCAATAGAAAATTACCCAGCCATTGAAAATCTAATTTTTTTGGGGGGGGGAATTAGATTTATTTATTTATTTTTTAAACTTATTTATTTTTTATTTTACTTTACAATTCTGTATTGGTTTTGCCATACATTGACATGAATCCACCACGGGTGTACATGCATTCCCAAACCTGAATCCCCCTCCCACCCTCCCTCCCCACAACATCTCTCTGGGTCATCCCCACGTACCAGCCCCAAGCGTGCCATATCCTGCATCGGACATAGACTGGCAATTCGATTCTTACATGATATTATACATGTTTCAATACCATTCTCCCAAGTCATCTCACCCTCTCCCTCTCCCACTGAGTCCAAAAGTCCATTATACACATGAAAATCTAATTTATAAAAGATATTGAATAGTAGAGGAAGTGTGTAACAATGTGGGCTAGAATTTTATATAATGTATGATTTAAATAATTTAAAAATATAAATATACACTCTACTGTACCATCATAGGGGATTTGATTTAGGTCATACATGAACGGTCTAGTGGTTTTCCCTGTTTCTTCAATTTAAGTCTGAATTTTGCAATAAGGAGTTCATGATATGAGCCACAGTTAGCTTCCTTTTTTTTTTTTTTTTTCTGACTCTATAGAGCTTCTCCATCTTTGGCTGCAAAGAATATAATCAAGCTGATTTCAGTTTTGACCATCTGGTAACGTCCATGTGTAGAGTCATCTATTGTTTTGTTGGAAGAAGGTGCTTACTAGGACCCGTGCATTCTCTTAGCCAAACTGTTAGTCTTTGCCCTTCTTTTTGTACTCCAAGGCCAAACTTGCCTGTTACTCCATGTATCTCTTTACTTCCTACTTTTGCATTCCATTCCCCTATGACGAAAAGGACATCTGTGTGTGTGTGTGTGTGTGTGTGGTTAGTTCTAGAAGGTCTTGTAGGTCTTCATAGAACCATTAAACTTCAGCTTCTTCAGCATTAGTGATTGGGGCATAGACTTGGATTACTGTGATATTGAATTGTTTGCCTGGGAAATGAACAGAGATCATTCTATCTTTTTTGAGATTGCACCTAAGTACTGCATTTTGGATTCTTTTGTTGGCTACCAGGGCTACTCCATTGCTTCTAAGGGATTCTTTCCCACAGTAGTATATATAATGGTCATTTGAATTAAATTCATCCATTTCAGTCCATTTGAGCTCACTGACTCCTAAAACGTTGATGTTCACTCTTGCCACCTCCTGTTTAACCACTTCCAATTTACCTTGTTTCATGGTCCTAACATTTCAGATTCCTATGCAATATTATTCTTTACAGCATCAGACTTTACTTCTATCACCAGCCACATCCACAACTGGTCTTTGTTTTTGCTTTGGCTCCATCTGCTTCGTTCTTTCTGGAGTTATTCCTCCACTCTTCTCCAGTAGCATTTTGGGAACCTACTGACCTGGGAAGTTCATCTTTCAGTGTTATATCTTTTTGCCTTTTCATACTGTTGCTGGGGTTCTCAAGGCAAGAATACAGAAGTGGCTTGCCATTCCATTCTCCAGTGGATGAAGTTTAGACAGAACTCTTCACCATGACCCCATCTAGTCAAAGCTATGTTTTTCCAGTAGTCATGCATGGATGTCAGAGCTGGACCATAAAGAAAGCTGATCACCAAAGAATTGATGCTTTTGAACTGTGGTGTTAGAGAAGACTCTTGAGAGTCCCTTGGACTGCAAGGAGATCCAACCAGTCCATTCTAAAGGAAATCAGACCTGAACATTCATTGGAAGAACTGATGTCGAAGCTGAAGCTCCAATACTTTGGCCACCTGATGCAAAGTACAGACTCACTGGAAAAACCCTGATGCTGGCAAAGACTGAAGGCAGGAGGAGAAGGAGATGACAGAGGATGAGATGGTTGGATGGCATCACCGACTTGATGGATATGAGTTTGAGCAAGCTCTGGGGGTTGGTGATGGACAGGAAAGTCTGACATGCTGCTGTCCATGGAGCTGCAAATAGTTGGACACGACTGAACTGAACTAAACTGAATTTCCCCCAATTTTGGAACAATTTAAGTAATGAAATAGATAACCATATTATTTAATTATAACTTCAAGATACCCATCAGCTCACATTGATATGGATAAGTGACTGAATGCATTAAAAAAACAGGGGAGAGTGGAAAGCTCTTCCTTACAGAACAATTCCAGGTAACAAATGTGGAAGGAATGGGGGAAATAGAATATCACCAATAGATCACCAGTAAGAGTTGTGTCAGGGAAAATCTATAATAAATGCTAAAATTACGTGTAAGGAACAATCAAAAAGGTCATGTTTTGACCAAGTAAATCTTCCTTGAGAGATTCCAACTTAAGGAAAGACTCTGAAATGTGACATGTTCATGGAAGTGCTATTTGGAACATTTAAAAAGGAAAGTAACTTGTGTTCAACAATAGGAAAATGCTTAATCAAATTAAACAATATGCACTCAATAGAAAACTACACAGCCATTAAGAATCTAATTTATAAAGGCTACTGAATAGTAGAGAAAATATATAACAATGTAAGCTAGAATTTTCTATATAAATGATTATAAATCATTTTAAAAATACAAAAAACCCTCAAATGAAATATACAAAAGAAACAACAATGTTTTTGTTACAGTCAAATTTTTTTCATTTTCAAAATTATTTGTCACATCAAGTGGCTTCGTTAATTACCTTTGTAACTTAAAACTATTTGGAAACAATTTTATTTATTTTATATAATATGAATTGTAGGTAATTCTGTTAATCATTCAAACAGACCTTCAACTCCAGTAAAAAGGGCCACATCAATTACTTCTTTATTTTCCCCATAGAGCTTAGTTGCAAGTCTTGATATACAGAATAATCTCAATCAGCATTTTCATACTAATTGATTTCAAATATCATTGCTATCAGTGTCACCTCAAAAACATATAGTGCTTGTTTCTCCTCAGGTGACAGCTTTTATCTCATCAATGGGGAACCAGGATTGCCAACCTCACCTGGCAGTAATGAGGTGGAACTCCCTATCCCCTGCCAGGCAGTGTGAAAGGAGGGCTGTCAAGTCACAAGATTTAAATAAGGTCTAGAGTTTGTTCTTAAGTTTTCTTTTTATCTCCAAAATATTCTGGGCTGGGAACCAGGGAGAATGGCAACCTGGAACCATCAACAGGCAAAGAAAAAAAAAAGGAAGGAATGAAGGGAGGCAGGGAGGTGGGGAGCAGGAGAGAAGGATGAAAGAAGAGAAGGGAGAAAAGTTTGCTCCACTTCACGTGTATGCACAGAACTTTAACTCAAGGAGGTGACTGAGTGACGACATGGAGAGGGGAATGCCACTGAAAGAAGATTTAGTTACGTACAGCTTCTGAGAGGAAGAGGCATGCCATGCTACAGAGGGCCTGTGGGGAAGCACCAGTGTGGGTCGGGTGGCAAAAGGAACAAAGGGAAAGTCTAGGCTAGAGCCTTTGCTGGGGTTTCCAAGAGAAACAAGACAGGACAAAGTAAACAGCTTAGGGCTGGCAAGTCTGAATAAGTACAGCAGGCTCTGAGATAGTGGTTGGCCCTGGGGTGATTTAGGGCAGGCAGACTTAGGGCAGTGTCAGCATTTGATCAGGAGGTGGTTCAGAGCATGGGCTCTGAGTCTTAGGGAAGAGGTAAACAATTTAGCCATTAGTTTTGTCCTGTAATTAATGGATGCCAAATAGAGAAATACAGACTCTAAGAAAACACAGAACCTCTGCCCAAAGTTCCAGGAAGGGAAAGCCCAGAAGGAAGATATATCCTTGTGGCAGCAGTATCCTGACCTGCCTGAAATAGTAGCTACAACAGATCCCAGGTAGTTCAAACCATGACCACCCCTTCCCTCATCCATCAGCAACACAAGGGGTCAATCTGCCAGCAGCAGAATCTGAGCAAGTCAAACCAGCCCCTGCCAGGAGCAGGTGTGCCCTCGCCCTGCACAGATGGTGTCAACAGTCTTGGTGTCTGCTCCTCTACCCAGCAGTAGAAAGCAACGCAGCACTAGTGTCTCCCAATCCTCCACCCAACAGCAGAGAACCTCCCAGACCCCATGGTTCCAGCCCTTTCCAGTGGCAGAACGTGGCTCAGGTAAGCACCTCTTTCTGTCAATGGCAATGGCAGAGAGAGAGAGTGAGAAGCCCACCAGCACTGGGTCACTGGAAAACAGCCAGGGGAAGTACTCTCTTTCCTATGGGTTGGGATTCCTATATCCATCTAACAAAGCCAGGAAGCCCAGAGAAGCCATTTCTGGACACTGCAGACAATACTAACAAGGATCAAGGGAGAACTCAAGCAGAAGAGTTAAAAAAATCAGAACAGCATTGCAAAAGGTTCAGAAAACTAAATTGTCATTGGGACTGCAGCCAATAAAATAGTCGAGACCTACAAACTAAATATAAATAGGGAAAATTCTTGCTAAAGGGTTATAAATAGGATCAAGATGTCTTAACATAATATCCAGACTGCATGGAATATAATAAAACATCCTTGTCATTCCAAGAACCACAACTTAAGTGAGAAGCCACAACTTAAGTGGGAAAAAAACATTAAGTTGATACAACTACTGAGAGGAATCAGAACAATTTGTAAAAGATTTTGAAGCAACCATCATAAAACTGTTTCAACAAGTACTCATAAATACACTTGAAACAAATGGAAACACTGTAAAACCTCAAAAAAGGGTTATAAAAAGAAACAAGTGGAAATAAAATAAATAAATTCCATTTATTTATTGAATTGAAATAAAACTGAATATGTAGGTTAAACAGAAGAATGAAGGGAACAAAAATAAATCAGGGAACTTGAGGACAAGTTAATAGAATTCTGAATAACAGAGAAAACATTGAAAAAAATCCTCATAGACTCAGGGACATTTATGTCATTGAAGTCTTGGAAGAAGAGGAGAAACAGGAAGGACTGAAACAGTTTTAAACAAATAATGCCTGAATGGTTATCAGATTTGGCAAGAGACAAACTATACATTAAAGAAGCTGAATGAATTATAAATAGGAAAAAATGAAAAGAAACCCAACCAAAATACATCATAATTAAGCTTCTGAAACCAAACTGAAACCAAAGGGAAAAAACTCTTAAAGCAACCAGAAGAAAGCTTCCACCTATTATCTATAAAGGAAAGCTAACTTGAAAGACAACCTTTTCTCACATGAAACCGAAGAGGCCGAATAAAGTGATGGATTTCTCAAGTGCTGTTAAAAGAACAGTTAACTGAAATTCAATATCGATTTGAACACATTCAGTAATGAATAAGATGAGGGTAAATTAAGAGAATTTGCTGCTAGCAGATCATTAAAAAATGTGTAAATTAAACTCTCCAAAATAAAAGAAAATGATTATAAAAGAAGGCTTGAAACTTTTGAAAGGAAAGAATGAAAGAATAGGCAAAAATAGAGGTAGATGTAATAGACTACCTTCATGAATTTAATAAAGCATACTTGATTGTTGAAGTAAAAACTGTAATTTTATCTGTTATGGTGCTCAGTGTATATGGAGGAAATAGTTGAGACAATTATACTTTAAAAGACACATTGGTAAAGGAACGTAAACAGAAAGTTTCAGTACTCCACAATAAAGGACAGAAAGAGCAAGGACTTAACACAAGCAGAAGAGATTAAGAAGAGGTGTCAAGAATACACAGAAAAACTGTACAACAAAGGTCTTAATGACCTGGATAACCACAATGGTGTGGTCACTCACCTAGAGCCAGATATGCAGGAGGGTGAAGTCAAGTGGGCCTTAGGAAGAATTACTACAAACAAAGCTAGAAGAGGTGATGGAATTCCAGCTGAGCTATTTCAAATCCTAAAAGATGATGCCGTGAAAGTGCTGCACTCAATATGCCAGCAAATTTGGAAAACTCAGCAATGGCCACAGGACTGGAAAAGGTCATTTTTCATTTCAATCCCAAAGAAGAGCAATGCCAAAGAATGTTCAAATTACCACACAATTGCACTCATTTGACATGCTAGCAAGTTAATGTTCAAAATCCTTCAAGCTAGGCTTTAATAGTTTGTGAACCGAGAACTTCCAGATGTATAAGTAGGATTTAGAAAAGGCAGAGGAACCAGAGAGCAAATTGTCAACATTCAGTGGAACATAGAAAAAGCAAGAGAATTCCAGAAAAACATACTTCTGCTTCATTGACTATGCTAAAGCCTTTCACTGTGTGGATCACAACAAACTGTGGGAAAATCTTAAAGAGTCAACATTCAAAAAGAAATCACTATAGACCAACATATCAACAAGCTACTAAAAAAATTATAAACCATATTAATTGATGGAGAAAAGTATTTAGACAAAATTCAATACTTATTTATGATAAAAATTCTCCAGAAATTAGGAATAGCAGAGAATTACCTCAACTTTATAAAAAGCATTTTGATGACTAATTTTATATGTCAACCTGACTGGGTTAGAAGGTGCTCAGATATCTGGTAAAACATTATTTCTGGCTGTGTCTGTGAGGGTGTGTCTGGAACAGATTAGCATTTGATTCAACAGACTGAATAAAAAGACAATACAGTATTGTAAAGTAAAATAAAGTAAAAATAAAATTTAAAAAAAAAACACAATTATACACCATGCGGGGGGCGGGGGGGGGGGAAGCATCTTCTCTCACCAGGCATGATCTGATCTGTTGAGGGCCTGAATAGCATAAAAAAGTGAAAGACTAGTTAATTCCCTGTTATGAGCTGAGATGTCCATCTTCTACTGCCCATGGACATCAAAGATCCTATCAGGCCTTTGGACTCTGGGGTTTACACCATTGGCTCCCCAGATTCCCAGGCCTTGAGACTTAGACTGAATTACACCACCAATTGGCCTTCCTGATTGTCCAGCCCGCAGGCAGCAAACTGTGGAGCTTCTCCATTTCCATAACTCTATAAGGCAATTCCTATAATAAATCTCCCCAGATACATATTTGCATACAACCTGTTAGCTCTGTTCCTCTGGAGAAACCTGACTAACAAAATCATCTACAAAAAACTTACAAATAAAATCATACTTGATAGTGGAAGACAATTCATTATCTTCAAGATTGGGTTTATGGCAAAAATTTCCACTCTCACATCTTCTATTCAACATATTTCTAGATGCTGTAGCCAATTCTAGCCCCTACCTTCAACACATACATACTAAGAAGAAGAAACAAAGACATACAAATTAGAGAGGAAGAAATAAAAATGTCCTTTTTGTGAATGGCTTGGTCATCTCCTAGAAAATCCCCAAGAATCTATAAAACATTCCTAGAATGAATAAGTAAGTTTAGCAAAGTTGCAACATGTAATTTCAACACCCCAAAATCAATTACATTTCTATATATTAACAGTAAGCATGTACAAACTGAAATTAAAAATGCAATATTAGTTATAATTATGCCAGAGAAAATGAACTACTTAATAATAAACTTAACAATATATGTAAAGCATATATATGCTGAAAATTACAAAATGATGATGAAAGAAATCAACGACCCAACTAAATGGAGAGACATAATGTGTTCATGGGTTGAAAGACTAAATAAAATAATGACTGTAGCCCACCAAGCTCCTCTGTCCATGGAATTCTCAAGCAAGAATACTGGAGTAGGTGGCCATTCTCTTCTCAAGGGGATCTTCCCAACCCAGGGATCAAACCTGGTTCTCCTGCATTGCAGGCAGATTCTTTACTGTCTGAGCCACCAGGGAAGCCCAATAATGATGTAATTTTCCCCCAAATTTATTTATTGGTTTAATATAAGTGCTATCAGAATCACAGCAAAGGTTTTGGACATAGACAATTATTCTAAAATTTATATAGAAAGGCACAGGACCTATAATAGGCCTTTGAAAAAATCTTAAAAAGGAATGAGATGGGAGGAGTTAACCTACACTATAGTAAGGTTACTATGGTGCTTCAGTAATCAAGGTACGTGGTATTGCAGAAGAATAGACATATGTATAAATGGAACAAAAGAGGTAAACCAAAAATTGTTGTTTAGTCACTAAGTTGTGTCCAATTCTTTTGTGACTCCATGGACTATAGCCCACCAGGCTACTCTGTCCATGGGATTTTCCAGGCTAGAATACTGGAATGTGTTGCCATTTCTTTCTCCAGGGAATCTTTCCAACCCAGGAATCAAATATGAAGTTTTAATTAGTAGGCAGATTCTTTACCACTGAACCACTGATCTACCAGGGAAGCCTAAAGTAAAAGTAGACCCACACAAATATTTCCAACTGGTTTTTTTTTTTTTTTTTGACAAATGTACAAAGCAACTCAAAAGGAAGAATACTGGTTTCAATAAATGATCCTGGAATTGGATACCCACAGGCAAAAAACCTATAAAAACCAAACCTGACATAAACTTCACAACTACAGGATAACTTAACTTAAAATGATTCAGGTACTAAAAAGTAAAATATAGAGCCTTTAGCAAAAAAAAAAAAAATAAAATCCCTTAGAAAAAAGTAGGAGCAAATTTTTGGCCTCTAAGCCTAAGCAAATAGTTCTTAGATTTGACACTAAAAGCCTC
Organism: Oryx dammah; assembly: GCF_014754425.2. Classification (NCBI taxonomy): domain Eukaryota; kingdom Metazoa; phylum Chordata; class Mammalia; order Artiodactyla; family Bovidae; genus Oryx; species Oryx dammah. The sequence continues at coordinate 134,547,865 of NW_024070211.1, forward strand.
ACTGGTAAAAAGAAAAACTGATGAATTGAATTTCATCAACATTTAAAACTTTTGATCTGTGGAAGGCTCTACTAAGAAGATGAAAAGACAAACTACAGACAAGGGAGAAAATATTTGCAAATCACGTGCATGACAAAGGACTAGTATCAAGAATATGCACAGAACACTCAAAACGCCACAGCACAAAAACAATTCAGTTAGAAAATGAGATGCACTGAAATTTCACTGAAGGTGATAGACAGATGGAAAATGAGCATGTGAAATGAACTTATTAGAACAGCTAAAATGAAAAGTTGAGACATCAAGTGCTGGTGAGAATGCAGAGAAATTGGATCAATCATCCATGGTTAGTGGGAATATAAAATGGTACAGTCACTGGGGGAAATGGCTTGGCAATTATATTTATTAACATAAAATTAAACAAGCAACTAACAAATGACCCAGCAGTTACATAAAAACCTGTACACAAATGTTAATAGCAGAATTATTTATAATAACCTCAAACTGGAAGCAACCTAAATATCCTTCAAAGGATGAACAGTTAAATTGTGGTACATCCATAATGTGGAATGGACTGTTAATAAATGCAATACTTTGGGTAAATCTCCAAAGAATTATTCTCAATGAACAAAACTAAACCCAAAACACTGTCTGCTATAGAAATGTATTTGTTACACATTCCTGCAATTATAAAATCATGTAAATAATGAACAGCTTCTCTGTGGTTGTCTGTGGTTAAGGATGAGAAGAGTGAGTACTTGAAGAATGTGGGTGTGTTTTTTTATATGGCAACATGAAGAATATTTTGGTGATGGAACTATTCTGTATTTTGGCAGTGGTTGAGAGTACCCTAATCTACATATGATAAAATTGCATAGAACAAAATACACACACACGAACAACAAGTAACACTGGGGAGATGTGCTCCAGATCAGTAGAATATTTCCTGTTGTAATATTTTACTATAGATTGGTAAACTATTGTTTTTGTGGGAAGCTGGGTAAAGTTTCTGTGGGAAATGCTCTATTATTTCTTAAAACTGCATGTGAATCTACAAAATTAAATTCTATAAAGTTACACTTAAAAAATAATTAACACTCAAAACTAAATAGAGGAAGAAGTATTGAGAAATGTACAGGCTCACTATCAACTAAACATGTAAACGCAGAGATGGCTCCATCTACTACCCGGAAGCAAGAGTTTTTCAGACCTGAGCCCAGGCTGTGAGGATCTGATGACACTACAAGCTGTCTTTGTCTCTTATAAAGTCTCTCTGCAATGTGTGAAAGGAATGACTACATTTTTTGGACATCTGGATTTTGATTCAAACGCCTGGTCCATCACTTTCTGGCTGAGCGACCCTGAGAAAGGGCATACGCTTTTCATCTCACTTTCTTCAATCTCCAATGATAGGGATGAGTACTTACAGGGTTGATGTCCACATTTAACAATCTCGTGTATAAGAATCTAGTACAGTTCCTGAGAACAAGAAGGCATTCAGTGACATGTTAAATTCCTTTCATAAAAAGAAAAAGCATCCCATAAAGTACCACACCCTGATGGTTTTAAAGGAACATTCTACCAAAAAATCAAGAAATACATAATTCCAGTCTCACCAAAGAACTGAAAAAGCAGGATTGTTCCTCAGCTCTTTAAATAAAGATGGTATAATGTTGACAGAAAAACTCAACAGCGGTAGCACAAAACATATTAATCTCACCCACAAATATAAATGCAAAAATTCTAAACAAAATATTAGCAAAATAAGTCTAATGTTGTAAAAAAAATTAGCATTTCAAGACCAATTGTTGGAATTATTTCCACAAAAACAGATTAAATTTACCACAAAAATAAAGGGGAAAGAAAACATACTGCTATCTCAATAGATTCAGAAAATGAATATGAAATATTCAACATCTACTCCTTGTATAAAAATGGAAAGAAACTTCAAGATCTAATGGAGGGTATTATAAAAAGGCTACAGAAGATACCATACTCAATTAACCTCTGAAAACATCATTTCAAATTAGAAACAAGACGATGGTTGCTATGACACTTTCAACATTGTACTAAAGATCCTATCCTACACAAAAGACAGAAAGATTCAATACAATATATAAGAATTGCAAAGGAAGAAACAAGCTTATTATCATTCACATGCATTCTGATAGAAATTCCAAAGGAATCTTTAGGCAAACCTGTAAGTATTATATGTATTAATAGCCTATATATAATATATGTTAATAAGATCCACATTACCTGCTATGTTTATATCATAGATTAGTTAGAAAGTACAATTTGAAAGATTTTTTTATAAAAGCAATAAAAAACATACTTCAGTACCTAAGAAAATATGTAAAAATATGCCCAAGATCTTGGAAAACATTTTTAAACTTTAAATGTGAAATTTCAATTTGAGCTTCCACCCCTCCCTGCAGCAACAAAGTGCTATGAGTCAGCCCTCTGCTTCCATTCACTTTCAAGCAAGGAGGCAATGTCAGTCAGTGCTCCATTTTCATTTGGGTGCTGTTTTCAAGGCCCAGCAGGAAGCTGACAGACACATCCATCCTACCCTAACAGAACAGCTCAGAGACTGCCTGCCAAAAAGAGAAGGTTAAATTGATCCAGAGTCATATAATACCTAAAATGTCCTGGATACAGCAGAATATCACCAGTCATATCAAGAACTAGAAAATCACTATGAGAATGAGAAAACACAACCAACAGATACTAACACCAAGATGAATCAGATGTCAGAATTATTTGACAAAGATTTTAGAGCCATTACAAAAATGCTTCAATTAAAGCAATTATAAATTTTCTTGAAACTAATGAAAAATTAAAAAAACTCAATGATATTAAAAAAAAAAGGAAAAAAAAAATTTTTTTTTTTTAATAAAAAGGAACTGGGACTTCCCTGGTGATCCAGCAGTAAGATTCTGTGCTTCCAATGCAGGGCACACAGGTTTGATCCCTGGTCAGGGAACTAAGATTCTTCATGCCACAAGGGATGGCCATAATAATAATAATAATAGTAATGATAAAGGAGCCAGAGTGGAAATTATTGAACTGAAAAATATAATGAAAGAAAGGAAAAATCTGCTGGATAGGCTCAGTATAGAGTGGAGATGACACAGGATAGAATCATTAAACTTGAGGACAGATCAACTGAATTTTTCAACCTGAGCAATAGAGACAAAATAGGTTATAAGAATATTAACAGTATTGGGAACCAATGGGATCATATGAAAAGAGTATCATCAGAGTCTCACATGGAGAGGAGAAAGAGCATGGGACTGAAGAATTATTCAAAGATAAAATGATTGATTAGCTTCTCAAATTTGGCAAAAGACATAAACATACAGAATTAGGAAGATAAGAAAACTCCAGGTAGGACAAACAGAAAGAATTCCATGCCAAATCACAGCCTAATTGAACTTATAAAAGCTAAAGACAAAATCCTGAAAATAACTTGAGAGAAATGACAATTTTTATAGCAACCACACAAACTAAAGTGACAGTGGACTTCTCATCTAAACCTATGAAGGCAAGAAGGAAGTAGGTATTTTTCAATTGCTGAAAGAAAAAAAAATGGTCAACCAAGAATTCTATAAATAGTGAGACTGTCTTTCAAGAATGAATAAGAAAGAAGTACACTAGAGAAGACACATAAATGGAGAGACATTCTATTCTTATGAATTTTAAACACTTTGGCCTGGTTTTTAATGTGATGAGTTTGTAATGCTGTGAGCCATCCCCTGTTCTGTGAATGGTAGGATCCCAGAATATCACTAAAGATGTGGAAAAGCAATCAATCTGAGTCAGAATGAGTGACCAGAAGGATCTACAATGTCTGATCCTTCTACTGGGAGACTATTTTTGGTTTTGGTATCTATAATATTAACCATGTTTTTATGAAGTTTCTTTAAAAATTCTATGTTTTCTACAGAGCCCAGACTATTTAATATAAATACCAGGAGACTCACTTGATATCTTTGTCTTTTGAACAAATAAAACTATTTATTTCAAACAAATAAAAATTATACCACATTATATCCTAAATTGTATATAATTGTAGGACATATATTTTGGTTATATTATTGATGGTATTTAACAGTTATTTCATTTATTATATATATATTCTGTCCCAATAAACTCTTTGCTAAAAGGGTCTGTTTTTAGTTTAGTTCATTGTTTTAATCCTGAAGGCACTGTAACTGGCAAATAGAAGGTACTAAAAACAAATCTTCATGAATGAACTGATTTTTATATTTTTTCAAATTTCAAATAAACTATATATTATTGCTTACAATTATCAATGCCTAGGAAATCTTTGTTTGGTTTTAATAAATAAATGCACCTACCAGATACGTGATGACCCAAGGATAGCAAATTTTATTTCACATCATATTTCAGCTCTCACTGACTAACAGCTACCAGAAACAAAATGAGAAGGATTCTAAGGCCTTGAAAGAGTGCCATGCTCACTTTGGCAAGGTCTGCTGGGGTGAGGGAGGAAGGAATTGGTCGTTCCTTGCCCCAGCCCTTACTCTAATTAAAATATGTAGCAAGGAAGAAATATACTGCTTATGTGGATTACATTGACACTTCCTTGAAAATCTCTTTATTGTACTAAAAAGACTTTTCATGCAGTGGGAAGAATAGGAATGCTGAGCTCCACAGGCCTGGGCACTCACAGCCGCTGTGTGATCCTCTTCTATTTCCCCACCAAGCACTCTCCCCCGTTCTCCACAGGCTTCTCAGAGCTTCTCTCTGCCCAGTTCCTGTGCTCCACTGTGGGCAACGTTGCTCCAGTCATGTCTGAATCTATGTTACCTTATTGACTGTAGCCTGCCAGGTTCCTCTGTCCATGAGATTCTCCAGGCAAGAATTATCTCTCCCACATTACAACTCACTTCCTCCTTCACAGAGACTACGAACTAGCCACTCAGAAATACCTTCAAATTTTTGTCTCGCATCCTTTACGTTTTCCTGAAGTTTTACTCACTACCTTCTCCTTCCTAGCGCAACTTTAGTTCTGTTCCCTTCCACCTGTCTGTGGTCCAGATCACATCATCTCCTGCTCACCTAGGCCCTACAAACTCCATTGATTATCTTGTCTTCTCTGTTTGTTCACCTTTCCACTGGCTTCTTCCCAACAGCACTTAAGCATAATCTTTGTTCTTTCATTTAAAATAAAACCCTAGAAAAATAATGAAGTATCATCTGCAAAGAAAATAGTAAAATAAAATTAACCTCCTCCGAGTTTCCTTGACCTTGATTCTCTCCAGCTATAACACTTACCTCACATGTTAGTCTTTAACGCACTGTCACCTGATCCCACCCACCTCCCACTGGAATTATTCTTCAGTTCAGTTCAGTCACTCAGTCGTGTCTGACTCTTTGTGACCCCACGTATCGCAGCACGCCAGGCCTCCCTGTCCATCACCAACTCCCGGAGTTCACTCAGACTCACATCCATTGAGTCAGTGATGCCATCCAGCCATCTCATCCTCTGTCGTCCCCTTCTCCTCCTGCCCCCAATCCCTCCCAGCATCAGAGTCTTTTCCAATGAGTCAACTCTTCACATGAGGTGGCCAAAGTACTGGAGTTTCAGCTTTAGCATCATTCCTCCCAAAGAAATCCCAGGGTTGATCTCCTTCAGAATGGACTGGTTGGATCTCCTTGCAGTCCAAGGGACTCTCAAGAGTCTTCTCCAACACCACAGTTCAAAAGCATCAATTCTTCAGCCCTCAGCTTTCTTCACAGTCCAACTCTCACATCCATACATGACCACTGGAAAAACCATAGCCTTGACTAGACAGACCTTAGTTGGCAAAGTAATGTCTCTGCTTTTGAATATACTATCTAGGTTGGTCATAACTTTTCTTCCAAGGAGTAAGCATCTTTTAATTTCATGGCTGCAGTTACCCAGGGGACATTTTTGGTCTTCATCTCACCTGATCTCCCACAAGTACTTGACTTCAACTTCTCTCTTGACACTCTTTTCTTTTCCACCACCTGAATTTCTTTCCTCCACGCCTTCTGTTTCTTCCCCCTTTGCTGGGTGCTCTTCCTCCCTCCTACCACCTAAAAGTTGTTTTTCAGGTCCTCTACTCTTCCCACACTTGAAGTTCTGGGAGGCGATTTCAGTCATTCACTGATGACTCCCAAACTTTGATCACTATCCTAGATCTGCATACAGGAATCACCCCTCAGGATCTCACAGTCACCTCAAATTATTAAACATCTCTAAAATAGAACCCATGTTTCCCATTGCCCTATTCCTCCTCCAGTCTCCATGAATAGTACCATGACACATTTAGTCATCCAGAAAGAAATATGGGACTCACTTGTAACTTGTTACCCTTTCACACTCAAGCGCAAATCATTTCACATTCACTTCTCTTCCCTCCACTGGCATTTTCACTTTTCAAGCTATCATCAGCTTACCTGGTTACTAAAACAACCTCCTGGTTGGTGTGCCACCCTCCTCCCTAGATAAATTTTCTCCACTTCCATAGTGCCAGCAGACAAGCTTTCTAAAATGAAGATCTCAGCATTCCAGCCCCATGCTAAGAAACTTTGGGGGCTCTCGCCTTTCTTTCCACCATCCCTTGTCTCTCTGGGTCCCTGAAGTGAGTTCCACAGGTCAGCAGTAATGAACTCCAAACACACAAGCTGTTCTTTCTGCCTGGGACCTTGCCCTCTTGTTAAATTCAGCCCATCTTACTAAGTTCAATTTAGATAGTTTTCCTCCAGGAAGCTGCCCCTGCTTCACTTAGAGAGACCTTCCCCATCCTGCACAGCACTGTGTGCTGCTCTCCTAGAGCATTCACGAGAGTGTCTTATAACTGCTTGCTATCAATTCTGATTCCCCGATTAGTGTGGTAGAAGGATTCTGACCCCAGGCTTTTGCCTTGGGGATTATGTCCATGAATATGTTATGTTACAGGATAGAAAGGATTTTAAAGATATAATTAAGATTACTAATCAGCTGACATTTCATGGAAAGATGGGCTTGATAAAGGAAAGAAATGGTATGGACCTAACAGAAGCAGAAGATATTAAGAAGAGGTGGCAAGAATACACGGAAGAACTGTACAAAAATGATCTTCACAACCCAGATAGTCATGATGATGTGATCACTAATCTAGAACCAGACATCCTGGAATGTGAAGTCAAGTGGGCCTTAGAAAGCATCACCATGAACAAAGCTAGTGGAGGTGATGGGATTCCAGTTGAGCTGTTTCAAATCCTGAAGGATGATGCTGTGAAAGTGCTGCACTCAATATGCCAGCAAATTTGGAAAACTCAGCAGTGGCCACAGGACTGGGAAAGGTCCGTTTTCATTCCAATCCCAAAGAAAGGCAATGCCAAAGAATGCTCAAACTACGACACAATTGCACTCATCTCACATGCTAGTAAAGTAATGCTCAAAATTCTCCAAGCCAGGCTTCAGCAATACGTGAACCGTGAACTCCCTGATGTACAAGCTGGTTTTAGAAAAGGCAGAGGAACCAGAGATCAAATTGCCAACATCCGCTGGATCATGGAAAAAGCAAGAGAGTTCCAGAAAAACATCTATTTCTGCCTTATTGACTATGCCAAAGATTTTGACTGAGTGAATCACAATAAACTGCAGAAAATTCTGAGAGAGATGGGAATACCAGACCACCTGATCTGCCTCTTGAGAAATCTGTATGCAGGTCAGGAAGCCTCAGTTAGAACTGGACATGGAACAACAGACTGGTTCCAAATAGGAAAAGGAGGACGTCAAGGCTGTATATTGTCACCCTGCTTCTTTAACTTCTATGCAGAGTACATCATGAGAAATGCTGGAAGAAACACAAGCTGGAATCAAGATTGCCAGGAGAAATATCAATAACCTCAGATATGCAGATGACACCACCCTTATGGCAGAAAGTGAAGAGGAACTAAAAAGCCTCTTGATGGAAGTGAAAGTGGAGAGCGAAAAAGTTGGCCTAAAGCTCAACATTCAGAAAACGAAGATTATGGCATCCGGTCCCATCACTTCATGGGAAATAGATGGGGAAACAGTGGAAACAGTGTCAGACTTTATTTTTTGGGGCTCCAGAATCACTGCAGATGGTGACTGCAGCCATGAAATTAAGAGCCTTACTCCTTGGAAGAAAAGTTATGACCAACCTAGATAGCATATTCAAAAGCATTACTTTGCCGACTAAGGTCCATCTAGTCAAAGCTATGGTTTTTCCTGTGGTCATGTATGGATGTGAGAGTTGGACTATGAAGAAGGCTGAGCACTGAAGAACTGATGCTTTTGAACTGTGGTGTTGGAGAAGACTCTTGAGAGTCCCTTGGACTGCAAGGAGATCCAACCAGTCCATTCTGAAGGAGATCAATCCTGGGATTTCTTTGGAAGGAATGATGCTAAAGCTGAAACGCCAGTACTTTGGCCACCTCATGGGAAGAGTTGACTCATTGGAAAAGACTCTGATGCTGGGAGGGATTGGGGGCAGGAGGAGAAGGGGACTACAGAGGATGAGCTGGCTGGATGGCATCACGGACTCGATGGACGTGAGTCTGAGTGAACTCCGGGAGATGGTGATGAACAGGGAGGCCTGGCGTGCTGCGATTCATGGGGTCACAAAGAGTTGGACATGACTGACCGACTGAACTGAACTGAACTGAATCAGCTGACAACAAGATAAAGAGATTACTTGGGAAAGCCCAAAGTAATCATATGCTTAAAAGCAGAAGAGGAAGGCAGAGTCTTGGGGCAGAAGTCAGATTCTGAATGTGACAAAACTCTAACATGCCCTTGCTGCTCTGAGCTGCAGGAGCTACAATACAAGCAACAACACTGTGCAAAGAATTCTATGATTCTAGAGACACTGTGCTATTTGAGGAGTATGAGGTACATGCATATGTTGAGAGCTGGGGGAGACTTCCCTGGGACACTCCCACACCACTGCACCCACAACATGCTGCAGGCAAATACAGCATCCTTCAGTCCCATTGCCTAAACCCAGCTCTACCTACAGTGGATTGTGTGAGCTGCAGAATCCTTCCCTACTCTTGACTCTGGTTTAATCCAGAGAAAGGAGCAAATTTCTTCTCATCTATCTACTTGTCATTCTCCTGAGTCTTGCACCTGCCACCTCCCTCTCATATGTGTGTCCTGGTCTTGAAGGGTCTGTCCTCTCCACCCTCTCCCTCTTCTCAGATCAACTCATGAACCTAATCAGTACTGCCACTTCATGAAGCACTCCCAGACTCAAATCCATAATTACTCTTCCTTCCTTCATTTACCAATTTATTCATTCACCTTCTAGAATTGAGTTTCTATTCCATGCCAGGCTCTGAGTTTGTCACTAGGATATACAGACAAACACAGAATTCATGTGTGCTTCCCCCTTAGACTCCATGATCTGGGCAAGTATTTGACTTCCTTCATCCTGGCCCATACCTGGGGAAGGCCCATTCCCGGGCCTCCAGGAAGGACTGACATAGTGTGTGTAAACATGCAGCACAGGGCTATTCACCTGAATGTGCTCTGGCCCCATCAGCCTGCCTGCTGAGGGCTCGGCTGTGTCTACTTCTTACCTTCAACCCAGGACAGTATTCAGAAGAGCTATCCATGTTCCTGGCCCAACTAGGGCTCTAACCTGGGGGCATAATAATAATAATTTTATGTCCATAGCACAGGGGGAAAATGTGGATAGAATGAAACAACTACCCTACAAATAAAAGAAAATGTTTTTTTTTTTTTTCTATTTGGGTATTTAAATATTAATCTCAGCATACACACACAAAATCCTCTATTCTGTTTGGACTTGTATATCTCTTCTGGCACATTCACCATACAGTTAATAGAGTGGTTCATTTAGTTTCTTAAATCTAAAAAAACAAACACAGCTAAAACAGGTCTGTTGTGCCTGACAGTTTGCCATCTGTGTATTCATTATCTCACTTGATCTTTACAATCACTCTGTTTTATTACTACCCCCTATTTTGAATTACCAGCAGCATGCTGTTTCAGAAAAATTAAAAGACTGTTTTGAGGAGGAGCTAACACCTAACTGTAGGTCTGTGGGAAAAGCATTTGACTTGCTTGAACCTCAGTTTTCTTTTCTGTAAGACAGAAGGAAAATGAGCTAGACCATGTATGTATGTTTGAGCATTACATGAAATAGTAGGTGTGAAATGGCCAGCAAACAGTATGTATTCAATGATATTGGACTTTTTACCCCTTTTCTAAAACTAACACAAGTGATGCTGGGGGAAAGTTAGCAAGTCTGCAGGGTGGCCAGATCTCCAACCCCCTGCTTCCAAGGTCACTGTTCTTCAATGCTGCTCCATACGACTGTCTCCTCCTGTCCCCACATGACCACCCAGGAAAGCAAGGCTTTGGGTGTCAGGAGGCCCCGTGCTCCCAGACTACAGCCAGCCCACCTAAGCTGCTGCAATTCACTTATCCAAACACTGCTTGTCCTTTGTTTCACAGGAGGCAAAGGGCACACAGGTTTTACTGAGCGTGCTGTTGGTTAAAAAAACAAGGCCATGCTCAAGGGCACACAGGAAGTACACTGTTGCAGGAATGTTTGTCTCCTGGTGGCATTAGGGTATGGTAGCTGCCATTTATGGGGTTCACTCTGGGTGCCTCAAACTTTGTATTCTTCCTTTCACTGACATCCTACAGGAACTACAGCTGACCCTTGAACAACATGAGTTTGAATTGCAGAAGTCCACTTCTATGCAGATTCTTTTCCAGTAAATATGCACTAAGGTTGGTTGAATCCATGTATCCGGAACCTTGGATGAGTGGCCAACTGTGAAGATACATTCAATTTTCAACTGCTTGGAGGGTCAGTGCCCTGAATGCCTCCATTGTTCAGGGTCAACAGTATATTCCTCTTTCCTTCTATATCCTGGAGATCAGGACCATCAGACCAACAACAATTTAGCACCTGTTACATGCCAGGCAATTTACCAACCACCCTGGAAGATGGTTTTCATTTTTCCATACAGACTTAAATTCCACTGAACCAGCATACAGGCCCTGTCATGAGCAGCTGCCAGTGCAGACCCACAAGGAGCTGAGGACTCTGTTGACCATGGACAATCCTAGATGTGAATGCTCTTCATGGTCTCCAAGGCCCACCCTTAAGCCATCTTCCCCAAGGCCTAGGTTCTCTTTGCAAATGCATCCCCACTTGCTAAGTGATATTTGGTTCTAAAATATCATTATTATGATGGTTCATTTTATGTATCAACTTGAGAGGACTAAGGGATGCCCAGATAGCTGGTGAAACATTATCTCTGGATGAATCTGTGAGGGTGTTTCTGGAAGAGATTAGCATTTGAATGGCTAGACTGAGTAAAGAAGGTTGGCCTCACCAGTGTGGACAGGTGGTATCCAACCTGTTGAGGGCCTTAATAGAACAAAATGGTAGAGAATGGGTGATTGACTCTCTCTGCTTGAGCTGAGACATCTGCCTTTTCCTGCCCTCAGATATTGGCACTCTGGTTCTCAGATATTTGGACTCAGCCTGGGATTTACACTGTCAGCTCCCTGATTCTTGGGCCATTGAACTTGGACTGAATTAAACCACTAGCTTTACTGGTTCTCCAATTGTAGGCAGCAAAGTGTGGGGCTTCTCAGCCTCCATAACCACATGAAGCAATACCTATAATAAATCTCCTTTCATATATATCTCCATATATACTACTGGCTCTGTTTCTTTGGAGAACCTTGGTAAACACAATTCAGTCAGTCAGTTCTGTCGCACAGTTGTGTCCGACCCTTTGTGACCCCATGGACTGAAGCACATACAATTAGTATGGTAAAAAAAAAAAAAAAAAAGTGAAGATTTCCAGTAAAATAGAGGCAGCATTACAGAAAGAAAAAAGCTTTATATCCAAGTTCGGATGTGTATTTGCTATGGGTCAGTCAATTATTCTCTCTAAGCCTCCTATTTGGTCAACTGCAAAATGAGATTCTCATCTCAGGCTGTTATGAAGATTAAATTAGGTACCTGGAAGATAGTATGTACTCACCGAAGAGTAGTTTCCTTCTGATATACACACACAGTCCGTATGTTGCGGGCATTGCACAATCAAATATTGTAATGGTTATGGACCATCACTGCCAGGAGAATAGTTTCTGCATGGACACCAACAAATAGAGTCTACTCTACATAAAAACTCTCCCATTCACCAGCTTGGATGGCTCCATGCAACACAAGTGATGGTAAGTTCAGGCTATTGCAAGTATTACAGTAAAGGAAAAAGAATAAAAGATCATCTACTAACATTTATATGAAGTACCACATTTTATAGCACTTTAGATTAAAAATAATTGAAAAGAAGAGACTAAAGAAGAGCAAAATCCTGTAATTCAATGTAAAAGAGAATAGCAGTCTTTTCAATAAATGGTACTAGAACCATAACCATATGCCAAAATGCAAAATATACACAACTCCCCACCTAATATCATACACAAAGTTTACTCAAAATAGACTATACATCTAAGTGTCAGAGCTAAATCATAAAACTCCTTGAAATAAATATAACAAAATATTTATGGTCTTGAATGAAGCAAATAGGATGCAAAAATTTGAAACCCTAATCCAAATTTTAAACTTCCACTGTTTACAATTCACTATTAAAGAAATGAAAAAATAAGCCATAGACTGGTAGATAATATTTGAAAAGTATACATTTGACAAGGAATTGTATCCAGACTATACAAAGATCTCTTACAGCTCAGTGATAAGACAAACAACCCAATAAAACATGGGGGGAAAAAGCTTGAAGAGACACTTCATTAAGAAGATTATGCAGATGGCAAATGAGCACACAGAATGAGGCAGCATCATTAATAATCAGGGAAATATAAATGAAAACCATGATGAGACACCACTTTACACCCGTGGGAATGACTGAAAAAAAATTGATAATACCAAGTGAGGCGAGGGTCTGGAGCAAGCGGAGCTCTCACACACTGCCGGTGGCAACGTAAAATGGCATTTGGCTGTTTCTTATAAAGTTTAAGAATGCTTACTCTGTGACCTAGCCATTCTCTTTTTAGGTTTAAAAAAAAAAAGGTGGTGGTAGGGACAATATCTACATAAAGATTTGTAAGCAAATGTTCATAACAGATGTATTCGTAACAGAAGTTCATAGAAGAAGTATTCATAGCCAAACTAGCAAGAGTTCAAATATGCACAGACTAGTGTGGCAAACAACAGTAACACCCCATGGAACACGACTCAGCCGCAACAAAGGAACAGATTTCTCGTGCTCACACGCGTGGCTGATTCCCAGAAGCAGTGTATTAAGTGGAAGAAGTCAGGGCACCAAAGGCTCTACACTCTACCATTTCATTTAAGTGCAAGTCCAGAGTGAAAGGAGACCAAGAGTGACAGGAGGTGAGATGGATATTTACTAGGCAGGGGCAGAGGGGTGCTCTGTTGCAAGGAGAAAGGTTCTATGCGATGACTGTAGAGACAACTACGCAAAGTGTACACATCTGCCAGAACTCATCGAACTGTACACTTACAGGTGGTGAATTCTATTGTATATAAATTATACCCCCCAAAACTAATTTTTTTAAAAAAGTTATAATCTCTAGGGAAAATCTCCAGGAAAGGAATAGCAGAAGAAGCTAATAGAGGGGAAAGGACCCTGAACAGCTGCACGTGTCGGGACTGAACTTGGTCGGCCTATAAGCCTGGGAACCTGCCCACCCTTGCCTGGAAAGAAAGCCGTTCAGGGAGCTGCGGAAGATGGCATTGGGGACAAGGCAAAATCCAGACTAGGGGAAATTGTTAAGGATTCACACCAGCTCTTCCCCTCCAGAAAAAAAAAAAGTTGCTTTTTCTAAAAATTAGAAAGGCAAATAGATGCTTCATTATGCAAACAAAGCCAAGAATGCGGAAGGAAATGAAATGATAGGAAAATTGCCTGCCTCTCCATTCCTGCTCTTTCCCAAGCCCCCTCCCAGGGGTGACCTCTATGGGCAGGGACCTGCCCCTCACCTGCATTGTCCTCCTGTTTCCTTTCCAGTTGTCTCAGTGGTTCTTCACTGAAAAAGGACTGGAAGTGACTAATGGATTGAGTTTGCAGCCCAGGGGTTCAGAGCTCACTCAATAGTCCTTTGTCTTCTTCATTAACTCTAAAAATCAAACATTCTGCAGGGCGTATTTAGAGTGAAGAATGCCTTCCTGACTGCTATCATTGTAGAAATGAGCAAAAGTTCTGGGTGGGCAACTGGTGAGACAAAGAACCTGAATAAATATGTGGGTAGACATCATTAATATCATTTCTGTTTAAGTTAAAGCTTAGTTTAGCTCAATAAACAGCTTTTATATAAGTAATCATATCCACGGGCTTCCCAGGTGGGGCAGTGGTCAAGAATCTGCTTGCCTATGCAGGAGACACAAGAGACTCGGGTTCTATCCTTGGGACAGGAAGATCACCTGGAATAGGAAATGGCAAACTGCTCCAATATTCTCGCCTGGAAAATTCCATGAACAGAGGAGCCAGGCAGGCCTCAGTCCATGGGGTCACAAAGAGTTTGGACATGATTGAGCAGGCACATGTACACACAATCACACTGATAGCAAACTGACATGTTATATACACAGTTTGTAACACACAGACCCAGGTTCAAACTTCTGACACTATATGCACAGGTCAGATGTACTTTAGAGGGTCCGTCTGTGCTTGGCACATCTCCCTGATACCCAGGCAGGACAGGGCCATCCACAGGGTCCTGAGAGCACTAACAGGACTTTGTAAACTTTCTAAACCTACTCTGCCATCCAGACTTCATCAGAAAGTCCCTTCCCAGACACAAGAGTAGCCGCCTCTTAGAAGTGCTTGTGGCCCTTCTCACCTGCTAGGTCCAGCTGTCCAGGAGCACAAGTGAAATGAAGTGTGGCCTCCTCCAGAAGAGCAGCTTCTCCAGAGAACTGGGGAACATGCCCAGACTGGGGAGGGAGGAAGGGACTCTGGGAAGACTAGAAAGAGCCTCTGGGTATTTGTTGCACCCGCATGTGCTTCTGTAGGGCTGTTCTGGTTGGGCTGATTCACCAGGTGTGGCCACAATCCCTGAAGCACAGGCCTCCCTCCCTCAGCTCCACCCTCCTGCTCTGCGGGACTGAACAAAGCTGTGTCTCCTCACCCTGCCCAGGCTACACTGGCTCACGGGCGGACTGAGCAGCTCAGCCCAATTCAACCTTATAGTTCCTGAGGTGACGCATGTTCCCTGTGCTGCACCAGCTCTGGGAGAAGCCAGAACAAAGCCAGAAGGGTCAAAGCTGGCACAGCATGAATTATTAGAAAACACTGCCTAACAGTTTACAGACAAGTGGAATTTATTTTTTCTCCAGAATTCAATAATTTATTCAAACCTTGCAACATAACCGGGGAGTAAAGAAAACCCCACCGGATATGCACCAACTGCAATCGCCAGTAGAGCAGTGACTCAGATGCTTGCCTCCCCCAGTGTGTGGGGGCTGGGCAGGGAGGTGCAGGCTGCATCGTTGGTCCTTAGGATAAGGACCAGGCTTGAGTGCCCTGAGGACACTCTGAGGGAATTAATGTGACATAGCAACCCAAACCATGGGATCATCAAAAAACAACAACAAAAAAGACGTTTCTTGCAAAAGATTCTCATACCACATGGTGACCCCTGGCATGCTCACAGAATGAAAGATTGTACCTCTAGCAAAAAACAAAGGAGAGAAAGTTGGCTGCCATTTAGCCCCTCCGTCCCTGGAGGCAGAGAGGCAGGCGTGCAACAGCCAGAGCAGGAAGGCAAGGTGCCACTGCAATCTCAGCCCCAGAGATTGCATCTTCCAGCAAACTGTGAGCAGGCTGCCAGTTGCTAAACAAATCTTCCTGGGATCCTGGGCAGTAAACATCTGCCAGGAGTGTCACAGCCTGAGATCAGCTCCGCAGAGGAGAAACATGGAATACCTGGGGCTGTGCCCTCTTGGCACACCTGGGAAACTGAGTGGCTGGGACCAGAGAGATACATAAGATTCAGGGCCCACCTGAGACAGTGCACTCAAAAACACCTGGTCTCCTGAACAGCTTGGACCTGGGAAGGGCACAAAACACACAGCCCATTTGGGTCTGTGCCTTTGCAGAGCACCTAAGAACCTGAGCAGCTTAGACCTGGGGAGTGCATGAAATGCAGGGCCCACTTGGGACAGTGCCCTTGCAGAGCACCCTGGAGCCTGAGCAGTGTGGATACGGGAAGTACACACCACCTTGGCCTGTAGCAAACCCAGTGTGGTCCATCCACTGTGAGCATGCCCCACACACACCAGAGGTATTTGTTTGCAGTGTCCCTCCCTCTCCATAGCACAGTGGAACAAGTGATCCTAAATAAGTGGCCACTGTTGCCCCCTCGTGTCAGGGCAGAAATTAGACACTCAAGAGTCTTGCAACAGGGGAAGCCAAAACAAACAAAGAAGGGGAACTGCCCCGGAAGTGACAGGTGCAACAGGTTAAAACCCTGCAGTTAATGCTGAGACTGTGCATTTGAGGGGCAACTATAGACCCTGAGAACAAGTACAAGCTGGAACAAGGGACTATCTGACACTGAACTGACCCCACACTGCCCACAACAGCTCCAGAGAAACTCCTAGATATATTTTTATCATTATCACTTTTTAATTTTTTTAAAAAATTTACTTATTTATTACCCCTTTAACTTTCATTTTTATAGCCTACTATAACCTTTCAAGAAAAAAACCACCTTTTAAAAAACAAATTTCATATACATATATAACATATTTTTTCTTTTTAATTTTTGTGATTGATTTTGCTTTATATTTTTTATATTGTATTTTTGAGAGTCTAACCTTTATTCTATGTTTTTAATCTTTGCTTTTTGATATTTGTTATCAATTTTGTACCTTTAAGAATCTAATCTTCAATATCCATTTTCACTGAGGGATTTGATTACTGGCTTGACAGATCTCTCCCCTTTTTACTCTCCCTTTTCTCCTCTGGGTCACCTATATATCCTTCCTCCCTCTTCTCTTTTCTATATAAGTCTGTGAATCTCTCTGGGTGCTCCTGGCTGTGGAGAGTACTGAGGGATTTCATTGCTGGCTTGAATGTTCTCTCCCCTTTTGACTCTCCTTTTTCTCCTCTTGGTCATCTCTATCTTCCTCCTCCCTGCTCTCTTCTTTATATACCTGTGAATCTCTCTGAGTGTTCCTGGCTGTAGAGAGTTGTTTCACCATTAAACTAAGGGTTTTATCTCTGTGCTCTATGGATGGAGAAGCCTTGAGGCTACTGTAAGAGAAGGACTGAAACCCAGAGGAAGAAGGGTTAACTCCAGAAGTTTAGAATATCAGAGAACTCCTGACTCCAGGGAACACCAATAGACAAAATCTCACCCAAAACTCTCCAAACTGAAACCAACCTCCACAGAAGAGTCAAGTTCCAGCGCAAGATACACCATGCTAATTCTCCAGCAAAACAGGAACACAATGCAAAACATTAAAAGACAGGCTGCCCAAAGCCATGCCAAACTCATAGACACCCCAAAACACACTATTAGACACTTCATTGCACTCCAAAAAAAATAGATCTAGCTCCACCCACCAGAACATAGACACAATTTTGCCCAACCAGGAAAACTTGACAGGCCACTGGTCCAACCCACCCACAGGGAGTAGACTTCACAAATAAAAGGAAATACAAACTTTCAGCCTGCAGAAAGGGCACCTCAAGCAGTCTAAACATAATTAAATAGCAGGGAAATAGTCAACAGGTGAAGGAACATGATAAAAACCCAACAAACCAAACAAAAGAGGAAGAAATAGGGAGTCTACCTGAAAAAGAATTCAGAATAATGATAGTACAGATGGTCAAAAATCTTGGAAACAAAATGGCATTACAGATAAATAGACTAGAGACAGGGATTGAGAAGATGCAAGAAATGTTTAACAAGGACCCAGAAGAAATAAAAAAGAGTCAATAAATGATTAACAATGCAATAACTGAAATTGAAAGCACTCTGGAAGTAACCAACAGTAGAATAAATGAGGCAGAAGAGAGGATAAGTGAGGTGGAAGATAGAATGGTAGAAATAAATGAAGCAGAGAGGGAAAAAGAAAAAAGACTTAAAATAAATGAGGACAACCTCAGAGACCTCTGGGACAATGTTAAACACTCCAACATTCAAATCATAAGTATCTCGGAAGAAGAAGACCAAAAAAAAAGGGGGGGGGGGCACGAGCAAATATTTGAGAAGATAATAGTTGAAAACTTCCCTGAAATGGAGAATGAAACAGCTACCCAAGTCCAAGAAACCCAGAGTGTCCCAATCAGGATAAACCCAAAGCAAGACACCCCAAGACACATAATAATCAAACTAACAAAAATTAAACACAAAGAGCAAATATTAAAAGCAGCAAGGGAAAAGCAAGAAAACACACAAGGGGATCCCCATAAGGATTTTTCAATAGAAACTCTTCAAGCCAGAAGGGAATGGCAGGACACGCTTAAAGTGATGAAAAAGAAAAACCCACAACCAAGATTATTCTAACCAAAAAGGATCTCATTCAGACATAAAGGATAAATCAAAAGCTTTACAGACAAGCAAAAGCTGAGAGAATTCAGCACCACCAACCAGCTCTTCAACAAATGCTAAAGGATCTTCTCTAGACAGGAAATACAGAAAAGTTTTATAAAAATGAATCCCCAAAACAAAGTAGATGGTAATGGGATATTCCTTATCAGTAATTACCTTAAATGTAGATAGGTTGAATGTTCCAACCAAAAGACAGAGACTGGCCAAATGGACACAAAAACAAGACCCCTATATATGTTGTCTACAAGAGACCCACCTCAAACCTAGGGACACATACAGACTGAAAGTGAGGGGCTGGAAAAAGATATTTCGTGCAAATGGAGAACAAAAGAAAGCAGGAGTAGCATTACTCATATCAGATAAAATAGACTTTGAAATAAAGACCATGATAAGAGACAGGGAAGGATACTACATAATGATCAATGGATCAATTCAAGAAGATATAACAATTGTAAATATCTTTGCATCCAACATAGAAGCACCTCAGTATGGAAGACAAATGCTAACAAGTATGAAAGGGGAAATTAGTAGGAATACAATGATAGTGGGAGACTTTAATACCCCACTCACACCTCTGGATTGATCAACCAAACAGAAAATTAGCAAGGAAACACAAACTTTAAATGATACAATGGACCAGTTAGACCTAATGGATATCTACAGGGCATTTCACCCCAAAACAATGGATTTCACCTTTTTTTTTTTTCAAGTGCACACAAAACAGTCCTCAGATATATCACGTTCTGGGCCATATATTTGACCTTGGTAAATTTTAAAAAATGAAATCACTTCAAGCATCTTTTCTGATCACAATGAGGTAAGATTAGATGTCAACCACAGGAAAACAACTATAAAAAACACAAACATATGGAGGCTAAACAACATGCTCCTGAATAACCAACAGATCACATAAAAAATAAAAAAGGAAATAAAAATATGCATAAAAACAAATGAAAATGAAAACACAGCAACCCAAAACCTATGGGATTCAAAAAGCAATGCTAAGAGGGAGGTTCATAGCAATACAAACGTACCTCAAGAAACAAGAGAAACATCAAGTAAACAACCAAACTTTTCACCTAAAGCAACTAGAAATAGAAGAACAGAAGCACCCCAAAGTTAGTAGAAGGAAAGAGATTAAATCAGAGCAGAAATAAATTAAAAGGAAATGAAAGAGACTATAGCAAAGATCAACAAAACTAAAAGTTGGTTCTTTGAAAAGATAAATGAAATAGACAAATCATTAGCCAGACTCATCAAGAAAAAAGGGAGAAGAATCAAATTGATTAAAATTAGAAATGAAAATTGACAAATCACAACAGACAACTCAGAAATACAAAAGATCATAAGAGACTACTATGAGCAATTATATCCCAATAAAATGGAAAACTTGGAAGAAATGGAAAAATTATTAGAAAAGTGTAACCTTCCAAAACTGAACCAGGAAGAAATAGAAAATCTTAATAGACCCATAACAAGCACAGAAATTGAAACTGTAATAAAAAAAATCTTCCAACAAACAAAAGCCCAGAACCAGATGGCTTCACAGGTGAAATTCTATGAAAAATTTAGAGAAGAGTTAAGAATTCCAGAAAATTGCAGAGGAAAGTAAACTCCCAAACTCATTCAATGTGGCCACCATCATCCTAATACCAAAACACGACAAAGATGCCACAAAAAAAAGCAAACTAGAGGCCAATACCACTGATGAACATAGATGCAAAAATCCTCAACAAAATTTTAGCAAACAGAGTCCAACAACATATTTAAAAGGTCATACATCATCACCAAGTATGTTTTATTCCAGGGATGCTAGGATTCTTCAATGTTCACAAATCAATGTGATACACCATATTAACAAATTGAAGGATAAATACCATATGATTATCTCAATAGATGCAGAGAAAGCCTTTGACAAAATTCAATACCCATTTACAATAAAAACTCTCCAGAAAGCAGGCATAAAATGAAAGCCAGAGATGACAAACCCACAGCAAACATTATCCTCAATGGCGAAACATTGAAAGCATATCCTCCAAAATCAGGAACAAGACAAGGGTGTCCACTCTCACCACTACTATTCAACATAGTTTTGGAAGTCTTAGCCATAGCAATCAGAGAAGAAAAAGAAATAAAGGAATCAAGATTGGAAAAGAAGACAAACTCTCGGTATTTGCAAATGACATGATGCTCTACATAGAAAGGTAGGACTTAAAGATACCCCACCAGAAAATTACAAGAGCTAATCAATAAAATGTATACACATTATAGGGGACAGGAATGAAAAAGTAGAAAGTCAAGAAACACCTGGAATAACAGGCAAATTTGGCCTTCAAATGTGGAATGAAGCAGGGCAAAGACTAATAGAGTTTTGCCAAGAAAATGCATTGGTCATAGCAAACATCCTCTTCCAACAACACAAGAGAAGACTCTACACATGGACATCACCAGATGGTCAACACCCAAATCAGATTGATTATATTCTTTGAGCCAAAGTTGGAGAAGCTCTATACAGTCAACAAAAACAAAAACAGGAGCTGACTGTGGCTCAGATCATGAACTCCTTTTTGCCAAATTCAGACTGAAATTGAAGAAAGTAGGGAAAACCGCTAGACCATTCAGGTATGACCTAAATCATATCCCTTATGATTATACAGTGGAAGTGAGAAATAGATTTAAGAGCCTAGATCTGATAGATAGAGTGCCTGATGAACGATGGAATGAGGTTTGTGACATTGTACAGGACACAGGGATCAAGACTATTCCCATGGAAAAGAAATGCAAAAAAGCAAAATGGCTGTCTGGGGAGGCTTTACACGTAGCTGTGAAAAGAAGAGAAGCAAAAAGCAAAGGAGAAAAGGAAAGATATAAGCATCAGAATGCAGAGTTCCAAAGAAGAGCAAGAAGAGATAAGAAAGCCTTCTTCAGCGATCAATGCAAAGAAATCAAGGAAAACAACAGAATGGGAAAGACTAGAGATCTCTTCAAGAAAATTAGACATACCAAGGGAACATTTCATGCAAAGATGGGCTCGATAAAGGACAGAAATGGTCTGGACCTAACAAAAGCAAAAGATATTAAGAAGAGGTGGCAAGAATATACAGAAAAACTGTATAAAAAAGATCTTCACAACCCAGATAACCACGATGGTGTGATCACTCACCTAGAGCCAGACACCCTGGAATGTGAAGTCAAGTGGGCCTTAGAAAGCATCACTACGAACAAAGCTAGTGGAGGTGATGGAATTCCAGTGGAGCTATTTCAAATCCTGAAAGATGATGCTGTGAAAGTGTTGCACTCAATATGCCAGCAAATTTGGAAAACTCAGCAGTGGCCACAGGACTGGAAAAGTTCAGTTTTCATTCCAATCCCAAAGAAAGACAATGCCAAAGAATGCTCAAACTGCCGCACAATTGCACTCATCTCACATGCTAGTAAAGTCATGCTCAAAATTCTCCAAGCCAGGCTTCAACAATAGGTGAACCGTGAACTTCCTGATGTTCAAGCTGGTTTTAGAAAAGGCAGAGGAACCAGAGATCAAATTGCCAACATCCGCTGGATCATGGAAAAAGCAAGAGAGTTCCAGAAAAACATATATTTCTGCTTTATTGACTACGTCAAAGCCTTTGACTGTGTGGATCACAATAAACTGTGGAAAATTCTGAGAGAGATGGGAATACCAGACCATCTGACCTGCCTCTTGAGAAATCTGTATGCAGGTCAGGAAGCAACAGTTAGAACTGGACATGGAACAACAGACTGGTTCCAAATAGGAAAAAGAGTAGGTCAAGGCTGTATATTGTCACCCTGCTTATTTAACTTCTATGCAGAGTACATCATGAGAAACGCTGGGCTGGAAGTAGCACAAGCTGGAATCAAGATTGCTTGGAGAAATATCAATAACCTCAGATATGCGGATGACACCACCCTTATGGCAGAAAGTGAAGAGGAACTAAAAAGCCTCTTGATGAAAGTGAAAGAGTAGAGAGAGAACATTGGCTTAAAGCTCAACATTCAGAAAACGAAGATCATGGCATCTGGTCCCATCACTTCATGGGAAATAGATGGGGAAACAGTGGAAACAGTGTTAGAGTTTATTTTTGGGGGCTCCAAAATCACAGCAGATGGTGATTGCAGCCATGAAATCAAAAGACACTTACTCCTTGGAAGAAAAGTTATGACCAACCTAGATAGCATATTCAAAAGCAGAAACATCACTTTGCCAACAAAAGTCCGTCTAGTCAAGGCTATGGTTTTTCCAGTGGTCATGTATGGATGTGAGAGCTGGAGTGTGAAGAAAGCTGAGCACCAAAGAATTGATGCTTTTGAACTGTGGTGTTGGAGAAAACTCTTTGAGAGTCCCTTGGACTACAAGGAGATCCAACCAATCCATTCTGAAGGAGATCAGCCCTGTGATTTCTTTGGAAGGAATGATGCTAAAGCTACTTTGGCCACCTCATGCAAAGAGTTGACTCATTGGAAAAGACTGATGCTGGGAGGGATTGGGGGCAGGAGGAGAAGGGGACGACAGAGGATGAGATGGCTGGATGGCATCACGGAATCCATGGATGTGAGTCTCAGTGAACTCCAGGAGTTGATGATGGACAGGGAGGCGTGGAGTGCTGTGATTCATGGGGTCGCAAAGAGTCAGACACGACTGAGTGACAACTGAACTGAACTGAATCAATAAACATAGTGAAGTTTCAGGATATAAAATTAACACAGAGACATCCCCTGCATTCCTATACACTAACAATGAAAGACCAGAAAGAGAAATTAAGGAATATATCCTATTCACCTTTGCAACAAAAAGAATAAATAGTTAGGAATAAATCTACCTAAAGAAACAGAAAACCTATATAAAGAAAACTATAAACACTGATGAAAGAAGTCAAAGATGACACAAATAGATGGAGAAATATATCATGTTCATGGATTGGAAGAACCCATATAGTGAAAATGAGTATACTATCCAAAGCAATCTATAGATTCAGTGCAACTCCTATCAAGCTACCAATGGTATTTTTCACAGAATTAGAACAAATAATTTCAGAATTTGTATGGAAACACAAAAAAATCTCGAATAGCCAAAGAAATTTTGAGAAAGAAGAATGAAACTGGAGGAATCAACGTGCCTGATTTCAGACTATACTACAAAACTACAATCATCAAGACAGTATGGTACTGGCACAGAAAAGAAATATAGATCAATGGAACAAAATAGAAAGCCCAGAGATAAATCCATGCACCTATGGATACTTTATCTTTGACAAAGGAAGCAAAAATATACAATGGAGAAAAGACAATCTCTTTAACAAGTGGTGCTGGGAAAACTGGTCAACCATGTGTAAAAAACGAAACTAGAACCCTTTTAACATCATATACAAAAATAAACTCAAAGTGAATTGAAGATCTAAATTTAAGACCAGAAACTATAAAACTCTTAGAGGAAAACATAGGCAGAACACTCTCTGACATAACTCACAGCAAGATCCTCTATGACCCACCCCCTGGAGTAATGGAAATAAAAACAAAAATAAACAAACGGGACCTAATTAAACTTAAAATCTTTTGCACAATGAGGGAAACTATAAGCAAGGCTAAAAGGCAGCATTCAGAGTGGGAGAAAATAATAGGAAATGAAGCAACTGACAAAGAATTCATCTCCAAAGTATACAAGCAGCTCATGTAGCTCAATACCAGAATAATGAACAACCCAATCAAAAAAAAAAAAAAAAGGGCCAAAGAACTAAACAGATGTTTCTCCAAAGAATACATGCAGATGGCTAATAAACACATGTAAAGATGCTCAACATCACTCATTATTAGAGAAGTGAAAATCAAAACCACAATGAGGTATCATCTCACGCAGGTCAGAATGGCTGCCATCAAAAATTAAACAAACAATAAATGCTGGAGAAGGTGTGGAGAAAAAGGAGCACTCTTACACTGACGGTGGAAAGGCAAACTGGTACAGCCACTATGGAGAACAGTGTGCAGTTCCTTAAAAACCTGGAAATAGAACTTCCATATGATCCAGCAATCCCACTGCTGTGCCTACACACTGAGGAAACCAGAATTGAAAGAGACACATTTACCCCAATGTTCATTGCAGCACTGTTTACAATAGATGGGCTGTGAAAGCAACCTAGATGTCCATTGGCAGAAGAGTGGATAAAGAAGTTGCGGTACATATACAGAATGGAATATTATTCAGCTATGAAAAAGAACACATTTGCGTTAGTTCTAATGAGGTGGACAAAACTGGAGCCTATTATGCAGAGTGAAGTAAGTCAGAAAGAGAAACATCAATACAGTATGTTAACACATATATATATGGAATTTAGAAAGATGGTAATGATGAGCCTATATGCAAGGCTGCAAAAGAGACACAGATATAAAGAACAGACTTTTGGACTTTGGGAGAAGTCAAAGGTGGGATAATCTGAGAGAATAGCATTGAAATATTTATATTACCAAATGTAAAATAAATGACCAATGCAAGTTCAATGGATGAAACTGGGCACTCAAGGCTGGTGTTCTGGGACAGCCCAGAGGGATGGTATGGGGAGGGCGGTGGGAGGGGAATTCAGGATGGAGAAACTCATGTGCTCCCATGGGTGACATGCTCTGTATAGCAAAACCCACCACAATATTGTAGAGAAATTATCCTCCAATTAGAATAAATTAATTAAAATAACTTTTAAAAAAGAAACTTAAAAAAAAACTTTACTTGCGTGTCAATCCCAAACTCCCAATCTAACCCTCACTTCCTACCCTCCCCACTGGTAACCATAAATTCATTTGCAAAATCTGTGAGCCTGTTTCTGTTTTGCAGATAAGTTCATTTGTATCATTCAAACTAACACAAGATTATTAATCAACTATGCTCCAGTATAAAATTAGAAAATTTTAAATGTACTTGTAAAACATAGCGTGAAGTTATGAGTAATTTAGCACAGTTGGAACATTCACTGGAAATGACTAAAAAATATGATAAAAAATCTCACCAGTAGTCAGGAATCAGGCTGCAAAGGGCTGAGCATGCCGTGCTCAGGGCTCTGGCCTTCACTGGCAAGCCAGTGCCTTTAAATACCAAAGTAAGCCAACATATTTGAGACTGAGGTGATCCACTCTGGCAGCAGGGTAGGGAATGAGCACTAGAAGGTGAAAAAGAAGGCTGAGACAGGGTGCTTGTGCATGGACCTCAAAGGCTGGGGCCAGTGGCTGCAGAGGACTTCCTGAAGGAGTTGGGTCTGGAGTGGACTTTGGATGCAGAAGAATCTACACAGGCCATACATTTTGGGAAGGGGCTAGAAGTCCAGGAGATGGAGAAGGGGAACTTGTGCATAAATGGACATGGCAGGGTATATGTCTGTGTACTGCTCCTGAGGGGATGATGGAGAGGTAACCTGGTACTGGAATGCAACAGGGCCATCTCTTGTGGTGGGAAGAAGCACTGAAGCTGATTTTGCCACCTTTCCTTCATCTATCCAAGTAGCTTTTTCCTCCAAATGAGGAACAGTTTTTCCAAGCCCTAACTCCGCAAAGATCTTACTGACTTCTTAGACCTTAGATGTTTATACCTCTCGCATAGAATATGGAAGACACCAGGAAAATTGATTCACTAAGGTGAGGGGATTGAAAGCAGGCAATTTCCAGATTCTAGACATAAGGAAAAATGGGGAAAAGTTTGCAAAAGAGGCACAATCAAGATTAATAGTCCTTAATAGTTAATAGTCTTAAAGGACAAGATTAATAGTCCTAACTGGTGCTATAATTTTGGTAATGTACACCAGATGAAGTTAAGGTTTTTGTCTACCTTATTCATACCCACCTGCCTAGCACTTCGAACTCTGTCTTATACACAGAAGCTGCCCAATACACATTTGAATGAATGAATGAATCATTGAATGGCATGACACAGGTTGGCCCATATACATCTATTGCACCAACTGCATTTAAACGGAGGCTTTGTGTCTCATTCTATAGGAAATAAAAGATAGAACAATAAAATAAAAATTGTTAAGGGCCTACTTACTATCAGAGCATTAGGTGCTTTTGATAAGTTCAGCTCACAGCTGCCTCCAAGGAAGGTTAGGAAGGTCAGAAAACAGAGCTGGCTCATGGGAGCAAGCTGACCGTAGCTTGTGAACCGTCGATCTAGCTCATGTAACTTGAATGAGTCTGTTTTCATTGATATTGCTATTGCAGTAATTTATTAATTTATTCATGCAAGTATATTTGCTTCTCAGCTATGTACCTAGAACACTGAATCATCCAATCACCAAATATTTGCTGAGTCTTGTTTTAAGCACTGTAGTAACAGGGATGTATTTAACACAGTGAGTCTTGGAGACAAAAATCTTAGCTCCACAAAACTTTATTCCATATAAAACAGCCCTATCCCTTTTTTATATGTGAAGGAAGGCCTGTCAGGCAGATGCAACTCCTTTATATATCTTCAGAAGGGATCAAACTCTAGACTTTTCTCTGGTTCAAAGCAATTTCTCTGAGCTTCAGTTGCTAGCTGACAGTAGATGATAGAAAAGGAAACGGTAGGCCTTGAAACAAGCATCTCAGTGTTCTTATCTCTGGGACAGGTATAATATTTCACAGAATGGTATTGAGGACTAAAGGGGAAAACAAATGCAATGCATCAGAAAGTACAAGTACATTTATCATGTTTAAAGAACCAAAGTGAAAGAAAGTGAAAGTGTTAGTCACTCAGTCATGTCTGACTCTTTGCAACCCCATGGACTGTGTAGCCCACCAGGTTTCTCTCCCGTGGAATTCTCCAGGCAAGATTGCTGGAGTGGGTTGCCATGCCCTGTCTCCAGGGGCTCTTCCAACCCAGGGATCAAACCTGTGTCTCCTGCCTTACAGGCAGATTCTTTACCACCTGTGCAACCAGGGAAAGGCAAGCTTAAGTACATAAAGGGAACAAGAAACTAGAAAATAACTCCTAGAAATTAAAACTCCTTGAAACTAAAAAATAAATGATAAAAGAACAAAAAGCTGAACTTCACTGGTGGTCTAGTGGTTAAGCGTCCATTTGTCAATGCAACGGACACAGGTTCAATCCCTGGTCCCGGAAGATTTCACACACTGAAGAGCAACTAAGCCTGTGCATTACAACTACACAGCCCGAGCTCTAGAGCCTGTGTGCTGCAACTGCTGAGCCTGAATGTTGCAACTGCTGAGGCCTGAGTGCCTAAAACCTGTGCTCTGCAACAAGAGAAGCCACCACAATGAGAAACCTATGCACTGCAAGGAAGAGCAGCCCCCACTCACTGCAACTAGAGAAAGCTTGCATGCAGCAACAAAGACCCAGCACAACCATAAATAAATAAATAAAAATTTTAAAACTCAACAGCTTTAACAAAAATTAGATATAGCTAAAGAGAAAATTAATGAATCAGAGAATCAATCAAAAGAACTTTAGAAAAAAACACAGCAAAGAGATAAAATGATGGAAATTATGGCAGAGAGGTTAAGAGACATGAAGGATAATGTGAGAAACTATAACTTACATTTAAGCCAAATTTCCAAAAGGGGAGGGAGAGATGATGGCAAGGACACAGGGTTTGAAGAATTGTTGTTGTTCAGTGATGCCATCCAATTATTTTATCCTCTGTTGCCCTCTTTTCCTCTTGCCCTCAACTTTCTCCAGCATCAGGGTCATTTTCAATGAGTCAACTCTTCACATCAGGTGGCCCAAGTATTGGAGCTTCAGTTTCAGACCTTCCAATGAATATTCAGCATTAATTTTCTTTAGGATTGATTGGCTTGACCTCCTTGCTGTCCAAGGGACTTTCAAAGTCTTCTCCAGCACCATAGTTTGAAAGCATCAATTCTTTGACACTCAGCCTTATTTATGGTCCAGCTCTCACATTGTACGTGACTACTGGAAAAACTATAGGAACCTTTGTTGGCAAAGTGATGTCTCTTCTTTTTAATACACTGTCTAGGTTTGTCAAAGCTATCTTTCCAAAGAACAAGTGTCTTTTAATTTCGTGGCTGCGGTCACCTTCCTCATTGATTTTGGAGCCTAAGAAAATGAATTCTGACACTGTTTCCACATTTTCCCCACCTATTTGACATGAAGTGATGTGACTAGATGCCATGATCTTTGTTTTTATGACTGTGAGTTTTAAGCCAGCTTTTTCACTCTCCTCTTTCACTTTCAACAAGAGGTTTTTTAGTTTCTCTTCACTTTCTGCCATTAAAGTGGTATCATCTGCATATCTGAGGTTGTTGATATTTTCCCCAGCAATCTTGATTCTAGCTTGGAATTCACCCAACCCAGCATTTTGCATGATGTACTCTGCATATAAGTTAAATAAGCAGAATGACAATATACAGCCTTGAAGTACTCCTTTTCTAATTTTGAACTAGCCTGTTGTTCCATGTCTGGTTCTAACTGTTGCTTCTTGACCTGCATACAGGTTTTTCAGGAGGCACGTCAGGTGGTCTGGTATTCATATCTCTTTAAGAATATCCCACAGTTTGTTGTGATCCACACAAAGGCTTTAGCATAGTCGAGTCTTTGAAGAATTAATGCCTGACAATTTTGTAGAACTGATAAAGACACCCATCCATACCCTTAAGAAATCCAACAAATCTCAAGTTCAATGAATAAAAAGGGAAATCTACTCCTAGAAAAATCAGAGTGAAACTGAAAAACTCCAAATAAGGGGAGTGGAGGCATCTTAAATGCAGTTAGAGAAAGGGAAATGATTAACTATAGAGTTAGACTGATAAGAGAGATAACAAAAACCACAATACAACCCACAAACTGGAGAATAATTATATTGTAGAGGTTCTCCCACAGGAATGAGAGTTCTGGGCCCTACATATAGTTTTACAGTCTGGGGTCTGATACCAGTGACATGAGCACCGAGAGCATTTGGCTTTGAATAGCAGTGGGGCTTAGTTGCAGGAGCCCCACAAGACTGGGGGGAAAAGAGATTTCACTCTAATATGGCACACATAAAATCTCACGCATACTGGGAACAAGGGTAAAAATTATAAATTGATAGGAGTGTTTTTTTTTTTTTTTTTTTTTTGGTCTTGGAAAGTCTCCTGGGAGGGCTGGGGGCAGCTGTCATTCATGCTGGGGCATAGACACTTATGGCAGACATTTTGGGAAACACTCAGCCGTGTGAACACTGATGCTGCTGGCAGATGATTCCTTGGCTCATTAATGCCAAGAGCCTGCCAATAGCCTGCAAGCACTAGTGCTGGGGTGCCTCATGCCAAACAACTAGCCAGTCAGGGACACAGACCCTCCCATCAGACAGGCTGCCCAAACAGTAAAAAGCTGACAGCCTTCTAGGGACACACCAGCCCTCCCTGCCCCCGCCCCAGACATGCCCCAGCCCACCAGAGGGCCAAGACCCAGCTCTACACACCAATGGATATGCACTGGTTCCTCCTGCTAGGAAGACTGTACAAGTCTCTAGACCAGCCTCATTCACTCAGAGATGGACACCAGAAGTAAGAAAACTATGAAAACTAGGCTTCTGCAGCAGCCACCTCATGATCAGGCACTGCGAAACAACACCCAGCAACATACTCATGAGGCAGGACCTGGCAAGCAAACAGACTAGGGGCCAACCAAGCCTATCAGACCACCCACATCATCAGTTCACCATAAGGTAAGGACCCACTAACCCTTCTTAGGGGGACTGTCTAGAACATATAGCTTGGGTGACAAGAGGGGAGAGCATTGCTCCAGATAAAAGAATAGGATAAAAACCTGGAAGAAGAATGAAGTGAAATGCAGACAGGTAACTTACCCAAATAATAGTTTGAAATAATGATTGTAAAGATGATCAAAGATCTTGGGAAGAGAATGGATGCACAGAATGAGAAGTTAGAAGTTTTTAACAATGAGTTAGAAAATATACAGAACAACAAAATAGAGATGAAGAATACAATAACTGAAATGAAAAATACACTAGGAGAAATCAATAGTAGATTAAATGATTCAGAAGAACAGACTGATGGGTTGGAAGACAATGTAGTGCAAATCACTACCACTGAACAGAAAAAAAAGAATGAAAAGAAATGAAGACAATTTAGAAGACCTCTGGGACAACCACATGCACACTAACATTCACATTACAGGAGTCCCAGAAGGAGAAAAGAGAGAGAAGGGGACCAAGAAAATGCTTGAAGAGGTAACAGCTGAAAACCTCCTTAATCTGGGAAAGAAAATAGTCACTCAACCCATGAAGTGTAGAAAATCCCATATGGGATTAACCCAAAGAGGAACACACCAAGACACATTGTAATTAAAATGACAAAAATCAAATATAAAGAAAGAATACTAAAAGCAGCAAGGGGAAAGAAACAAATAACATAGAAGGGAACTCCCATAAGGCTATTAGCTGATTGTCCATCAGAAACTCTGTAAGGGAGTGGCACAATATATCTAAAGTGATGAAACAGAAAAAACCTACAACCAAGAATACCTAGCAAGGTTCTCATTCAGATTTGATAGAAAAATCAGAAGCTTTATAGACAAGCAAAAGCTGAAAGAATTCAGCACCACCAAACCATGGAGAAGACTCTTGAGAGTCCCCTGGACTGCAAGGAGATCCAACCAATCCATTCTGAAGGAGATCAACCCTGGGATTTCTTTGGAAGGAATGATGCTAAAGCTGAAACTCCAATACTTTGGCCACCTCATGCGAAGAGTTGACTCATTGGAAAAGACTCTGATGCTGGGAGGCATTGGGGGCAGGAGGAGAAAGGGACGACCATGGATGAGATGGCTGGATGGCATCATGGACTCGATGGACATGAGTCTGAGCGAACTCCGGGAGATGGTGATGAACAGGGAGGCCTGGCGTGCTGCGATTCATGGGGTCGCAAAGAGTCGGACATGACTGAGCGACTGAACTGAACTGAACTGAACTGAAACCATCTTAGGTTTCCCAAATAGCACTAGTGGTAAGAACTGACCTACCCATGCAGGAGACGCAAGTGATGTGGGTTCAATCCCTGGATTTGGAGGATCCCCTGGAGTAGGAAATGGCAACGTGCTTCAGTATTCTTGCCTGGAAAATTCCATGGACAGAGGAGCTTGGTGGGCTACAGTCCATGGGGCCACAAAGACTTATACATGACTGAGCAACTAAACACACACACAAACCAGCACTACAACCAATGTTAAATGAACTTCTTACATGAAAAATAAAAGGCTATAATAAGAAACAAGACCATTACAAAATGGAAAAGCTCACTGGTAAAGGAAAACATACAGTAAAGGTAAGAATTCATCCACAAAAATTTTGGTAGGAAGGTTAAAAAACAAAAGTAGTAAAATCATCTGTATCCACAATAAGTAGCTAAGGAATACACTAAATAATTAGATAAAAAATATGACATCAAAATAGTTATCCTGAGGAAAATATTACAAATGCATGGTATTTAAAATGTAATTGAAATTAAGAGATCAGCAACTTAAGTGTGTGTTACAAAAACTTCAAAGTATAAAGTGTACAAAAACTTCAAAGTACAAAGTGTACAAAAACTTCAAAGTA